>NC_090749.1:32319991-32439991 GCF_036898095.1 Palaemon carinicauda | reverse complement strand
CAGAAAGAACATAAAAGATTAATTCTCTCCCATAATAACATCATAAACTGATGGAGAGAGAGAGAGAGAGAGAGAGAGAGAGAGAGAGAGTAGTCATACAACAAGGTTAAGAAGGAAATACCCAGAGAGAGAGAGAGAGAGAGAGAGAGAGAGAGAGAGAGAGACTAAGTAGTCATACAACAAGGTTAAGAAGGAGATACCCAGAGAGAGAGAGAGAGAGAGAGAGGGAGAGAGAGAGAGAGAGAGAGGAAGTCATACAACAAGGTTAAGAAGGAAATACCCAGAGAGAGAGAGAGAGAGAGAGAGCGAGAGAGAGTAGTCATACAACAAGGTTAAGAAGGAAATACCCCAGAGAGAGAGAGAGAGAGAGAGAGAGAGTAGTCATACAACAAGGTTAAGAAGGAAATACCCAGAGAGAGAGAGAGAGAGAGAGAGAGAGAGAGAGAGAGAGAGAGAGAGAGAGAGACTGAGTAGTCATACAACAAGGTTAAGAAGGAGATACCCCAGAGAGAGAGAGAGAGAGAGAGAGAGAGAGATGACACCAGAAGGAGAGAGAGAGAGACCGAGTAGTCAGAGAGATAATTGAGGGTCAGTTGAAGAACCCCTAATGGAAAGTGTTGGAGTAGCAGCATTGAAGAAATTTTTTGTAAATATAAAATGAAAATTGGAGAAATGATAAATTATGGGAAAAAAAGACCTTGAAAAAATTAAGGAAATAATTATGGAAAAGATAGAGATACTATTGAAAAGAATAAGACATATAGGCGAGAGTGGCTCACAACCTTCTATTATACGAATGGATATGAATAAGACAATACCAATAATAAAGAAAGGGTTAAAAATGTTCAAAATCAAAGCAAATTTCAGGGGTAGGCTACAGGCATAGAGGATGTTTTTGACCTGTGCAAAGTATAAAAAGATAACAAAGAACGTATCTTTTCATAGTAAAAATTAGGAAGACTAAAAGAACATGTTGTGAATTCTTAGCAGAAGGCTGACACAATATATGATAATAAATTGCAAACGTCGGTTTTCAATTAGGAATATTGCTTGAAATACAATTCTTATTGGTGTTTAGTCACCAATTATGGGTGATTTTTTTTATCAACCATAAATTCCTGTATTTATGAAGCTGTTTAGCCTGTTTTTTTTTTTAAATATAATTTGTTACTTAAAAAACTTTTGTAAACACACAGAAATATTGAATTTTATTATTGATATGAAAATACCAGTTTATACACAATTAAGCAAAACCTGAAAACTACTGATTCATATAACTGAACAATCTTAAACACGAGTTTATTTATATATGTAAAAGTTTAAAATGGGAGTCATTTAACTAATAAAAAGCTTGAATATACACAGAAGCACAATTTTATTGTAGTGTATGTGATAAAATATCTAGAAAGGTACAATTTAATTACAATAAAATCTAGACATTGTCAAGGCTAGGTCCTATATATTCTATCAAAGTCTATCATAAAACGTTTTCTTTAAAAGAATCGAAATGTCAAAAATTTATTGTCAGACGTACGATGACAAATAGTTTCATAATCCTTAATAGATAAATATCAGATTTTATATATGTAAAATTGATATAATATGTATATTTAACATTTTATATAAGAATAAATATTACTGAAAAATAATTCTATACAAAGTTTCGTTTAAGAGGTTTGACATTGTACGACAACTTATCATTTTTTTCAAGCCGCTGCCGAGCAGGGGTGTAATCATACGATAATTATTGTACATGTACGACTATTTTAGGTCCGATACTGTGTACTATACATACCTTAGGTATATACATGTGTGTGTGTGTGTGTGTGTGTGTGTGTGTGTGTGTGTGTGTGTGTGTGTGTGTCTAATTATACAGTTATGCTAAATTATTTTGAAATAAGTTAATCATGTAACTCCGTAATAAATATATTGAAAGTGTGTACGATAAATTTAGTTTAAAAAACGACAACTTTAAGGCTTGTGTACGATAACCCAGTGGAAATAATCTGGCAAGCTGGCAATCCTGCTGCTGCTGCCGAGTGCCAATGTAAACAAACAGTCTATCATTATGCCGGACAGCTCGAATCCTCGCCAAGTTAATTCTTCGATTTTCGTAAATTCTTCGTCAATTCCACCTTTATTATCCACAAAAGTAAGTTTATATGACGAATGAATCTCTTTATTGTTGTTTATGATTCCGTAATTACGTTTTCTAATGTACAAGTTCAATTTATGACAGGACCGGCTGAAGCCCTTACAGTGACCCTAAGCAAGATTGGATCTATGGCGTCCATTGGTCCACAACAGCACCTGTGCTTAGTTATTACGTTTTTTCGATCATTTCATGCAATGTAAAGGCATGACTAACCGAATGGAGGTTTCTAATTCTTAAAATGGTCCAGAATTCAATTTTCAGTTTAAACTTCAACTGCGTACTTTGTTCCTTATTGGGTTTTTATTGTAGTTTAGTACAATATTATTTAGGACATTGGAACGTGCATAATCTAATAGATCTCTCAAAATACAGTGTTTTGAACCCCATGGCCTACTGTCGGCAGCCACTGTTAATGGAGCTACAGAATTTATTAAAGAAAAGTATTTAATTTATTAAATTGAACAATTAGGTTTTATTTTACATTAACACAATTTTCCCAAAACTATTTCAGTAATTTCAAGCAAATTTTAATCAATAATTATGACGTTCATTTAAAATGATAACCATGAATCGCTGGGTTATGGTTATCGAGGTAATCAAATATAAGTTTGTATAATTGATAACCCCGAAATACTAGCCCACGAGCTGATGCCGGTAGCAATACGTTCCGCCTGCCAGAACATTTGAGCAATGAGATCGTGTTTAATCACTAGCGAAGCGAGCTTGCATCAGAGAAAAAGCGGTAAAATTTGAGTTATGGACGTGACAACATATTGATCATATAGTTTTTCCTGTAGTAAATACTGAAATGTGCATTCACTGAAATTGATCTGAATTTCAACAGTAAATAAACTGAAAACCCATTAGACAGTCTTAGACTGCGGATATTTTTTTAGATGGTATTGATTAAAAATTTTACTCTGAAGATAGATATTCATTATGCATATACATAGATCTGGTATGTGTTTAGATGCATTACTGTATTTTATACAATGTATGTTATTGATAACTGTATTGTATTATTACGCACTGATATTCCATTTGACAATTTCAGGACCTTTTGCCATGACATTGAAGATGTACGACGCTATATGCAAAGCTCTAGGCACGTCACGTTTTGTCGCCTCAGGTCAGATGGGAGGTGGATGCATCAATGAGGGGACATCTATGAGTTGGAGGACACAAAGGTCTCTGTGAAGAGAAGCTTCAAGGAAAAGGTACAGCATTTTAAGTACCTTTAACCCTTCACATAAATCTAATTGTTCATGGAAAAGGTATTTCAACCTTATCACAGTTTTATCAAAAGTCAGTTGTTCTGTCACTAAATACAAACCCTCCGCTATTTATAGGGGAATTCGCCGAAAGACAAACCATGATAATTTTAGCCAGGGAAAATCACCCCAACCACTAGTTAGTGGTAGGGGTAGCTGGCTAACACTCACTCATACACCTTTGCTGAGCAACCACTTTGCTTTCTGGCTCGGTAGCAGACGGACGTTGCCGCTCTCTCCCGCCAAGACTAGCCGTTTGAGTAATACTTTTATGCTTTTACTTTTCCAACTGTGTGTAGACCTTGTTCCATGCATACCTGTCCTGGTCCCGAAGGCCGCTCCTGCAGTACCATTAAGTCCTCCCTTGAGACGGGACCCCACAGCCTGTGTCTGGGTAGCCGGGACCATCAGTGTGATTGGGACAACACCTGTGATGAGTGTAGGGAGTGGTCTGCCTCCCAGTGGGAGAGATATGGGCATAGGAAAAGGAAGTCAAAGAGAGATTCTTCGCCTTCAGGGTCTTCCTCAAAGTCGAAGAAATCTCTGACTTTTATGACTACTCGATCTCATCCTGAGTCTACTCCTCTGCCGGTCCTCACTGGGAACGGCTGATTAGTAGTGCAGCCCTGTTAACTCCAGGTCAACCTTGTGGGCCAAAGGATGGTACTGTTTCCCCTAGCAATTCAGTCCTGCCCCTTCCCCTAGGGAGCACCTGCTCTCTTTCTGATTTGTTTGTTTTTTGGCTAACTTTGGTTGTTGATGGTCCCCCTTCGGAGAAGTTCTGTTCGAACCCTTTTAGTTGGGGGGTGAGCGGAAGCGCACTCCAACTCTCTCGGAGGTAGGCGCAGGTGCTGCTGCCCGTCAGTCAGACTTCTGTGTCTGAAGCTCAAGGCTATACTTCTCATTCTAGTTCTGGGGGAAACCATAGTCCTAGGCGCCGTTCTCCTTCGGGAGAACTTTTCTCTCCTTTGAAAACCAGGCTTGTGAGCAGAGTCCTCCACTGAGGAATCTGTTTGACGTTCCCCTTGAGGGGTCTGTCAAGTGAAGGAGTTTTTGACCCCTTGCCACCCTGGGTGTGCTCCTCCCCCTGATGTAATGAGACACCTGTTTGAACCTTTATGTTCTTGTCTCGTGGTTCCTTCTGGTTCTCATGACAGTTACGCTGAGCCTTTGGGCTCCTGTTATGCAGAGCCTCCGGGCTTATGGGTTCTCGTTACGCCGAGCCTTCTGACTCGCAGGACTCCCATTACGATGAGCCTTCAGGTTTTGTAACCTGGAGCTTTCTAGCTCCTGTCTTGATGAGCCTTCGGGCTCTCATAACATTGGTCTCCAGGGACCTTATCACGCAGAACTCGTGGGTTTTCATGACATGGGTTTTTGCAACCCAGAATCTCCGGGTTCTCGTCGCACGGAACCTCTTGGTTCTCGTGCCCGTGAGCCTTCATGCTCTTGTGACATTGGACTTTTGGGCCCTCGTCAAGTTGAACCATGGGGTTCTCGTGTGTCGCGGAGCCTTTGCGCTCTTGCTATGATGACCCCCACGGATCTCATTACCAGACGTTTTTCGGCCAAGAGAGATCGTATCCCTGTTCAGGAAAACCCTCTCTTCAGACGAGATGCCGCTTGCCACAAACCAGGAGAAGGTTGGGAAGTATGCCATGCAGGCTACTTCATAGCTGGACCTTCGGTTGGGATATGTGGGCCACTTGATCAGGTCTCAGGATTGGTCTTGTGAGTCCACAAGGAGGTTGATGGAAACCTTCCTCTTGTCTGGCATCAGGACGATTAAGTTCCTCTCCCACCAGGTTGTCAACCTGTGGGCGAATACCATCCTCAAGAGATGGGATTCGATCATTGAGAAGTTCCATTGATAGCTCCCACGGGCTGAGGTTTCTAGGCTGAAAAACTTATCTTTCGAGGGGAGTTCTCTTTTCGAACCAGTAGACGTTGAGCTGGTGGTGGAAGTCCAACCAGACCAGGACTTCTTCCTCCAAAATGCCTTGACATCACGGCCGTACCAACCTCTGTCCCAGAAGAAACGGTCTTCTTCCAAACCGCAGATGAATGGGGCTAGGATCCCAAGACAGCAAGGCCGTAATGAGTCTAATAATTCCTTTCAAGGTAACAGTAGAGTTTCGAAGTCCTCCCGTGGAGGTAGAGGGAACGGAATGTGGCAGAGGCCAATCCTGCTAGGACCGGCAATCCTCCCACCTATCCACATCCTTGGGGGATGCCTGCAAAGCCGTTTGCTAAGGTGGCTGCAGCTTGGGGCCGAACCCTTGACAGTCTATGTGATTCGTTCAAGGTATCACATCCCGTTCATTGGATCTCTCCCTCTACTGACTTGGGATCCAGTCCCAATGACCTCCTATGCGAAGGGATCCGCAAAAATACTGGCCCTTCGGGCTGAAGTCCATACCATGTTGGATAATGGTGCTCTCCAAGAGGTCTTCAGCGGGTCTCTAGGCTTCTTCAGTCGACTCTTTCTTGTGATAAAGGCATCTGGAGGCTGGAGACCAGTCATCGACCTTTCAGCCATGAACAAGTTTGACAGTCAAACTTCGTTGTAGATGGAGACAACCGACACGGTCAGACAAGGGATAAGACATCAGGACTTCATGTGTACACTGGATCTTAAGGACGCATACTTCCAGATCCCAGTCCATCTGTCTTCCAGGAAATATATAAGAATCATGCTAAATCAGAAACAAGACCAGTTTAAGGTGCTGTGTTTTGGTCTTTCCTTGGCACCTCAGGTCTTTTTTAGGGTGTTCGACTTATTGTTATCTTGGGCTCACAGAATCGGCATCCATCTTATAAGATATCCGAACGACTGGCTGATTCTACCAGACTCGGTGGCGACCCTCCTTCAACACCGAGACAAACTTCCAAGGCTTTGCCAAGATCTGGGGATCATGGTAAACTTCAAGAAGTCTCATCTGCTACCCTCTCAAAGACTGGTATACCTGGGCATGATAATAGATACCAAATGGCACAAAGTATTTCCATCAGACGAAAGAATTCAGATGCTGATGAAGGTAGCACGGCCCTTCCTCAGACAAGAAGAGCTACCAGCGCAGAGCTGGTTAAGTCTTTTAGGCCACCTATTATCTCTGTCCTGTCTTGTACCCAACAGTCGCCTCAGAATGCGATCCCCCAGTAGCGACTCAAGTCTCAATGGAATCAGGCCTCCGATTCCCTGGACACCTTAGTTCGTCTAGGATCAGAGGTACAGACGGATCTCTGGTAGGGGTTGGCAGGAGAGAGCCTCTGCAAGGTGGTCGATCTTCTCGCCCCTCTCCCGAAATTGATGCTCTTTTCAGATGCATCAAAAGGAGGGTGTGGGGCCCAATTGCTGCATCATACCATCTCCGGCCTGTGGTCCGAATCAGAAAGGTACCAGCATATAAATCTCTTGAGAGATGAGGGCAGCCCCCCTTGCCCTCCAACTGTTCCACCAGTTTCTTGCGGGTCTCTCTGTGGTGTTGATGAGCGACAAAACCACGGTAGTAGCTTACCTAAACCAGCAAAACTGTACCTTTTCACTGCCCCTGCGCCATTTAGCAATAGAGATACTGTACTCAGATTGCGCACTTCATTCCAGGCACGAGGAATGTGCTTGCATACAATCTAAGCAGAGTGACTCAGATAGTGGGCTCCGAGTGGTCTTTGAATCGTCTAGTAGCCAACAAAGTCCTGCCTTTGTGCGGTTCACCCCTACTGTGGACCTGTTCAGGACTTCCCTGATTTTCAGGCTCCCACTCTACTTTTTCCCAACCCTGGACCCCCAGGTTCTCTGGCGAGATACATTCCAGCAACAGTGGGCCAGCATCGATGTGTACTTATTTCCCTCTTGCTGACTAATGAGAAAAGTCCTTAACCAAGTCATGATAAGCTAAAACTTAGCAATAGCCCTAATATCTTCGCTATGGCATCACACAGAGGGGTTCCTAGACATTCTGCAGCTCCTGACGGAGCTTCCGAGGGAACTTCCTCCACGACATGATCTACTCAAACAGCCACGTGCCAACATCTTCCACAGAGCCATAGCATTGCTTCGACTTCATGCCTGGAGACTGTCCGGCATCTCCTCTCTCAGAGAGGATTTTTGTAACGAGTTGCGGAAAGGATGTCTAGACACTTCAGATGCTCTTCAGTGTTAGTCTACCAGGCTAAGTTCTGTGCTTTCTGTGGGTAGTGTCATGGAAGGGGTATCAGTCCCCTCGATGCCTCTATTCTAACAATAGCATAGTTCCTTGTACACCATTGGGAAGAAATGCTTCTCTCGGCTACGGCAGTCAAAAGCTACCGCTCAGCCTTAGGTCTCACCTTTAAACTGGAACATATTTCCTCCTTGCTGGAACTTTCTCTACTCACATCGTTGAGATTACTTGTCCCCAGTCGGAAGTTAGACTTCCTCCTTGGAACTTGGTTTGTGTCCTTCAGTCCCTGAACGGTGCCTCCTACGAACCATTACGGCAGGCAACAGATGTGCCACCTTTCCTTAAAGACGTTGCTCCTACTCGCTTTGCCCTCGGCCAAGAGAGTCCGTGAACTGCATGGTCTATTATACGACATTTCCCATTCAAGGGGATGGGGAGAAGTAATACTCAGCGTTGTCCCTGAGTTTATTGCTAACACTCAAAATCCTGGGGTATTAGATCCTAGATTCAGTCCCTTTAGGATCGAGAGTCTCTTTTCTGTTACTGAAGATCCAGACCAACTGGTACTTTGCCCAGTAAGGAGTCTGAGGTGTGTCAGCAATGTTTGTCAGCATGGGAAAGGTCAAGAGAAGGGTCACAAAGAATACAATTTCTTCTTGGGTTCGCAGGGTCTTTGACCTTACACAGTCCTGACCCTCCTCTGACCCAGAGCTCATGACGTTGGGGGCATTGCAATGTCCCTGGCGTTCAAAAAGAGCTACTCTGTGGCGCAAGTACTGCAAGGGGGTGTGTGGAAGTGTCAGACGACCTTCACCACCCACTTCCTGGAAGATGTACCCAACAGGAACATGGATATATTTTCCATTGGTCCTGTAGTGGCTGCACAAATGGACTAAATACCTTAAGCTCCTTGATGGACAAGTAGCAGAGGGTTGAGGGCTAAAGTTACCTGGGTTAGTCAGGGGGTGAATGAGTAGAATGAATTGCGCCTTTCTTTCCTTCATCTTTTCCCCCTCTGGGGAATCGGCATGACAGTACTCAGCACAGCTGACCTCACCTCTCTGTAGGTAAGTTCCATTTCCCTTGTGTAACCTAAGTATAGGAATGATAATACTTGTTGCGTCCCCAATACCTCTTGCGAGGGAGCCATTGGATAAAGTCTCAGTACTCTCAGATTCCTATGACTCGAGATCCTATAACTAGACCAGCCACATTGCTAGTATCACAAACACAGCTTGCGCAAGCTGCTAATAGTGCAGAACACAAATATTTTAGCGAGGGCAGGGTTCCTACTTCCTACGATCTATATAGTATGGGAGAGAAGCCCAGGTCAAGTGCCGAAAGCCAGTTGGTACAGATTTCTCCCTCGTGATAGGTAAGTCATCTCCTATAAATAGTGGAGGGCTTGTATTTAGTGATGGAACAATTGACAAATTTGAAAGTAATTTGTATTTTTCTTAACAATACAAACTAGCTATTTATACAAATTGTCCCCAAAGAAGTTCTGCCAGAAAGCAAAGTGGTTGCTCAGCCCAGGCATATAAGTGAGCAGGGTAGCTGGCTACCCCTCACCCCTCCTGTTAACTAGCGGTTGGGGTAGATATACCTCGCTGAAATTTTCATGGCTCGTCTTTCAGCTTTACCAAAAGTAATATCCCTTATTAATAGCTCCAGGTTTGTGTCGTTAGGAAAAATAAATATTACTTTCAAATTTGACATTTCAATGGTTTTCATATGGTATTTTTGGGCTCGGCCATGTCGTCCTGATGGAAGGTTCCTTTAGGTAGCTTTTTAAGGGATATTTGCTACAGTGATACTCCCAGAGAATTAACCATAGGTCTCCAGAATTCTAACTCCTGGCGCGAGTATCCTTAATATATCTTTAAGGGTATCGCATAATATCAGGGGATGTATTTTTTTTATATACGACGCATAGCAATCTTCACCCCGAATAGGTTTAACTCTTTGAGGGGGAAGAGTGGCGAACGAAAGGGGAGCCGTTATCAAGGTACCCGGTGGAGCTCCTCTCCGTACTACTACGGCCCATCATTCCTTTAAACTGTAGCATTTAAGCTAAGTGTGCTCCCACGCTTCTCTCGGTGTTTGTTACTGTTTTCAAAATATTATCATGCAATCTCCAGCATCTTCATCCTCTGGAAAGTTGATTATTTGATCTTTCCTGTGTATAATTTTAAGGCTCCCTTCTCACAGTTTAATTCGTATATTTTCAATATTAAACTTACCCGATAATCATGTAGCTGTCAACTCCGTTGCCCGACAGAATTCTATGGAGGGATACGCCAGCTATCACAATACTAGAAGGGGGTGTATTTACCAGCGCCACCTGTGGCCAGGTACTCAAGTACTTCTTGTTGACACCTCCTCAATTATTCCTCTGTCGTGCTTCCGGCAAGACGTTCTGGGATACGCTTATGTTCTTGGAGTATTTTCACGACTTTGGTGAAGTATTTCTCTTTGATTTCGGCTGTCGCTTTACTGGAAACTTCTATAATAGCTTTTGGAATTAATTTGATTAATTATGGTGACGAGAGAGTATGAACTCTCGTTCACCTTTCAATGGCCGACCCTTCCCTTAGACGGAAGTGTTGGTGTCTAAGAGAGTATAGACTCTCTTTCTTAATTTTGCTTAACAAAAGTTATAGATTTATTTTATATCTCTCCGCCTCTTATAGGCCTCTTCGATTAACTTCCTTTTATTATAAACTCATTAAAATTAATTTTTATATTTGTTTATATTCGACCTTCCTAATAGTAGGCGGTCTTTTACCGAAGTTAATAAACTTTGAGCCCGTCATTTCGGTTTTACCTGTTAACATATTATGCTATTTCCGCCACAGAGTTTGAAAGATTTTCTTTGACAGTCTCGTACTGTTTTCAAAGTTGAACTAACGTTTTGTTTTGTCTCTGCAGTTGTTGACGTTCAGAACGTTCAACTTGCACTCTATCGTTACGATAGAGAAAGAATGTTCACGGTTTCACGTTGCAGTAAGAGTAACCGTGTCTAGCGTTTTGTTCATTCTTTCTTAACTTAATGGTTTTGATCCTAATAAAGGAACTTTTCAGTTTTTTCCTTTAACAATAATATGTTTTAACGATATATATGATTGGGCTCTTCTCTCAGGTTCTAAGTCAAGAGAGAGAGAGAGAGAGAGAGAGAGAGAGAGAGAGAGATAGAGACGGAGGGAGAAAGAGGATAAACGTTTCATTCAAGCCTGCCAGGCGTACGAGTAACGTCATTATCGATTTTTGCTCTTCTCCCTAGTCTCTTTAGGGGAAGAAACTAAACGTTTCTAGAGTGATCTAGTGTTTAGTCTCTTTCCAACCACTGAATTATCTTTCATTAGATTTTTCTGTTACATTGTAATTCTGTTTTCGCAATTACTAACTTTGAGAAAGGATAGAATTGCGTATTTCAGGTACAAACCACTTAAAGTTTCGAGTTCAGTGAAATAAGTGCAAACAGAAATCAAAGTGATAAGTGATTAGTGCGTGAGGGTACTTTTGTGCGCGCCAGTCGTCCTCCCAGTCCGGGACCTCTTGCAAGCTCCCAAGCCCAGGGGAGAAGCAATGTCGAAGGGCATAAGGGTTCAGCAGGCCTTGATCGGCGCACAGAAGTATTCTCGGTGGTTGTGGGCGTGTCTTACCGAGACCGTCACTCCCACCCGCAGACGATTGAGCCCTTATTTTGCTCGTCTGCAGAAGAGATTAGGGGAGAAAATAAAGGCAGAGTAACGCTGGTCTCAGGTCTCAAGACTTCTTAAACGTTAAGTCCAGACCTATGCCAGACGTACGAAGTTAAAGTTCACAACCCGAGTGCATCCATACAGTCACAACTTTCGGTCTTGATGCGTGAGTGTCGGGCTGAGAGTGTTGCACCTCCTCCTCCGCCTACACTCCCTCCACCTGTTCTCGCTCCGCCTGTGCTAGCCCAGCCTGCACCTGCTCCGCCTGTGCTCGCCCAGCCTGCACCTGCTCCGCCTGTGCTCGCCCAGCCTGCACCTGCTCCGCCTGTGCTCGCCCAGCCTGCACCTGCTCCGCCTGGTCGCAGCACCATCTGCCAGGCGTACGATGTTGTGAACTCTACTACAGTCCATGCAAGCACAGCTTTCGGACTTGATGAGTGAGTGTCGGGCTGAGAGTGTTGCTCCTCCGCCTCCGCCTACACTCCCTCCTCCTACACTCGCTCCGCCTGATCACAGTACCATCTGCCAGGCGTACGATGTTGTGGACTCTACTACAGTCCATGCAAGCACAGCTTTCGGACTTGATGAGTGAGTGTCGGGCTGAGAGTGTTGCTCCTCCGCCTCCGCCTACACTCCCTCCTCCTACACTCGCTCCGCCTGATCACAGTACCATCTGCCAGGCGTATGATGTTGTGGACTCTACTACAGTCCATGCAAGCACAGCTTTCGGACTTGATGCGTGAGTGTCGGGCTGAGAGTGTTGCTCCTCCGCCTCCGCCTACACTCCCTCCACCTACACTCGCTCCGCCTGATCGCAGTACCACCTGCCAGCAGTTC
This sequence comes from Palaemon carinicauda, assembly GCF_036898095.1. Classification (NCBI taxonomy): domain Eukaryota; kingdom Metazoa; phylum Arthropoda; class Malacostraca; order Decapoda; family Palaemonidae; genus Palaemon; species Palaemon carinicauda. Next base: position 32,427,861 of record NC_090749.1, on the reverse strand, counting down.
CACCTGCCAGGCGTACGATGTTGAGACACGTGCTGAGTTTGCTGTTCCCTGTGGTGTTCAGCCTCCGCCTTTCTTAAGGCAACCTTTACATTGGGATCAGGAGGATTATACCTCTCTTCCTCCGCCTCCACTTGCTGCTCCACCAGTGATGCAACACTCGGTTGAGGTACAACAACCTCTCCCGTCCATGAGTCAGTTTCCTCAGCTCTTGCTGCAGCGAGCTCAACCCTCCATAAGGCAAGCACCACAACACCTTAGCCTTGCGCCTCAGGAGCCTCAGCTTGCGAGACATTTACCTTGTTCTGCGCAGCCTCTTCCTCATCGCGCTCCGCTCACACCACAGGAACTGGAACTTGCTACTCCGCTTCCGCCAAGCGCAACCCTTGGGTTCAACCACTCATGCTAGGAGTCAGCCTCCTCCACCCATGCGCCTTCCTTCTGCTTGTCTTTTATTCACCCTTGGCAGACTGAGCCTCAGGTGTTCCCTCATCGGAGTCTTGAAGAGGAAACCACACTATTGTTGTTCCAGCTCGTTCTGACTCTGCTGTTCAGCATACCATGGTTTAAACCCCATGCAAGCATGCATAAAGCACTCTAGCACTGGTCATGGAATTTCTGAGAAATGTTAAACGCCATGCACACGCTCTGCTTTCCTTTCAGCAGGCTCTGCTTACAGCAGGCTCTGCTTACTACATGCTCAGCATTCAGCATGCTCTGCATTCAGCATGCTCTGCATACAACATGCTCTGCATACAGCATGCTCTGCTTTCAGCATGCTCTGCATTCAACATGCTCTACATACAGCATGCTCTGCATACAGCATACTCTGCATACATCATGCTCTGCATACCTTACCGCATGCTTCTCAACACATCTTGGGTTGTTGCCAACTCACTAGACTGTCAAGCAGTTTCATAACGTTGCCTTCTAGTCTGCTGCTTTGCACCAGTGAACTCTCACTCAGAGAACTTAGCTTTTCTAGGATAAGGTCCCTGTAGATGAGAAAGTTCTTTTCTCCCTCCTTCTGATATTCCCTTGAGGACTCTGTCATTTGGAGGGAGCCTTTAGCTGCATAACCTCTTATGGACTTTTATTTAAGCATAACATGCTTACAGGGAAGGTAATGGTTACACTTCAGCCGCTAATCCCGTCTGTTACCACACCTGCTCCCATAGACCTTGAGCTGTGTTGCATGACATGCAGTCCAAGCTTAGTCCTTGTTAGAGGATTTTTTGTTCACGGAGTCAATGTGTCACGGGGAAGACGTTCAACAACCAACAGAAGGGACTTGTTGTGACGCAGTGCGGCAACCTCAGCAACCCGTTAAGGAGTTGTCTGTACGACCCAGACAGTCTAGACAGATTCGGGTTGTCACTGTACTTCCTCGCTTGCCCATGATTGACAGTTTACAGACTGTGCAGCAGTATCATGATCTTGTGTCCGGCTCCGTCAGACAACTGGCTTTTAAGAGCTCCCTCAAGTCGTCGCTGTCTGGAGATTTTCAAATGGACCTGGATCTGACCAAGGAACTGGGCCTCCTGGTCAATTTTGAGGAGTCTCAGCTCGTTCCATCCCAGACCATTGTCTCCTTGGGTATGGATCTTCAGAGTCGAGCTTTTCGGACTTGTCCGTCGGCCCCAAGGATCTTCCAAGCCCTAGAATGCATCCAGAGCATGCTGAGAAGGAACCGATGCTTAGTCAGGCAGTGGATGAGTCTAACAGGGACACTTTCATCGCTGGCCCTGTTCATCGAGTTAGGGAGACTCCACCTCCGCCCCCTTCAGTATCATCTAGCTGCTCACTGGATAAGGACATGACGCTAGAGACGGGCTCAGTTCCTGTTTCCGAAGAGATGAGGTCTACTCTAACGTGGTGGAAGAACAGCATTCTTCTCATGGAAGGTCTACCTTTGGCTGTTCAGACCTCCGACCACCGTCTCTTCTCGGACGCATCGGACACGGGCTGGGGTGCGACACTGGACGGACAGGAATGCTCGGGAACATGGAATCAGGAGCAAAGGACACTTCACATCTATTGCAAGGAGTTGTTGGCAGTTCATTTGGCCTTGATAAACTTCAAGTCCCTCCAGCTTAACAAGGTGGTGGAGGTGAACTCCGACTACACCACAGCCTTGGCTTACATCTCCAAGCAGGGAGGGACTCATTCGAGGAAGTTGTTCGAGATCGCAAGGGACCTCCTCATTTGGTCAAAAGATCGAAAGCTCACGCTGGTAACGAGGCTCATTCAGGGCGATATGAATGTCATGGCAGATCGCCTCAGCCGGAAGGGTCAGGTCTTCCCCACAGAGTGGACCCTTCACAAGAATGTTTGCAGCAGACTTTGGGCCCTGTGGGGTCAGCCAACCATAGATCTATTCGCTACCTCGATGACCAAGAGGCTCCTCTTGTATTGTTCTCCGATTCCAGACCCAGCAGCAGTTCGCGTGGATGCCTTTCTGCTGGATTGGTCCCATCTCAACCTGTATGCATTCCCGCCGTTCAAGATTGTCAACAGGGTACTTCAGAAGTTCGCCTCTCACAAAGGGACACGGCTGACGTTGGTTGCTCCCCTCTGGCCCGCGAGAGAATGGTTCACTGAGGTACTGCAATGGCTGGTCGACGTTCCCAGGACTCTTCCTCCTAGAGTGGACCTTCTGCGTCAACCTCACGTAAAGAAGGTACACCCAACCTCCACGCTCTTCGTCTGACTGCCTTCAGACTATCGAAAGACTCTCAAGAGCTAGAGGCTTTTCGAAGGAGGCAGCCAGAGCGATTGCCAGAGCAAGGACGACATCCACTCTCAGAGTCTATCAGTCTTAATGGGAAGTCTTCCGAAGCTGGTGCAAGGCCAATGCAGTTTTCCTCAACCAGTACCAATGTAACCCAGATTGCTGACTTCCTGTTACATCTAAGGAACGTAAGATCCCTATCAGCTCCTACGATCAAGGGTTACAGAAGTTTGTTGGCAGCGGTTTTCCGCCACAGAGGCTTGGATCTTTCCTCCAACAAAGATCTACAGGACCTCCTTAGGTCTTTTGAGACCTCAAAGGAACGTCGGTTGTCCACTCCAGGCTGGAATCTAGACGTGGTCCTAAGGTTCCTAATGTCATCAGGATTTGAACCGCTCCAATCAGCCTCTTTTAAGGACCTCACATTAAAAACTCTTTTCCTCGTGTGCTTAGCAACAGGTAAAAGAGTAAGTGAGATCCACGCCTTCAGCAGGAACATAGGTTTCACATCTGAAACGGCTACATGTTCCTTGCAGCTCGGTTTTTTGGCTAAAAACGAGCTTCCTTCCCGTCCTTGGCCTAAGTCGTTCGAGATCCCAAGCCTGTCCAACATGGTGGGGAACGAACTGGAGAGAGTACTTTGCCCAGTTAGAGCTCTTAAGTACTATCTAAGAAGGTCAAAACCATTACGAGGACAATCAGAAGCCTTATGGTGTGCTATCAAGAAACCTTCTCTACCAATGTCTAAGAACTCAGTTTCTTACTACATCAGGCTTCTGATTAGAGAAGCAAATTCTCATCTGAAGGAAGAAGACCTTGCTTTGCTGAAGGTAAGGACACATGAAGTGAGAGCTGTGGCTACTTCAGTGGCCTTCAAACAGAACCGTTCTCTGCAGAGTGTTATGGATGCAACCTATTGGAGAAACAAGTCAGTGTTCGCATCATTCTATCTCAAAGATGTCCAGTCTCTTTACGAGTACTGCTACACCCTGGGTCCATTCGTAGCAACGAATGCAGTAGTAGGCGAGGGCTCAGCCACTACATTCCCATAATCCCATAACTTTTTAACCTTTCTCTTGAATACTTTTTATGGGTTGTACGGTCGGCTAAGAAGCCTTCCACATCCTTGTTGATTTGGCGGGTGGTCAATTCTTTCTTGAGAAGCGCCAAGGTTAAAGGTTGTGATGAGGTCCTTTAGTATGGGTTGCAGCCCTGTATACTTTAGCACCTTTGAGTTGATTCAGCCTCCCAAGAGGAACGCTGCGCTCAGTAAGGAAGACGATCTTATTAAAGGCAGAGTAACGGTTCAAGTCGTCTTCCTTACCAGGTACTTATTATTTCATTGTTATTGTGGATAACTGATTATATGAAATATGGGATACTTAGCTATCCTTTAATCTTGTACACTGGTTTTCACCCACCCCCCTGGGTGTGAATCAGCTACATGATTATCGGGTAAGTTTAATATTGAAAAATGTTATTTTTATTAATAAAATAAATTTTTGAATATACTTACCCGATAATCATGATTTAATCGACCCTCCCTTCCTCCCCATAGAGAACCAGTGGACCGAGGAATAATTGAGGAGGTGTCAACAAGAAGTACTTGAGTACCTGGCCACAGGTGGCGCTGGTAAATACACCCCCTTCTAGTATTGTGATAGCTGGCGTATCCCTCCATAGAATTCTGTCGGGCAACGGAGTTGACAGCTACATGATTATCGGGTAAGTATATTCAAAAATTTATTTTATTAATAAAAATAACATATTTAAGTGTGTTTGGTGGAGCGTAGCCGACACCGGAGGCGGCCATTTTGAGACTGCTGTCGCACGTCATAAATGCATTTTTTGTTCCGTAACTGATATACAAACCACGCTATTTAATAGTGGTTATTACTTTCGGCGTAGCTGAAATGACCAGCCATTAGAATTTTAACGAGGGTTTACTACCCAACCGCTAGTTTGCGGGGCGTAGGGAGGGTAGCTTGCTACCCCCCCCCCCCCCTCACACACACACCTGTGCTTGAGCTCACTTTGCTCTCGGCTCGGGTGGTAGTCGGACGTGTCCGCTCTCACCCTTGCCTATCTGACAGCCATTAATGTCTTTTTGCTTTCTCTTCTACAGGTTTGAGTGTGAAGTTGGCCTCTGCAATCATGCGCAAATGTTCTGGATTACCCGACCGCCCTTGTGGTACATTTATGTCGGCGGTCGAGACGGACCCTCACACCCTTTGTCCTTACTGTAGGGGCCAACGGTGTGATAGTAGTAATAAGTTTGGTGAGTGTAGGGAGTGGTCTGCTTCCCAGTGGGAGAGGTTTTCTCGGCGACGGAAGAAGTCCAGGCGGGATATTTCTCCTTCGAAAATTTCTTTGAAAGGAGAAAATCCCAAGGACTCTTCTTCCGTTGCCCAAACCTCCCCGAAGCTACCACTCGATCGGGTTCTCTCGAGAGACCGTCGAGTGGGAGCGTAGACCGTGGTTCTGTTTCCCGACCTCGGGGTTCGAGAGATGGCGTTGCCTCCCCTAGCGAGGCAGCTCCACCTCTTCCCCCGGGGGAGGATTTAAATGTTAATGTAACTGATTTATTACAGCTTTGGTCTTCCTTGGGGCTCGAAGGTTCGCCCTCCAAGGAAGCCTTGTTTGACATCATCCAGTTGGGTGCCGCTGTCAAGCAATCGCCGACTTTGGCAGAGGTTGATCCTCTGTCTATCGTCGACGTTGTGGTGGCAGAGGTATCCGATGCGGTATCTCCTAATACCTCTGCAACTTATCAACCCGCAGTAGCTGAAGGCTTAGTTTCTCCCGTTCCTGCTCAACCTACAAGGGAGGAACTAAGTCCGACAGTCTCTCCTGCTGGTGATTCTCTCCCTCGGGGGAGTTCACTCACAGAGACTCCTCTTCGGAGGACTGGTGATGGTCAGCCTGCTGACCCAACGGCCCTCAGAGGGCGCATACGTCGGAAGGCTCCCCTTCCTCTTCTCCGGAGAGGCCTTCCTTCGCCTTATAAGTCGGTGAGGAGGGGCCTCTTCGGTTCCTCATCATCGTTGCAGCCCGCCGCAGAGGAGCCTCGTCATCGATCTCCGACTGTTCCTGCTACAACCCTGGACCTCTCTGCGGAAAGTTCGCAGTCCCCTTCGGTGGAAGGTCGTCCTTACAAAGGGCACGCCGACCTTCCACCCGTCAGACCTGCTGACCTGCCGTCGTCGTTCCTGGCTGCTGATGCGCTTTGGGCGACAACTAAACCTGTTTTTATAAAACAGGCAACGGTCATTTCGGGGCAACAAGGGCATGCGCGCAAATTTGCGCACACGTCCCTTACGCGCCAACGTTCTCCTGACCTCATTGAGGTTTCGGAGATAGCGCGTCAGCGGTCTCTTGCTGTTGCTGATATAGCGCGCACCTGCCGATGTTCCTGTTAAAGCGCGCCAGCTCTCACCTGCTCCCCAGCGCGCCACTGCGCGCCCACGATCTTCGGATTTGGGCGCAGTAGGGAAGCGTAAGACTTCCCCTACTCGCTAGCGCTTGCCAACGCGCCGTCGGCTTTCACCTGCGCCCCATCCCTCGCCAGCGCGCAGCCACCTACACGCTCCCACAAGGATGCGCGCGCCCACGCCCACGCCCATCTCCCACAGCAGTGATGCATCGCCAGCCTGATGTGCGCCCACAAGAGGCGCGCCCGCGCGCAAGAAATGTCTCTCCTGCGCGCGTGCGCCCAACGACATCTTCTAGAGAGCACGGGCTCTTCATCCTGATACTGCGTGCCCGCGCGCGAGAGCATTCACCCTCGCACGCGCGCGCTCCAAGACAGTACTGAAGTCCTCGTCAAGACTTAGACCGGAGCCAGCCAGTCACTCGGAGAACTTCCGCGAGTCTCCCCAAGAAGGGCCTTTGGGGACAGGAGACTTCGCTGCTAGTCCTTCAGGAGGATAGCTGCAGGAGTCAGAACATGCGTTTTGGCAGGTTCTGTCCCTTATGAGGACTCTCAATGGGTTTGCTGACCCAGAGATTCCTCCTCGAGAGGGCAAAGACACGGTCTTGGACCGAGTGTTTGGGACTCAAAATTCCTCTAAGGCCAGTGCAGCTCTGCCCTGGTCTCAGGGGGTTAAGAGTACCAGGGACAAGATCGCAGTCCAGCTCTCCGAGCTGGCCTCCTCCAGCCGATCCAGTGCCGGCAACAAGCTTCTCCCACCTCCTCATGTACAGCAGAGGAGGTACTTCGAGATCTTAGAGGAGCCTTGTTTAGCTCTTCCCTTCACCATTCTTTGGAAGAGCTTACCAGGGGAGTCCCTCTTGAGAGACTCTCCAACCGACAGGTCTTATTCTCGGCAACTGAGATCCTTAATCAGGAGAAGGTTGCGAAGTGTGCCATGCAGGCCACTTCGTGGCTGGATATCTGGTTAGGGACCTTAGGTATCCTGATACGTTCGGAGGATTTATCCAAAGAACGTACCAGGAATGCTATGGAGACCTTTTTACTCTCAGGCACTCGCACGATCGAGTTTCTGGCCTACCAAGTCTCGAACTTGTGGGCAAACACCATCCTGAAACGTCGGGATGCGGTGTCTGAGAGGTTCCATCAGAAGGTCCCTAGCACCGAGATAAGCAGGCTCAGGCATTCTTCCATGATGGGAACGAATCTGTTTGAGCCTAAGGACATATAGCATGGCGCTGAGAAGTGGAGGAAGTCCCACCAGGACTCCCTCCTACATAGGACTTTGACATCCAAGCCCTATAAGCCTCCAACACCCCAGCAGCCCCGTCCTACCAAGACCACGAAACCGACAACGGCAGCGAAGACAGTGGTGTCTAAGCCCTTTCCTGTCAAGGACAAGAAAGACAAGAAGCCCTCCAGGGGAGGGAAGAATCCTAGAGGGAGCAGCTGAGGCCGCAAATGCTAGGATTGGCAGTCCCCCTGCATGTCCACCAGTGGGGGGATTCCTTCAAAGTTGCGCAGACAGGTGGCAGTAACTCGGGGCCGATTCCTGGACGATTTCCGTAATCAGTCAGGGATATCGCGTCCCGTTCACAACATCTCTACCTCCCCTGACGACGAATCCAGTGTCATTGAGCTCCTTTGCCATGGGATCAGCAAGGGGGCAGGCCCTTCGGGCAGAAGTCCAGACCATGTTGAAGAAGGGCACTCTCCAGGAGGTCCTCGACGGGTCCCTAGGCTTCTTCAGTCGACTCTTTCTTGTAAAGAAGGCGTCTGGAGTCTGGAGACCAGTCATCGACCTCTCGGCTCTGAACAAGTTTGTCAAGCGAACTCCGTTCAGCATGGAGACCAAAGACACGGTCAGACTTGCAGTGAGACCTCAAGACTTCATGTGCACACTGGATCTGAAGGACGCGTACTTCCAGATCCCAATCCATCCGTCTTCAAGGAAGTACTTAAGATTCAGCCTAGACAACAAGGAGAGTACCATTTCAAGGTACTGTGTTTCGGTCTCTCCACAGCACCACAGGTTTTCACCAGAGTGTTCACCCTAATATCATCGTGGGCACACAGGATCGGCATCCGTCTCCTCCGTTATCTGGACGACTGGCTGATCCTAGCAGACTCGGAGTCATCCCTTCTTCGAGATCGAGACAAACTTCTGGGACTTTGCCAGGATCTGGGAATCATGGTAAATCTCGAGAAGTCCTCTCTGCTTCCCACTCAAAGACTGGTATACCTAGGCATGATTATAGACACCAATCTCCACAAAGCCTTCCCATCAGACGACAGGATAGCAAGGCTGAGGAAGGTCGCAAGCCCTTTTCTCAGACGAGAAGAGCTTCCAGCCCAATCGTGGTTATGTCTCCTTGGTCACCTCTCATTTTTGGCTAGTCTAGTTCCCAACGGTCACCTCAGGATGAGATCCCTCCAGTGGCGACTCAAGTCCCGTTGGAATCAAGGTTACGATTCCCCGGACGTCATGATCCCTATGGGACCTGCGGATTGGACGGACCTTCAGTGGTGGGTGACAGACGAGAACCTACGAAGAGGAGTGGACCTTCTCGTCCTCCCCCCGGATTTGATGCTGTTTTCGGATGCCTCAAAGAAAGGGTGGGGGGCCCACGTTCTACACCACAGGACCTCAGGCCTGTGGTCAGAATCAGAAAAGTGCCTCCACATAAATCTTCTAGAGATGAAGGTCGTTTTCTTGGCCCTTCAGCAGTTCCAACAATACCTGGCGGGTCACTCTGTGGTGGTGATGAGTGACTTACATCAACAAGCAAGGAGGTACCTTTTCGAAGCAGCTATCCCATCTTGCAGTAGAGATACTGAGGTGGACCGAAGTCCACTCGATTCCACTATCGGCACGCTTCATTCCAGGCAAGAGGAATGTGCTCGCCGACAATCTGAGCAGAGCGTCTCAGATAGTGAGTACCAAGTGGTCTTTGGATAATCTAGTAGCTAACAAAGTCCTGACTTTGTGGGGTTCCCCGACTGTGGATCTGTTCGCAACAGCTCTGAACTTCAAGCTTCTGCTGTACTGCTCCCCAGTCCCGGATCCCAATGAACTCTGGCAAGATGCCTTCCAACAACGGTGGGACAACATCGACGTTTACGCCTTTAGCCCGTTCTGTCTGATGAGGAGGGTGCTCAACAAGACCAGAATATCGGTCAATCTTTCAATGACCCTCATAGCTCCGCTATGGCATCACGCGGAATGGTTTCCGGACCTTCTGCAACTCCTAACGGAACTACTGAGAGAACTCCCTCCATGACACAATCTACTCAGACAACCACATGCCAACATCTTCCACAAAGCCGTAGCTTCGTTACGACTTCACGCCTGGAGACTATCCAGCATCTCCTCGCTGAGAGAGGATTTTCGCAACAAGTTGCGATCAGGATGTCTGGACATCTGCGAAAGTCATCCGCAGCTGTCTACCAGGCAAAGTGGAAAGTCTTCTGTGGTTGGTGTCGTGGAAGGGGTACCTCTCCACTCGATGCCACTATTCCAACAATAGCGGAGTTCCTCGTGTATGTGCGAGAAGAAATGCGCCTTTCAGTCTCGGCGGTGAAAGGCTATCGCCCAGCCTTAAGTCTAGCCATCAGGCTCAAAGGAATGGACATTTTTTCTTCGCTGGAACTTTCCCTACTCATACGAAGTTACGAACTTACCTGCCCTCAGTGGGAAGTGAGACCTCCTTCATGGAACGTGGTTCGAGTTCTCAGGTCTCTTAAGAGACCTCCCTATGAACCATTATACCAGGTTTCAGACCGCCACCTAACTTGGAATACGGTGTTCCTCCTAGCTTTGGCTTCGGCCAAGCGTGTTAGTGAACTTCATGGTCTCTCGTATGACATCGCCCATTCAAGGGGATGGGGGGAGGTAACGTTCAGATTCGTCCCTGAGTTTGTTGCCAAGACTCAGAATCCAGGAGTAGCGGACCCTCGGTTCGACTCCTTCCAGATTTCGAGTCTCCGTTCTGTAACAAATAACCCAGACCATCTCCTACTATGCCCAGTAAGGAGTTTTAGGCTATATCTCAAAAGAACGGCTGCAGTCCGTCCTCAGGTGCCAGCGTTATTTGTTAGCACAGGGAGGACTAAGGAGGGTCACCAAGAACACCATCTCGGCATGGATTCATAGGGTGATTCATCTGTCCCTGAATCCAGACCCTCCTCCGTCACGTCGCCTTAGAGCACATGATGTCAGGGGCGTAGCTACGTCTCTGGCCTTCAAAAAGAATTTTTCAATGACGCAGGTTCTTCAAGCTGTGGTGTGAAAGCATCAGACGACCTTCACAGCCCACTACCTGCAAGACGTGACCCACAGGAGGCTCGATACGTTTTCTATTGGCCCTGTGGTGGCTGCACAACAGCTGGTTTAAAACCTCAAGCTCCTTATTGGACAAGTAGCAGAAGGTTGAGGGCATTGTTACCCAGTTTTAGTCTGCATGAATGAAAAGGTTTGTCTGGCCCTTATTCTTTTCTTCATCTTCCCCTCTCTTGGGGAAAGCAGCATCCTGGGTTCTCTGCATAGCTGACCTCAAACCACTGCAGGTAAACCATGTTTCCTTGTGTTCCTAGTATTAAGCTAATACTGTCACGTCCCCATATCTTGACGAGGTGGTATTGGGAGAGTCCTAGCCTTAAGTTTCCATCTAAAGAACTTAAGGTCAACTTCCTAGGACGAGTCACTATTCATTATACCTTCACACACAGCTTGCGTAGGCCGCAGTCTTTGCGTAGCAAGGTTCTAGCGAGGTGCAGGGACTCATTATTTTTGAGTGCTGACACACTCAAATAACGAGGCCCCGAAAGCCAAAAAGCCAGTACTGGCTGGGACGTCTACCCTTCCTAATGGGTGAGTCAGCCCTATTAAATAGCGTGGTTTGTATGTCAGTTACGGAACAAATGACAAATTCGTAGATAATTTGTATTTTTCCTAACTATACAAACCTTAGCTATTTAATCAAACTTGCCCGCCAGCCCTATCCCCCTTGAAGTCCTACCTCCAAGCATAGTGAGCTCAAGCACAGGTGTGTGCGGGGGGGGGGTGGTTAGCAAGGTACCCTCCCCTACCCCCGCTAACTAGCGATGGGGTAGTAAACCCTCGTTAAAATTCTAATGGCTCGTCATTTCAGCTACGCCAAAAGTAATACCCCTATTAAATAGCTCAGGTTTGTATAGTTAGGAAAAATACAAATTATCTATGAATTTGTCATATTTGCACAAGTGGTTCAGATATCTGGACAGTCATGCCAACTCCCAAACAATGATACCTTTGGTCAAGTTTTGAACTTTACATCGTGTTAGGAAATAAAGTAATGAAAAATTTATCTAAATGTTTAGATTGATTAGAAAATGGTAAAAGAAGTCAGACTATCAAACAATTTATGACATCAACTACGATATGGGTAGTGCCATAGCCTTTGTACCATGGTCTTCCACTGTCTTGGGTTAGTTCTCTTGCTTAAGGGTACACTGTGGCTCACTTATTATGTTTCCTTATTTCATTTCCTCGCTGGACTATTTTCCCTGTTGGAGCCCTTTGGCCTATGTCATTCTGCTTTTCCAATTAGGTTTGTAGGTTAGCCAGTAATAATGATAGAGTGTGGGTGATTGAATCATATTAAGTAGAAAGTCTTGGAATCAATTCATGACTAATGTGAGGTCCAGCTGTGTATCTCTCTCTCTCTCTCTCTCTCTCTCCTCTCTCTCTCTCTCTCTCTCTCTCTCTCTCTCTCTCTCTCTCTCTCTCTCTCTCTCTCTCTCTCGGGATATATTTAGGGAAATAATCAGTGTACTCAACTCTACAGTACTTTGCATGTAGTACTTCATTGGGTTTTCATTCCTCATACAATGTACTTATTCCAGATTGAAAACTAATGGAGAAGGAAGTTGATAAATTGGACATTCAGATGGAGAAAGCACAAAGGGAGCGAATGAAACGTGGAGAAGTTTAGTGGGCCTCTCTTCCCATAGGAGAGGATTTCGGCACCGCAGGTACCAAAGGAGTTGCCCGAGCCATGATAGCCTGATGAAGAAGGGAGTCCTGGGTCGCCTTCCTCCACTTCTCCGTCACTGTCTCTACTTCCTCCAACGGAAACAAAGTCGGAGACTTGATGGAGGAATTTTTCAGGACGAGAGAATCTTTCCTCGGGTCAGGTGAGTTTTTCAATCCTAAGTCACGCTGACAATCTATAAGAAAAGACTATAAACCAAGATATTTGATGGTATAAGTAATAGTACTGTAATGAAATTCAAAGGTATTACATATGATTTTCTATTATTATTATTATTATTATTATTACTTGCTAAGCTACAACCCTAGCTGGAAAAGCAAGATGCTATAAGCCCAGCAGCTCCAACAGGGAAAATAGCCCAGTGAAGAAAGGAAACGGGGAAAAATGAAATATTTTAAGAAGAGTAACATTAAAATAAATATCTCCTATATAAACTTTAACAAAACAAGAGGAAGAGAAATAGGATAGAATAGTGTGCCCGATTGTACCCTCAAGCAAGAGAACTCTAACCCAAGACAGTGGAAGACCATGGCACTGAGGCTATGGCACTACCAAAGACTAGAGAACAATGGCTTGATTTTGGAGTGTCCTTCTCCTAGAAGAGCTGCTGACCATAGCTAAAGAATCTCTTCTATCCTTAGAAAGGGGAAAGTGGCCACTGAACAATTACAGTCCATTAACCCCTTGGGTGAAGAAGAATTGTTTAGTAATCTCTGTGTTGTCAGGTGTATGAGGACAGAGGAGAATATGTAAAGAATATGCCAGACTATTCAGTGTATGTGTAGGCAAAGGGAAAATTAACCGTAACCAGAGAGAAGGATCCAATGTAGTACTGTCTGGCCAGTCAAAAAATGCCATAACTCTCAAGTGGTAGTTTTTCAATATTAATCTTACCCGATGATCATGTAGCTGTCAACTCCGTTGCCCGACAGAAATCTACGGTCGGGATACGCCAGCGATCGCTATCCAGGTGGGGGTGTGCTCAACAGCGCCATCTGTGGTCAGGTACTCAAGTACTTCTTGTCAACAAGACCTCAATTTTTCCTCTGTCGTGCCGCCGGCAAGACCTACATGGATACGCTGTTGATTTTGGAGTCTTTTGTTCACGATTTGGTGATGTATTTGCTCTGAAATTTAGCCTTCGCTGTTCAGGAAGCTTTATCCTTAGCTTAGCAAGCTTTTGGAATTAATTTGATACATTGGTTAACGATCTTTGCTTAATTTTGGAATTCCCCCTTGACTACCTCTAAATTCAAGATGTCTGACCATTCCCAAGTTCCTAAATACAGGCAGTGTAGTGTTAGGACTTGTACTAGGCGTCTTCCGAAGGCCTCTATAGATCCTCACACCGTATGTTCCAATTGTAGGGGAAAATCCTGTCAATTGGAAGATCGATGTGGGGAATGTGCTGGGCTTTCGGAATTCGATTTTAATGAATTCCTCAGATATGCACGTAGGTTAGAGAAGGAGAGAGATAGGAGGAGTTCTTCTCGCTCTGTGGATTTTTCCTCTCCCCATGCCCCTCAACCTTTTCCTTCCCCTGTGGTGGTGACTCCCGAACCTGCTACGAGTGCTCAGCCTGCAATGGCTGATATGTTGCGTGCCATTCAGGCTCTCGGTGATAAGGTGGAGTCGTTGGTTAGTGACCGCAATCAGCTCTTGGCAGATGTCAGAGAGCTGAAAGCGAAGAGTGCAGTGGGAAGTGTTAGTGCTAGTGATGTGCATAGTGTCAGTGTCAGTGTTGCGCATGAGGGTACATCTGTGCGTGCCAGTCGTCCTCCCAGTCCGGGACCTCTTGCAAGCTCCCAAGCCCAGGGGAGAAGCAATGTCGAAGGACCAAAGGGTTCGGCAGGCCTTGATCGGCGCACGGATGTATCCTCAGTGGTTCCGGACGCATCTGCTAAGGATCGTCCCTTCCACTCCCAGACGAATGAGCCCTTACATTCCTCGTCTGTGGAAGAGGTTTCCAGGAGGAAACGGTGGACCAAGGTCTCACGACCGCTCAAACGTAAGGTCCCTTCCGAGCTAGTCCAACGGCCCAGGTGTAGCCACTGGGTCAGTTCGGACTCGCCGCAGTCATCTGATGACTGCACACCTCCCAAGAGAGGTAGAGTGGTCCCTCAACAGGCCTCTGCTCCGTCTGTTGTTCCTCCAACCACAGTAGACCCTAAGTGGTCCATGCTGCAGACTATGCAGTCTCAGCTTGCGGCTTTTATGCAGGAGTATCATGCCGAGAAGGTTAACACCTCTCCTGTTAACCTACAACCCGCAGAGGTTGTGCGCTCAGCAGATACTGCGGCTGCCTGCTCCCTCACCCCACCTGTGGGAGCTCCTCCACCGATGCGCAGTCTTCACTGCCAGACGCATGTTCTTGCTGCACCATCTGCTAACATGCGTGAGCTGCCGCATCAGGAGTTGCCGGGTTCCAGCACTATGCGGCATTCTCCTCAGCCCATGCAGCATGCTCTGCAGACCTTACAGCATGCTCCGCATACCATGCAGCATGAGCCGCATACCTTACAGCATGCTCTGCATACCATACCGCATGCTCCGCATACCATGCAGCATGAGCCGCATACCTTACAGCATGCTCTGCATACCATACCGCATGCTCCTCAGCCCACCGCAGACCCTCCCACACACCAGCCCTCTGCTTTTGTTGTTGCCAGCTCGCAGACTGTCCAGCAGAGGCATGATGATGGATCCGCAGGTACGCATGCACCCGTTCTGCAGGATTCAGCCGTTCAGCTTGCTGCTCTGCCTTTGCCACTCACAACTCAACTTTCGGATGATGATGTATCGGATGATGAAGCTGCTCATCTGGATGATCCTCACTCTGATGTTGAAGGACACAAGTCTTCGCCACCCTCCTTAGACTTTCGCAAAGTCCTTGCTTTGTTCAGGGATTTGTATCCTGAACACTTTGTGTCTGCAACCCCTCGTTCTCCTCCCTCCGAGTTTGCTCTGGGCATGCAGTCTGCTGCGCCTGCCTTCACCAAGCTTGTTCTCGCCAGATCATCTAGGAGAGCTTTGAGGGTTATGGGGGACTGGTTGCATTCCAAGAAGCAACTGGGAAGGACCTCTTTTGTATTTCCTCCTCCCAAGCTGGCTTCTAAGTCGAGCGTCTGGTATGCCACGGGAGAGGAACCTGGCTTGGGGGTTCCTGCCTCTGCCCAGGCCGACTTCTCAAGTCTGGTTGACTCTCCCCGCAGGTTGGCTATGAGACGTTCGAAGATCTGCTGGTCCTTTTCCGATCTTGATCATATGTTGAAGGGAGTCTTTCGTGCCTACGAGATATTCAACTTCCTCGATTGGTGTTTGGGAGCCTTAAGCAGGAAGACTTCCCCTTCAGATAAGGACTCGGCCATGCTGATCATGTCTAGCATGGACAAGGCAATTAGGGATGGGTCTGGTGAACTTGCTGCTTCATATGTATCAGGAGTCCTCAAGAAGAGAGAACACCTGTGCTCCTTCTTATCTGCTGGTATCACTCCTTGCCAGAAGTCAGAGTTGCTGTTTGCTCCTCTCTCCAAGTGTCTGTTTCCGGAGGAGTTGATTAAGGGGATGGCTGCCTCTCTTATCCAGAAGGATACTCATGACCTCATGGCTTCTTCTGCACGTAAGGCTAAAACCTTACCTTCCGTGCCTAGACCCTTCCGCCCTACAGCAGTTGATACACCTGCTTCTAGGTTCATCCCGCCCTTTCGTGGCAGAACCTCCAGCAGAGGAGGTACCCGTGCAGACAGTCACCGTGGCAAGTCCAAGAAGGGTTCCAAGTCCGCAAAAGGCAAGTTTTGATTGCCTTCCTCTCCAGACAGCAGTAGGAGCCAGACTCAAGACCTTCTGGCAAGCTTGGGAGAGCAGAGGTGCAGACGCTCAGTCTGTGAAGTGGCTAAGGGAGGGATACAGAATTCCGTTCTGCCACAATCCCCCTCTAGCTACATCTCCCATCAACCTCTCTCCCAACTACAAGGAGAAGGACAAGAGGCTAGCGTTGCAACAAGAGGTGTCGCTCTTGCTACAAAAGGAAGCAGTGGTCATAGTCCGGGATCATCAATCCCCGGGCTTTTACAACCGTCTCTTCCTGGTAGCCAAGAAGACAGGAGGTTGGAGACCGGTGCTGGACGTCAGTGCTCTCAATGCTTATGTCACCAAGCAGACGTTCACGATGGAGACGACGAAGTCGGTCCTAGCAGCGGTCAGGCAGGAGGACTGGATGGTCTCGTTAGACCTGAAAGACGCATACTTTCACGTCCCCATCCATCCAGACTCCCAACCTTTCCTAAGATTCGTCTTTGGAAAGGTTGTGTACCAGTTCCAAGCCCTGTGCTTTGGCCTAAGCACGGCACCTCTTGTGTTTACGAGACTGATGAGGAATATTGCGAAATTCCTTCACTTGGCAGACATCAGAGCCTCCCTCTATTTAGACGACTGGCTTTTAAGAGCTCCCACAAGTCGTCGCTGTCTGGAGAATCTCAGATGGACTATGGATCTGACCAAGGAACTGGGCCTCCTGGTCAATTTAGAGAAGTCCCAGCTCGTCCCATCCCAGACCATTGTTTACCTGGGTATGGAGATTCAGAGTCGAGCTTTTCGGGCTTTTCCGTCGGCCCCAAGGATCAACCAAGCCCTAGAGTGCATCCAGAGCATGCTGAGAAGGAACCGATGCTCAGTCAGGCAGTGGATGAGTCTAACAGGGACACTTTCATCGCTGGCCCTGTTCATCGAGTTAGGGAGACTCCACCTCCGCCCCCTTCAGTATCATCTAGCTGCTCACTGGATAAAGGACATGACGCTAGAGACGGTCTCAGTTCCTGTTTCCGAAGAGATGAGGTCTACTCTAACGTGGTGGAAGAACAGCATTCTTCTCAAAGAAGGTCTATCTTTAGCTGTTCAGACCCCCGACCACCGTCTCTTCTCGGACGCATCAGACTCGGGCTGGGGTGCGACATTGGACGGACAGGAATGCTCGGGAACATGGAATCAGGAGCAAAGGACACTTCACATCAATTGCAAGGAGTTGTTGGCGGTTCATCTGGCCTTGTTAAACTTCAAGTCCCTCCAGCTAAACAAGGTGGTGGAGGTGAACTCCGACAACACCACAGCCTTGGCTTACATCTCCAAGCAGGGGGGGACTCATTCGAGGAAGTTGTTCGAGATCGCAAGGGACCTCCTCATTTGGTCAAAAGATCGAAAGCTCACGCTGGTAACGAGGTTCATTCAGGGCGATATGAATGTCATGGCGGATCGCCTCAGCCGGAAGGGTCAGGTCATCCCCACAGAGTGGACCCTTCACAAGAATGTTTGCAGCAGACTTTGGGCCCTGTGGGGTCAGCCAACCATAGATCTGTTCGCTACCTCGATGACCAAGAGGCTCCCATTGTATTGTTCTTCGATTCCAGACCCAGCAGCAGTTCACGTGGATGCCTTTCTGCTGGATTGGTCCCATCTCGACCTGTATGCATTCCCGCCGTTCAAGATTGTCAACAGGGTACTTCAGAAGTTCGCCTCTCACAAAGGGACACGGCTGACGTTGGTTGCTCCCCTCTGGCCCGCGACAGAATGGTTCACAGAGGTACTGCAATGGCTGGTCGACGTTCCCAGGACTCTTCCTCTAAGAGTGGACCTTCTGCGTCAACCTCACGTAAAGAAGGTACACCCAAGCCTCCACGCTCTTCGTCTGACTGCCTTCAGACTATCGAAAGACTCTCAAGAGCTAGAGGCTTTTCGAAGGAGGCAGCCAGAGCGATTGCCAGAGCAAGGAGGACATCCACTCTCAGAGTCTATCAGTCTAAATGGGAAGTCTTCCGAAACTGGTGCAAGGCCAATGCAGTTTCCTCAACCAGTACCACTGTAACCCAGATTGCTGACTTCCTGTTACATCTAAGGAACGTTAGATCCCTATCAGCTCCTACGATCAAGGGTTACAGAAGTATGTTGGCAGCGGTTTTCCGCCACAGAGGCTTGGATCTTTCCACCAACAAAGATCTACAGGACCTCCTTAGGTCTTTTGAGACCTCAAAGGAACGTCGGTTGTCCACTCCAGGCTGGAATCTAGACGTGGTCCTAAGGTTCCTTATGTCTTCTAGATTTGAACCGCTCCAATCAGCCTCTTTTAAGGACCTCACATTAAAAACTCTTTTCCTCGTATCCCTAGCAACAGCTAAAAGAGTAAGTGAGATCCACGCCTTCAGCAGGAACATAGGTTTCACATCGGAAACGGCTACATGTTCCTTGCAGCTCGGTTTTTTGGCTAAAAACGAGCTTCCTTCACGTCCTTGGCTTAAATCGTTCGAGATCCCTAGCCTGTCCAACTTGGTGGGGAACGAACTGGAGAGAGTACTTTGCCCAGTCAGAGCTCTTAGGTACTATCTAAGAAGGTCAAAACCTTTACGAGGACAATCAGAAGCCTTATGGTGTGCTGTCAAGAAGCCTTCGCTACCAATGTCTAAGAACGCAGTTTCTTACTACATCAGGCTTCTGATTAGAGAAGCTCATTCTCATCTGAAGGAAGAAGACCTTGCTTTGCTGAAGGTAAGGACACATGAAGTGAGAGCTGTGGCTACTTCAGTGGCCTTCAAACAGAACCGTTCTCTGCAGAGTGTTATGGATGCAACCTATTGGAGAAGCAAGTCAGTGTTCGCATCATTCTATCTCAAAGATGTCCAGTCTCTTTACGAGAACTGCTACACCCTGAGACCATTCGTAGCAGCGAGTGCAGTAGTAGGTGAGGGCTCAGCCACTACATTCCCATAATCCCATAACCTTTTTAACCTTTCTCTTGAATACTTTTTATTGTTGTTTTTGGGTTGTACGGTCGGCTAAGAAGCCTTCCGCATCCTGGTTGATTTGGCGGGTGGTCAATTCTTTCTTGAGAAGCGCCTAGGTTAGAGGTTGTGATGAGGTCCTTTAGTATGGGTTGCAGCCCTTTATACTTCAGCACCTAAGAGTCGTTCAGCATCCTAAGAGGACCGCTACTCTCAGTAAGGAAGACGTACTTAATAAAGGCAGAGTAATGGTTCAAGTCGACTTCCTTACCAGGTACTTATTTATTTTATATTTGTTATTTTGAATAACTAATAAAATGAAATACGGGATACTTAGCTTCTTTGTTAACATGTATGCTGGTCTCCACCCACCACCCTGGGTGTGAATCAGCTACATGATCATCGGGTAAGATTAATATTGAAAAATGTTATTTTCATTAGTAAAATAAATTTTTGAATATACTTACCCGATGATCATGAATTAAAGGACCCGCCCTTCCTCCCCATAGAGAACCAGTGGACCGAGGAGAAAATTGAGGTCTTGTTGACAAGAAGTACTTGAGTACCTGACCACAGATGGCGCTGTTGAGCACACCCCCACCTGGATAGCGATCGCTGGCGTATCCTGACCGTAGATTTCTGTCGGGCAACGGAGTTGACAGCTACATGATCATCGGGTAAGTATATTCAAAAATTTATTTTACTAATGAAAATAACATATTTCAATGGGTGGCTGGTGCCCTGGCCAATTGACATAAGTCTCATTTCATAGTTCATATATGACTGATCTATTTTATTATTTTTAATATTCTCAGTATATTTTATTTATTATATCTTATTTATAGTGTATTCAATACTTCTCTGTTTCCTTTTCTCACAGGGCTGCTTTCTCTTTTGGAACCCTTGGGCTTGTAGTAATCTGATTTTCCAACTAGGGTTGTAGCTTGGCTAGTAATGATGATAATGATATAGGTGCTGTAATGACAGTAAATATTGAAGCTACTGAACATGAATGAAAAGAATTTCAGCAATAATTTTCCATTTAATAACATCTCAACTCCTTATCTTGAGAGAGAGAGAGAGAGAGAGAGAGAGAGAGAGAGAGAGAGAGAGAGAGAGAGAGAGAGAGAGATCCCGAGCACTTTTCTTGTTACTTTCTTTGACATTGATTATTATAATAAACATCAAAAGAGTTTTGTGATTATGTTTGATTTTTCTCTTACAGGAAATTGATTGTTGCCACATCAGCATCACAAACACTTACAGTAGACATCTTCCTTGATGCTACATGGAAAGAAATATTTATCCTGAGGCTCTGAGACCTGGATTCCATCTCCACCTCATCTAATTAGTTCTTAGTTTTGTTTGAGTGAAAATGGAAACCTATTTGACTAAAGTCTTAACTTTAGTCAATCAACAGTGTCAGACCAGTCAAGATTATTGATATTCTCCAAATTTACATTTTCTTTAAGGTTTCTTTTATATAGGGTGATCTTATTATTATAATTAAGGGAATTTTAATACATTTACTTAACTACTGACTTTGGAAATAATGTCTGTTTGGATATTTTTTCCAGAGGTTACACAGCTTCTGAATTCCAGTGGGTCTTTAACCAAAGGTGTCATATTGGCTTCCCCTGGAAGGCTTCAGTTCTCTGCTGATGAAGCAAGACTCATGATTTTCTGAAGAGAAGTCTGATGAAGAAAGAAAACTGTAGCATTGTATAATTAATATGAAAGATGTGATATTCATTAACCATATAATGAAGTTACCAGATCAAGTTTGGAGAGCTCTTATAGAATTTATAAAAATCAATTGGTAAATACTAAGACCCTTACAACCTGAGACGTTGATGTGTCGAGTCAATTTCTCTTGGTAGAATATACCTCTAAGCAGCACAAAATGGGTTCTATTGAATGAAAAAGATTATTTCTTTTTTTTTTGCAAGCAATTCTTCAGTTTACAAAGGAGAACTCTGATAAGTTTATGTGATTCTGAGAGTGACAAAGAAGTCTGGTTAATATGTTTTGTCTGAAAAACTCGAATGCACAATGAAATCAATTGAATCTCCTAATGTAAATAGTATTAATGTTGAAGTAGAAAATCTCAGCTTTTTTAAACATTGAGGGAATTCATGGTGAGAAATCATTAGACCTTTGAATCCAGTAATTGGTTGATATTGTTAAGACCCATTATCTTACGTAAATAGCTAACCTGAAGGGAGAGTGAACCAGAAGTTATAGCAGAACAAATCCTGACCTCATCTTTGAATTTTTTATGCTTGTTAAACCAATGAACTTTTTTTTAATTAGCTTAAATGATCCAATCCTTTAAAGATAGAGACTGCTGCTCAGCCCATAGAGTTAAATTCTTGTGAATGTTCCAATTTGAATCAGTTGTTGATATCAATGTTTAGTTACCAATGAGTTTAAGGAATTCTTCCAGAATATTCATCATTATTACAATTAATTCTTATAGAATTAAATTTTGATTGTTAGAATTATTTTATAATTTGTTTTTAGTATAAATTCTCCTGGGGAATCCTATAAAACTTACGATTTGTTGTAATTTAAATGTCAAACATTTAACCGTATTTGTTATTATTATTGTTATTGTTATTGTTATTATTACTATTATTATTTATTATGTTGTTACTAAGCTTACTCAGGACTGGCTCCCCTATTTCTTGACTGGTCTGTCACTGTTGGAAGTCATCTGTTAAGACCTTTTGCAAACCACTGGTCCGTTATGAAACATCAAAATTGTAAAAGTGTTGAGGTTTTTGTATCGCTGCACATTTACTCTTGAGGCAATATCTTCTAGTTAGGGACCTCCTTCTCTCGCAAATCTTTCTTAGTTTGTGTTCCCTCATTGGGTCTATACAATGAAAGGATCTTTAGCCAATACTGAGCCTTTCTGAGTGGCTAATCCTTACTTGGTGAAAGAGTTGTGTATCGCCATGATCAGCAAAGCTGTACTAGTCAGGGTCACCCATACTAGGTTGGTTTGCTTTGAGCAATCAGACAAAAGTCTTCCTGGATCACTAATCCGCAGTTGGCTGGTGTGGTGATGAAAACTGGCCAAACCCCGGATATGAATAAAGACGTATCTGAGGCCTTTGTCATGCATTGGACTAGAAACGGTGCATTTGTTGTTGTTGAGCCTAGAGGAAGTGTTGCAGTGTATTGCCTCAAGAGTAAATGGATAGAATTTTATCAGTGGTATATTAGAGTTAAGTCTAGTTTAGTGATGTAGCATTTGATCCCTTAAAACAAATTTGTTTTGTATTTAAAGGTGCAGTAAAAGCAAACCACAGTTTTAAATACACACACACAGTGAGTGAGTGAGTGAGTGAGAGTGTTTCTGTGTGTGTGTGAATCCCTTTTAGGCAAGAAATGATGTAGATAAGGTTGAAGATGAGTGAAAGCGGCTCTTGTTCATCTCAGAGTTAAAAACTGGTGGAGGCATTGATGAGTAACAAACCCACAAACCTTAACCTTTGAGAATTGTCCTTAATCTTTCACTTGGTTATTTTATAGACTCTCATTCTGTCACATTTCTATTCCAAAGACAGTCAAGGTCTGATGGCAGTGATCCTCCTTTTTTGGTTGTCTGGCTCTTTAGTCTTCCATTTGTTGATCATTAAGGGTCCAACTTCCCCTGTCTGTCTCCCTTAATGATATTAAAAACTTCTGTTGTAATTCAGTGACAGGAATTTTTCAATATTAATCTTACCCGATAATCATGTAGCTGTCAACTCCGTTGCCCGACAGAATTCTACGGAAGGGATACGCCAGCGATCGCTATACAAGAGGGGGGTGTACTCACAAGCGCCACCTGTGGCCAGGTACTGCAGTACTTCTTGTTGACACCACCTCAATTTTTCCTCTGTCGTGCTTCCGGCAAGACGTTCATGGATACGCTTATAATTTTGGAGTCTTGTTCACGGTTTTTGGTGAAGTATTGCTCTAAGATTTCAGCTTTCGCTATTCAGGAAGTTTTATTATTAGCTTAGCTAGCTTTTGGAATTAATTTGATTAATTATGGTGACGAAGAGAGTATGAACTCTCTTTCACCTTTAAATGGCCGACCCTTCCCTTAGACGGAAGTGTTGGTGTCTAAGAGAGTATAGACTCTCTTTCTTAATTTTGCTTAACAAAAGTTATAGATTTATTTTATATCTCTCCGCCTTTTATAGGCCTCTTCGATTAACTTCCTTTTATTATAAACTTATTAAAATTAATTTTTATATTTGTTTATAGCGACCTTTCCTAATAGTAGGCGGTCTTTTCTTGGTACCGAAGTTAATTAACATTGAGCCCGTCATTTCGGTTTTACCTGTTAACATATTATGCTATTTTAATGTTTTTGAAAGAATTTCTTTGATAGTCTCGTACTGTTTTCAAAGTTGAACTAACGTTTTGTTTTGTCTCTGCAGTTGTTGACGTTCAGAACGTTCAACTTGCGCTCTATCGTTACGATAGAGAGAGAATTTTCACGGTGTCACGTTGCAGTAAGAGTAACCGTTTCTAGCGTTTTGTTCATTCTTTCTTAGCTTAATGGTTTTAATTCTAATAAAGGAACTTTTTATTTGGGAAATATTTCAGTTTTTTTCCTTTAACAATAATATGTTTTAACGATATATATGATTGGGCTCTTCTCTCAGGTTCTAAGTCAAGAGAGAGAGAGAGAGAGAGATAGAGACGGAGGGAGAGAGAGCTGGATAAACGTTTCGTTCAAGCGAGTAACGTTGTTATCATTTTTGCTCTTCTCCCTAGTCTCTTTAGGGGAAGAAGGTAAACGTTTCTAGAGTTTTATTCTTGTTCTCAAGCTTTATGCGGTGAGAGATTTTAAACGTAGTTTATTTGATCTAGTGTTTAGTCTCTTTCCAGCCACTGAATTATTTATCTTTCATTAGATTTTTCTGTTACATTGTAATTCTGTTTTCGCAATTACTAACTTTTAAGGAAGGATAGAATTGCGTGTTTCAGGTACAAACCACTTAAAGTTTTGAGTTCAGTGAAATAAGTGCAAACAGAAAATCAAAAGTGATAAGTGATTAGCGCAAAGTGTGTCAGTGTTGTGCGTGAGGGTACTTCTGTGCGTGCCAGTCGTCCTCCCAGTCCGGGACCTCTTGCAAGCTCCCAAGCCCAGGGGAGAAGCAATGTCGAAGGGCAAAAGGGTTCGGCAGGCCTTGATCGGCGCACAGAAGTATCCTCGGTGGTTGCGGGCGTGTCTTACAGAGACCGTCACTCCCACCCGCAGACGATTGAGCCCTTATTTTGCTCGTCTGCAGAAGAAATTTCGGGGAGAAAACGCTGGACTCAGGTCTCAAGACCTCTTAAACGTAAAGTCCAGACCTCTAGAGTTCAACAACCCGGATGCAGTCATTGGGTTAGCTCTGACTCTCCGCAGTCATCAGGTGACTGCACACCTCCTAAGAGAGGTAAGGCGATGCCTCAACAGACCTCATCTTCTATTAAGGCTTTGCCTCAACAGACCTTATCGTCTGTTGATCCCAAGATGACTTTGCTGCAGTCCATGCAGTCGCAGCTTGCGGTCTTAATGCGTGAGTTTCAGGCTGAGAAGGTTACACCTCCTCCTGCGAGCGCTCCGCCTCACCGCAGTCCAGTCTGCCAGGCGTACGAAGTTGAGGTTCCTCAAGCTACCTTACCGCGTTCGGAGTTGCCAGTTACCAGCGTTGTGCAGCAACCTCAACCTTCCTTAAGGCAACCTCAACAATGGGAGCAGGAGTCTTTTGCCTTGAGGCAAGATTTTCTTGCAGTTAGACCATCTTCGAGGCAACAACCTTTTGAGGTACGACAACCTCTACCATCCTTGAGGCAGCCACCTCAGCTCTCGCAGCTGCTACCTCAACTTTCCTCAAGGCGAGAGCCTCAACTCTTGAGGCTAGCTCCTCAGGAACCTCAACTCGTGAGACAGGAACTGCGTTCTGCGCAGCCGCTTCCTCAACTCTCGCAGCTCACACCTCAAGAACCTCAACTCGTGAGTCAAGAGCCTCTCTCTGCGCAGCCACCTCAACCCTTGAGGCAAGCGCAACTCTTGAGGCAGGAACCTCATGCTATGAGTCAGCCACCTCAACGCATGCATCTGCCACTTTCTCCTCAACTTGAGCCTCTTCCCATTCAACTTTGAAATAACAAATGACAATAATGACACCTCATTACTTTCATAACTTGCATTTGTAATCATATACATGTATGCCTACACAAACATTATGATAATGGAGGTTATTCGTATTTCTTAAATAAAAAAAAAAAAAAAAAAAAATATATATGTATTCCTTGCAATATATTTTTAACAAAATCGCAAAATATGGCAAAAATATCTTCAAAACAAAAATGAATCATGAGTTATGAATGTAATGTAAATATTATGTTGATATTAAAACCCCATGCAAGCATGCATGAAGTAATGCAGTGTTGCCAACAGGGCGAGTTTCCCTTTCCTGAGGTGAAGTAGATTATAGTGCGTATATTTAGTGCAGCTTAATTCTACGATTATCATGCCGGCTATCAAATTCATCAACAAAACAGTCTAAATCAATTCCCTCGGCACGTGCACTTTCAATGGACAGTAATGCGATATTACTCAATCTAGCACTGGTCATGGAATTTCTGAGAAATGTTACACGCCATGCAACATGCTCTGCTTACCTTACAGCATGCTCTACATACAGCATGCTCTGCATACAGCATGCTCTGCATACAGCATGCTCTGCATACCTTACCGCATGCTTCTCAGTCACACATCTTTGGTTGTTGCCAACTCACTAGACTGTCAAGCAGTTTCATAACGTTGCCTTCTAGTCTGCTGCTTTTGCACCAGTGAAACCCTCACTGAGAGAACTTAGCGTTTCTCGGATATGGTCCCTGTAGATGAGAAAGTGCTTTTCTCCCTCCTTCTGATATTCCCTTGAGGACTCTGTCATTTGGAGAGGAGCCTTTAGCTGCGTAGCCTCCTATGGACTTTTATTTAAGCATAACATGCTTCCAGGGAAGGTAATGGTTCCACTTCAGTCGCTAACCCCGTCTGTTACCACACCTGCTCCCATAGACCTTGAGCTGTGTTGCAAGACATGCAGTCCAAGCTTAGTCCTTGTTAGAGGATTTTTTGTTTACGGAGTCAGTGTGTCACTGGGAAGACGTTCAACAACCAGCAGAAGTGACTTGTTGTGACGCAGTGCGGCAACCTCAGCAACCCGATAAGGAGTTGTCTGTACGACCCAGACAGTCTAGACAGCTTCGGGTTGTCACTGTACTTCCTCGCTTCCCCATGGTTGACAGTTCACAGACTGTGCAGCAGTACCATGATCTTGTGTCCGGCTCCGTCAGACGACTGGCTTTTAAGAGCTCCCACAAGTCGTCGCTGTCTGGACTATGGATCTGACCAAGGAACTGGGCCTCCTGGTCAGTTTTGAGGAGTCTCAGCTCGTCCCATCCCAGACCATTGTCTACCTGGGTATGGATCTTCAGAGTCGAGCTTTTCAGGCTTTTCCGTCGGCCCCAAGGATCTTCCAAGCCCTAGAATGCATCCAGAGCATGCTGAGAAGGAACCGATGCTCATTCAGGTAGTGGATGAGTCTAACAGGGACACTTTCATCGCTGGCCCTGTTCATCGTGTTAGGGAGACTCCACCTCCCCCCCCCCTTCAGTATCATCTAGCTGCTCACTGGATAAAGGACATGACGCTAGAGACGGTCTCAGTTCCTGTTTCCGAAGAGAGGAGGTCTTCTCTCGCGTGGTGTAAGAACAGCTTTCTTCTCAAGGAAGTCTACCTTTGGCTGTTCAGAAACCCGACCGCCGTCTCCTCTCGGACGCATCAGACACGGGCTGGGGTGCGACTTTGGACGGACAGGAATGCTCGGGAACATGGAATCAGGAGCAAAGGACACTTCACATCAATTGCAAGGAGTTATTGGCGGTTCTTCTGGCCTTGATAAACTTCAAGTCCCTCCAGCTTAACAAGGTGGTGGAGGTGGACTCTGACAACACCACAGCCCTGGCTTACATCTTCAAGCAGGGAGGGACTCTTTCGTGGAAGTTGTTCTAGATCGCAAGGGACCTCCTCATCTGGTCAAAAGATCGAAGGCTCACGCTGATAACGAGGTTCATTCAGGGCGGCATGAATGTCATGGCAGATCGCCTCAGCCGGAAGGGTCAGGTCATCCCCACAGAGTGGACCCTTCACAAGAATGTTTGCAGCAGACTTTGGGCCCTGTGGGGTCAGCCAACCATAGATCTGTTCGCTACCTCGATAGCCTAGAGACTCCTGTTGTATTGTTCTCCGATTCCAGACCCAGCAGCAGTTCACGTGGATGCTTTTCTGCTGGATTGGTCCCATCTCGACCTGTATGCATTCCCGCCGTTCAAGATTGTCAACAGGGTACTTCAGAAGTTCTCCTCTCGCAAAGGGACACGGCTGACGTTGGTTGGCTCCGCTCTGGCCCGCGAGAGAATGGTTCATAGAGGTACTGCAATGGCTGGTCGACATTCCCAGGACTCTTCCTCTAGGAGTGAACCTTCTACGTCAACCTCACGTAAAGAAGGTACACCCAAACCTCCACGCTCTTCGTCTGACTGCCTTCAGACTTTCGAAAGACTCTCAAGAGCTAGGGGCTTTTCGAAGGAGGCAGCCAAAGCGATTGCCAGAGCAAGGAGAACATCCACTCTCAGAAGCTATCAGTCTCAAGGGGAAGTCTTCCGTAGCTGGTACAAGACCAATGCAGTTTCCTCAACCAGTACCACTGTAACCCAGATTGCTGACTTCCTGTTACATCTAAGGAAAGTAAGATCCCTTTCAGCTCCTACGATCAAGGGTTACAGAAGTATGTTGGCAGCGGTTTTCCGCCACAGAGGCTTGGATCTTTCCACCAACAAAGATCTACAGGACCTCCCTAGGTCTTTTGAGACCTCAAAGGAACGTCGGTTGTCCACTCCAGGCTGGAATCTAGACGTGGTCCTAAGGTTCCTTATGTCATCAAGATTTGAACCTCTCCAATCAGCCTCTTTTTAGGACCTCACATTAAAAACTCTTTTCCTCGTGTGCTTGACAACAGCTAAAAGAGTAAGTGAGATCCACGCCTTCAGCAGGATCATTGTTTTCACATCTGAAACGGCTACATGTTCCTTGCAGCTAGGTTTTTGCTAAACGAGCTTCCTTCACGTCCTTGGCCTAAGTCGTTCGAGATCCCAAGCCTGTCCAACTTGGTGGGGAATGAACTGGAGAGAGTACTTTGCCCAGTTAGAGCTCTTAGGTATTATCTAAAAAGGTCTTAACCTTTACGAGGACAATCAGAAGCCTTATGGTGTGCTATCAAGAAACCTTCTTTTCCAAGGTCTAAGAACTCAGTTTCTTACCTATTCAGGCTTCTGATTAGGGAAGCACATTCTCATCTGAAGGAAGAAGACCTTGCTTTGCTGAAGGTAAGGACACATGAAGTGGGAGCTGTGGCTACTTCAGTGGCCTTCAAACAGAACCGTTCTCTGCAGAGTGTTATGGATGCAACCTATTGGAGAAGCAAGTCAGTGTTCGCATCATTCTATCTCAAAGATGTCCAGTCTCTTTACGAGTACTGCTACACCCTGGGACCATTCGTAGCAACGAATGCAGTAGTAGGCGAGGGCTCAGCCACTACATTCCCATAATCCCATAACCTTTTAACCTTTCTCTTGAATACTTTTTATGGGTTGTACGGTCGGCTAAGAAGCCTTCCACATCCTTGTTGATTTGGCGGGTGGTCAATTCTTTCTTGAGAAGCGCCGAGGTTAAAGGTTGTGATGAGGTCCTTTAGTATGGGTTGCAGCCCTTGATACTTCAGCACCTTAGAGTTGTTCAGCCTCCTAAGAGGAACGCTGCGCTCAGTAAGGAAGACGAACTTATTTATGGCAGAGTAATGGCTCAAGTCGACTTCCTTACCAGGTACTTATAATTTCATTGTTATTTTGAATAACTGATAATATGAAATACGGGATACTTAGCTTCTTGATATACATGTACACTGGTTTTCACCCACCTCCCTGGGTGTGAATCAGCTACATGATTATCGGGTAAGATTAATATTGAAAAATGTTATTTTCATTAGTAAAATAAATTTTTGAATATACTTACCCGATAATCATGATTTAATTGACCCACCCTTCCTCCCCATAGAACCAGTGGACCGAGGAAAAATTGAGGTGGTGTCAACAAGAAGTACTGCAGTACCTGGCCACAGGTGGCGCTTGTGAGTACACCCCCCTCTTGTATAGCGATCGCTGGCGTATCCCTTCCGTAGAATTCTGTCGGGCAACGGAGTTGACAGCTACATGATTATCGGGTAAGTATATTCAAAAATTTATTTTACTAATGAAAATAACATTTCTTGCAACCAAATTGTCATGCTCTGAATACATTGAAATCCTCCAATTGAGTTTAGCAGTTAGCTTCCTTTTGTGATTAAATAATGAATAAATTAGTTTTATTTTGTAAATTTTAGTTAATGAATATCTGCTTGGATTGATTTCCCATTGTTGTGTATCTGCTTGGGTTTGATCTTTAACCAGTTCTGTCAAAAAGGCCTTGTTTAAAACTGTGGTTTGTTTTCATTGAATGCTGAGATAAGAAATTTCTATATTTTGAGAGAAACTTCATATTATCTTCACTTAATTTGAACTGATGGGAATAGAGTGTAAAAGATTGAAGGACTTTTGGTATGTGTTGTTAGGTAAGTTAGTCCTTTTCTTATATCTATTATTGAGTCTTTAAGTCTGAAAATTCCCCTTTCTGTAACGTATGTGGTATTCAAAAGCTCTGATTGGAAAACTGTTATTTCTAGATCATTCAGATGTTCAGATATTAGTAAAAGGTCAATGATATAATATACAGTACAGAATGTTCCTTAATGTAAAGCAAGAGGTAGAATAGGTTTCATTTCATTTTAGATCCAGACTTGACAACCCAAACTACAAGTAAAGAGAAGCAGTAGAATCATATGTAGATGACTGTCTGTGTTCTTATTCATCTTCTTCCATCTTCAGGGCAAGAAGTTGGTTTCTCCCATCTGTTTCTGTGTTCTTATACACTATTTCAGTTTGTTAAAAGATAACTTCATAATCTGGGTAGTCTTTTAAGTGTGTAAGCAAGATTTGTATCGTCATTTTATCAAGAGGTTGTTATTGAAAAAAAGTCAGTCCTATTTTTCCTGAACAGCATTAGATTGTTGTAAGGTTAACATTGCTGTCTGTTTCTATTATTGTATTTGGCTGGTTATTTTTCAATATTAATCTTACCCGATGATCATGTAGCTGTCAACTCTGTTGCCCGACAGAAATCTACGGTCGGGATACGCCAGCGATCGCTATACAGGTGGGGGTGTACACAACAGCGCCATCTGTGAGCAGGTACTCAAGTACTTCTTGTCAACAAGAACTCAATTTTTCCTCTGTCGTGCCTCCGGCTAGACCTACTTGGATACGCTGTTGATTCTGGAGTTATTGTTCACGATTTGGTGATGTATTTGCTCTAGAGTTTAGCTTTCGCTATTCAGGAAGCTTTATCATTAGCTTAGCAAGCTTTTGGAATTAATTTGATTTAATTATGGTGACGAAGAGAGTATGGACTCTCTTTCACTTTTAAATGGCCGACCCTTCCCTTAGACGGAAGTGTTGGTGTCGAAGAGAGTATAGACTCTCTTTCATTTTTTATTTTTTTATTTTATATCTCTCCGCCATTTATAGGCCTCTTCGATTAACTTTCCTTTTATTATAAACTTATAAAAATTTTTTTTTTTATGTTTGTTTATATGCGACCTTTCCTAATAGTAGGCGGTCCTTACTTGGAACCGAAGTTAACTAACATTGAGCTCGTCATATCGTTTTTCCTGTTAAGAATTTATGCTATTTTAATTTTAATGTTTTTGAAAGAATTTCTTTGATAAGTCTCGTACTGTTTTCAAAGTTGAACTAACGTTTTGTTTAGTCTCCGCAGTTGTTGACGTTCAGAACGTTCAACTTGCGCTCTATCGTTACGATAGAGAGAGAGTATTTCACGGTTTCACGTTGCAGTAAGAGTAAACCGATTCTAGCGTTTCGTTCATTCTTTCTTAGCTTAAATGGTTTTAATTCTATAAAGGAACTTTTTATTTGGGAAACCTTTCAGTTTTTTTCCTTTAACAAATAATATGTTTTAACGATATATATAATTGGGCTCATCTCTCAGGTTCTAAGTCAAGAGAGAGAGAGAGAGAGAAAGAGACGGAGGGAGAGAGAGGAGGATAAACGTTTCGTTCAAGCGGGTAACGTTGTTCTCGTTTTTTTTTTTTTGCTCTTTTCCCTAGTCGATATAGGGGAAGAAGGTAAAACGTTTCTAGAGTTTTATTCTTGTTCCCAGGCTTTATGCGGTGAGAGATTTTAAACGTAGTTTATTTGATCTAGTGTTTAGTCTCTTTTCCAGCCACTGAATTCTTTATCTTTCATTATGTTTTTCTGTTACATTGTAATACTGTTTTCGCAATTACTACCTTTTAATGAAGGATAGGATTGCGTGTTTCAGGTACAAACCACTTAAAGTTTCGAGTTCAGTGAAATAAGTGCAAACAGAAAATCAAAAGTGATAAAGTGATATGCGCAAAGTGTTACAGTGTTGCGTTCGAGGGTTCGTCTGTTCGTGCCAGTTGTTCACCTAGTCCGATACCTCTTACAAGCTCCCAAGCCCAGGGGAGAAGTAATGTCGAAGGACTTATGGGTTCCTCAGGCCTTGATCGACGAACAGACGTTTCCCTCTGTGGTTTCGGGTGTATCTACACACGTTGCTGACGTGATCACCCCACCCACACAAAGACGAGAGAGCCCATTTATTCCTCGTCTGCGGAAGAGGTTTCTCGCAGAAACCATGGACCAAATCTTGCAGCTTTTAAGTGCAAGTCGGTCCCTTCCGCGCAAGTCCAACGGCCTAGGTGTAGCCACTGGGTCAGTTCGGACTCGCTGCAGTACGACAACTGCACACCTCCTAAGAGAGGCTAGGTGGTACCGCAACAGGCAGTAACTCCGTCTGTTGCCGCACCAGCTGTTTTAGACCCTCAGTCACAACGGACAGTAGCTCCGTTTGTTGTTGTCTTTCATAGACCCTAGTGGTCCATGCTGCAGACTATACAGTCTCAGCTTGCTCCTTCATGCAGGAGTATCATGCTGGAAGGTTGACAATGCACCTGTTAACCTACAACCCGCTGAGGTTGTGCGCTCAGCAGATACTGCGGCTGCCTGCTCCCACCCTCCACCTGTGAGAGCTCCACCACCGATGCGCAGTCCACCCTGCCAGACGCATGTTCTTGCTGCACCATCTGCTAACATGCGTGAGCTACCGCATCAGCAGTGGGAAGGTTCTGTAGAGCTGCCGGGTTCCAGCACTATGCGGCTTTCTCCGCAGCCCATGCAGCATGCTCTGCATACCTTACAGCATGCTCTGCATACCTTACAGCATGCTCTGCATACCTTACAGCATGCTCTGCATTCCTTACAGCATGCTCTGCATACCTTACAGCATGCTCTGCATACCTTACAGCATGCTCTGCATACCATACCGCATGCTCCTCAACCCACCGCAGCCCCTCCCACGCACCAGCACTCTGCTTTTGTTGTTGCCAGCTCCCACACTCCGACTGCGGAGAAGGTTGACGATGCACCCGTGGGCCTACACCTCCCACGGTTGTGCGCCCGGCATGGCTTCCTGCTCTCACACTCTTGTTGTGAGAGCTCCTCCACCCATGCACAGTCAACCCTGCCAGATGTATGATGACTCCCACACACAGAGCACTCCGTTGCCGTGCGGGAGCTACCACAAGCTGCCGTGTTTTGACACGGTGTGTCAGCCTCCGCAACACACTGTGGTTACCGCCACTCGCCAGCAGCAAACTAGTCAGGCAGGAGTTGAGGCTTCCCCACACAACTTTGGTTGTTGCCAACTCACAAACTGTCATGCAGTTACATGACGTTGCCTTCTGGTCTGCTACTTATACACCAGTGCTGTATGTCCTCACGCTCCTGTTGTGGTTGACAGTTCAGTTTTTGACAGTTCACAGACTGTCAAGCAGTTTCATAACGTTGCCTTCTGGTCTGCTGCTTTTGCACCAGTGAAACCCTCACTGAGAGAACTTAGCTTTTCTCTGATATGGTTCCTGTAGATGAGAAAGTGCTGTTCTCCCTCCTTCTGATATTCCCTTGAGGACTCTGTCATTTGGAGAGGAGCCTTAAGCTGCTTAGCCTCCTATGGACTTTTATTTAAGCATAACATGCTTCCAGGGAGGGTAAATGGTTCCGCTTCAGTCGCTAACCCCGTCTGTTGCCACACCTGCTCCCATAGACCTTGAGCTTTGTTGCAAGACATGCAGTCCAAGCTTAGTCCTTGATAGAGGATTTTTTTTTTACGGAGTCAGTGTGTCACTGGGAAGACGTTCAACAACCAGCAGAGGTGACTTGTTGTGACGCAGTGCGGCAACCTCAGCAACCCGATAAGGAGTTGTCTGTACTACCCAGACAGTCTAGACAGTTTCGGGTTGTCGCTGTACTTCCTCGCTTCCCCATGGTTGACAGTTCACAGACTGTGCAGCAGTACCATGATCTTGTGTCCGGCTCCGTCAGACGACTGGCTTTTAAGAGCTCCCACAAGTCGTCGCTGTCTGGAGAATCTCAGATGGACTATGGATCTGACCAAGGAACTGGGCCTCCTGGTCAATTTAGAGAAGTCCCAGCTCGTCCCATCCCAGACCATTTTCTACCTGGGTATGGAGATTCAGAGTCGAGCTTTTCGGGCTTTTCCGTCGGCCCCAAGGATCAACCAAGCCCTAGAATGCATCCAGAGCATGCTGAGAAGGAACCGATGCTCAGTCAGGCAGTGGATGAGTCTAACAGGGACACTTTCATCGCTGGCCCTGTTCATCGAGTTAGGGAGACTCCACCTCCGCCCCCTTCAGTATCATCTAGCTGCTCACTGGATAAAGGACATGACGCTAGAGACGGTCTCAGTTCCTGTTTCCGAAGAGATGAGGTCTACTCTAACGTGGTGGAAGAACAGCTTTCTTCTCAAGGAAGGTCTACCTTTGGCTGTTCAGAACCCCGACCGCCGTCTCTTCTCGGACGCATCAGACACGGGCTGGGGTGCGACATTGGACGGACAGGAATGCTCGGGAACATGGAATCAGGAGCAAAGGACACTTCACATCAATTGCAAGGAGTTGTTGGCGGTTCATCTGGCCTTGATAAACTTCAAGTCCCTCCAGCTAAACAAGGTGGTGGAGGTGAACTCCGACAACACCACAGCCTTGGCTTACATCTCCAAGCAGGGAGGGACTCATTCGAGGAAGTTGTTCGAGATCGCAAGGGACCTCCTCATCTGGTCAAAAGATCGAAAGCTCACGCTGGTAACGAGGTTCATTCAGGGCGATATGAATGTCATGGCAGATCGCCTCAGCCGGAAGGGTCAGGTCATCCCCACAGAGTGGACCCTTCACAAGAATGTTTGCAGCAGACTTTGGGCCCTGTGGGGTCAGCCAACCATAGATCTGTTCGCTACCTCGATGACCTAGAGGCTCCCGTTGTATTGTTCTCCGATTCCAGACCCAGCAGCAGTTCACGTGGATGCTTTTCTGCTGGATTGGTCCCATCTCGACCTGTATGCATTCCCGCCGTTCAAGATTGTCAACAGGGTACTTCAGAAGTTCGCCTCTCACAAAGGGACACGGCTGACGTTGGTTGCTCCCCTCTGGCCCGCGAGAGAATGGTTCACAGAGGTACTGCAATGGCTGGTCGACATTCCCAGGACTCTTCCTCTAAGAGTGGACCTTCTACGTCAACCTCACGTAAAGAAGGTACAGTAGGGTCCCGAATTAAGCGTGTTCGAATTACACGATTCCCCTTTTCCACGATCGCTATTTTTCAAAAATAAATTTTCTGTATCTGCGAGGCTGTTCAAAGTTCGCGAGTCAAGCACTACAAAATGTATCAAATCTATTGTCTTTTTAAGTATATTGGTAGCCCTAAATACGGTGATTTATAATAAATGTTACAAAACAATATTAACATTACATTTCATTAACATAATTTCATAATGAATAGCCTATTTAAGGATAAAATTCCACATCAACAATGAAATCAACTGTTAACTGTGCGAGTCCAGCTGACAAAATGTAAACAGAAATGTGGTTACGTTCTCGGCAATCTTTATCTTTCTCCAACCTTACGATAATTGTAATGGTAGTGATAATGATGGTATATTAAAGCATTATTTTTGTTTAGTACAGTATATTTAAAAGCCTTATTTTTCCCTCTGGGCGTTCAAGGTTTTCACGAGTAGACTGGGTTCGTTTATCGGCAGTGAATAGCCTAAACTTCGGTAACGAGTCGTCAATATTTTGTCATATTTTAAACAGTATACATTTGATTTGCAAACATTGGTTTTGTAGAGTAGACGGTAAAATAAAATCTAGAGAGAGAGAGAGAGAGAGATTTGATGGCAGAAATCTCTCTCTCTCTCTCTCTCTCTCTCTCTCTCTCTCTCTCTCTCTCTCTCTCTCTCTCTCCGTAAGAAATAAAACCATAGTTCACATATGGCAACTTGAGTTTAAGAATGAAATTAACATGAATATTGTTAGTTGTGGCGATCAATTCCTCGCTTCAGGGGGTACACGAAACAAAAACACGACATTCAATTACAACAGCTGATTCTCTCTCTCTCTCTCTCTCTCTCTCTCTCTCTCTCTCTCTCTCTCTCTCTCTCTCTCTCTCTCTCTCTCGTTATACAATACTTACAAATAGATGAAGAAACCAAAATCGGTTTTCTTGAAGTGTCAATTAAATACAAAACGAAAAAATTATACCGTGTATACATCCATTTCAATCATAGCTTAAAATACGGTAACCGATTTCGTCCGCAAACCACTATTTTTTAGGAAACACCATTTTATTCCAGAAAATTTTTACTCTAAATGTCAATTGCGCTATAATAAAACATGTGCTTATGTTGTTAAATTTCGGGTGTGTTTTAAAAATTCGAGTATTGCTAACTTATTTTTGTTTTACTTTTGGCTGTGATCACATCAGCTGATGTCTAGCTTCCGCGCGAATACAATAACAAAGAATTGTTTACACCATTTCTTAACTTATTCAAACCATCTATACAGTTAATATTACATAAACACCAATGTGTTATAACCTATCATATTTATTGTTTAGTACTTTAAAACCATCCCTCTCTCTCTCTCTCTCTCTCTCTCTCTCTCTCTCTCTCTCTCTCTCTCTCTCTCTCTCTCATCGAACGTTATAGCGGTAACCTAATTGTTCGGTGACTTTAAAAATAGGCCTAGTACTTTCTTCTTTTACCTTTTTTGCATATGGATCCATAATTGAGGTGGGTACAAGTTGACTTATAACTGAAGTTAGGAAAAGTATTTTGGATATGGAAAGGACAATTATCTTTCGTAACAGTTTAGAATTATCGTAAGTTATCACTCTGTCATTAGCGGCAGTTTGCTATTGTGGATTAAACGCATAAGGAAAAAAAAATTTTCCAGCTTTGCTACGAATTTAGGAATTTATATGGATACGGTAAGTAAAATATTTGTAATAACATAATGTTTACTAAATGTTTGTAATATCATTAGTTATGACTTAGATCATGTGTGTTTAATGCATTCGTTTGTTTATTATGATCGAAGATGGAGCGTAAACAAATGGAAGGTTTCCGTTTCAGGCGGCATCATAAAGAAAAACATTTCATAAATGGCATTCATTTCATTTATTTGAAAGTTCTAATAAAAAATAATTAGAACATTGGTAATAACAAATTCAACATATAATCTATACTTGGTAAAATTGCTGTCAATTCAAAAACACAGATGTATAAATGCGTCTGTGTCTTCGTTGTGATCAGAGATAAACGTAAACAAAACATTGGTTGTCGTTTTCTATTGTGCTTTTTAGCGTGTTTAGGAAATGCATGATATAAAATCGCCTTTATTTTGATAATTCTGGATTTTCAATCATACAACAAGCTAGTCTATAGAGTGATGGTTTTGCTATTCACCAGTTATCTTATACAATAGATATGACAAACATTAAAATTTGTCTGTATTTTGGGTTGTGTTATAATGGGAAATATATGGTGTTTACACCTATCCTGGTTGTAATTTTAACCATTTTTCAAGTTATTAGAACTTTAAAGTATATTAAATGTTTTATTTATTTACAAGAACAATTTGATATTATAAAGAAATACAGTATAGTACAAAGAAAGTATTGGAAATGGGTAGTAAACACATTTGAATAGGCAAATTGCTGGTTGCCATGGCCGCAATGGAATTATTTCTGTTGTGTGTTTCGAAATTCGCGATTTTCCATTTACACGAGGTCATTAATCGACCAAATTCTCGCATAATTCGGGACCCTACTGTACACCCAAACCTCCATGCTCTTCGTCTGACTGCCTTCAGACTATCGAAAGACTCTCAAGAGCTAGAGGCTTTTCGAAGGAGGCAGCCAGAGCGATTGCCAGAGCAAGGAGGACATCCACTCTCAGAGTCTATCAGTCTAAATGGGAAGTCTTCCGAAGCTGGTGCAAGGCCAATGCAGTTTCCTCAACCAGTACCACTGTAACCCAGATTGCTGACTTCCTGTTACATCTAAGGAACGTAAGATCCCTTTCAGCTCCTACGATCAAGGGTTACAGAAGTATGTTGGCAGCGGTTTTCCGCCACAGAGGCTTGGATCTTTCCACCAACAAAGATCTACAGGACCTCCTTAGGTCTTTTGAGACCTCAAAGGAACGTCGGTTGTCCACTCCAGGCTGGAATCTAGACGTGGTCCTAAGGTTCCTTATGTCATCAAGATTTGAACCTCTCCAATCAGCCTCTTTTAAGGACCTCACATTAAAAACTCTTTTCCTCGTGTGCTTGGCAACAGCTAAAAGAGTAAGTGAGATCCACGCCTTCAGCAGGAACATAGTTTTCACATCTGAACGGCTACATGTTCCTTGCAGCTCGGTTTTTTGCTAAAAACGAGCTTCCTTCACGTCCTTGGCCTAAGTCGTTCGAGATCCCAAGCCTGTCCAACTTGGTGGGGAACGAACTGGAGAGAGTACTTTGCCCAGTTAGAGCTCTTAGGTACTATCTAAAAAGGTCAAAACCTTTACGAGGACAATCAGAAGCCTTATGGTGTGCTATCAAGAAGCCTTCTCTTCCAATGTCTAAGAACTCAGTTTCTTACTACATCAGGCTTCTGATTAGGGAAGCACATTCTCATCTGAAGGAAGAAGACCTTGCTTTGCTGAAGGTAAGGACACATGAAGTGAGAGCTGTGGCTACTTCAGTGGCCTTCAAACAGAACCGTTCTCTGCAGAGTGTTATGGATGCAACCTATTGGAGAAGCAAGTCAGTGTTCGCATCATTCTATCTCAAAGATGTCCAGTCTCTTTACGAGAACTGCTACACCCTGGGACCATTCGTAGCAGCGAGTGCAGTAGTAGGTGAGGGCTCAGCCACTACATTCCCATAATCCCATAACCTTTTTAACCTTTCTCTTGAATACTTTTTATGGGTTGTACGGTCGGCTAAGAAGCCTTCCGCATCCTTGTTGATTTGGCGGGTGGTCAATTCTTTCTTGAGAAGCGCCGAGGTTAGAGGTTGTGATGAGGTCCTTTAGTATGGGTTGCAGCCCTTTATACTTCAGCACCTAAGAGTCGTTCAGCATCCTAAGAGGACCGCTACGCTCAGTAAGGAAGACGTACTTAATAAAGGCAGAGTAATGGTTCAAGTCGTCTTCCTTACCAGGTACTTATTTATTTTATGTTATTTTTGAATAACTAATAAAATGAAATACGGGATACTTAGCTTCTTTGTTAACATGTATGCTGGTCTCCACCCACCACCCTGGGTGTGAATCAGCTACATGATCATCGGGTAAGATTAATATTGAAAAATGTTATTTTCATTAGTAAAATAAATTTTTGAATATACAGTACTTACCCGATGATCATGAATTTAAGGACCCGCCC
This sequence comes from Palaemon carinicauda, assembly GCF_036898095.1. NCBI lineage: Eukaryota > Metazoa > Arthropoda > Malacostraca > Decapoda > Palaemonidae > Palaemon > Palaemon carinicauda. Next base: position 32,388,863 of record NC_090749.1, on the reverse strand, counting down.
TTCCTCCCCATAGAGAACCAGTGGACCGAGGAGAAAATTGAGTTCTTGTTGACAAGAAGTACTTGAGTACCTGCTCACAGATGGCGCTGTTGTGTACACCCCCACCTGTATAGCGATCGCTGGCGTATCCCGACCGTAGATTTCTGTCGGGCAACAGAGTTGACAGCTACATGATCATCGGGTAAGTATATTCAAAAATTTATTTTACTAATGAAAATAACATTTTTCAAGTAAGTTAAGGAAATAGTTATGTGCTGAGACTTTCTGTTTTGTTTCAAACTAAATTGAAATAGGTCATTCATTGTGACCTTTTCCCTTAAATATTCAGTATAAATTGGGTCCATATGTTTATTAGGTTATGTCTGTCTGTGTTTTCTTGTTTAGTTTATGAAGAGAACTGGTAGAAGATAGTACTGCCCCTCATTATTTTCATGGCAAAAGAAATGGTTAAGAATTGATCATACTTTAAACTATAATAGTTTCTGTGTATGTAAAGGTGTTGCCCAGACCCTATGAATAAAAAATGCTGCTGTTGGGGTTACCTATGAAAGAATTAAAACATGCAGGTGTTCTCAGTTACAGTTTCAGGTGTCCAAGTAGATTTTTATGGCCAAAGAAATTGTTATTTTTCATTCTTTTTATTACTGCTAGAGTCAGGGAGATAGAATCACTTAAAGCGAGTGTCAGTCACAAATAGTTTTGAATACCAAAATAGATTATAGTAACATAATTTTAATTATCATATATATTTGTAATCACTTTGAATCCGTTTATATTTAGTGTCATTGATAGTTCTTGTTATACTTCTAACTTCTTAAGTATCAGAACCACTGGGTTGGTGAGTTATAACTGAGCGAGTGATAGACTTGAGTGGTAGTTGACTGTCCGAGGTTTACGATGCTCACCTTATATATTTCATCTGCAAATGTATTTGTTTCCTAATTCCAACTCATCGCTTATTTCTTTGAATCATTTCTTATTTTAAGGACTCATTATTTTCTCTGCTTCTGCTCGCTGCTAGAAGTTTAGGTACTTTTTTTATGTTGCTGTCAGTATTTACTGCTCTTGCACGTTTTCATTTTTAGTCTTACACGGATACTAACTGCTAGTCATGTTTTCTACGACCGGCCAATCAAAGAAAACTGGTTTGATTGCACCATGCTTCATTGCTAGGAAACCATAGCGCACGAAGCAAGAGGACTCTTGCTCGCATCACCTCCTCACAACACTGTTAGTTGTGAAGTGAAGAGGTTATGCTCTCACCTCCTCTATACGATCGAGCCTCTTGCATTTAATTTGCTGACCCTGTTAATTGTTTATTCTTTATTCGTGGTCACTGGCATTACTATTTATTATCTCTGAGTTAACAGTGAGGGTTTTATGTCTAGTAAATCTCTGTATTTACGTTCTTGCCCAGGATGGGATAACGGGATAGCGACCATCATGGCATCTTTATGAGCCGGACAGACATAGACACACATCTTTTTTGTCCCTCTTGTCTAGACTAGAAATGTTCAAGGGAATTTCCATGTAAGTACTGTAGGCAGTGGACTTGGACTTTCTCCCAATGGGAAAGAGATTCTTCTCGTAGCTGGAAACTTAACAAGATTTTTACAGTACTCTACTGCGTCTCCCAAGAGGAGTTAGAGACGAATCTCCTTCTGTGCGGCGAGAGCCTCCCTTTAGTTTTTCATGTGAATTCCCTGAAACTTTACTTACACAGCAAGACCTTGAGCCGGCACTTGTTAAAGATTCGTGCCGTGAGCCAGGTCTCATCACAATAACCATGATTATGAAGAATGAACAGGCTGTTCAGGGAGACATTCCCGTTGGAGGGACTATAGAGTTGAGAAAGCTTTTCCCCTTATTCTTGAAGCAACCTTGTTGGAAGATGAAATTTTTTCATCCCCAACACATTCTCACGAACTAGGTTTGCCGAGTAACTGTAGGGATCCTAAGCTTAGGTCTCCTCTACAGAGTATTTAAGAAATCTTTAGAGGCTTTTGATAAGGGTGGTCGGACCGCTTTGGCTCTGTCCACACCTCAAAGCTTACCTAAACTACGCATTCATTTTAATTAACCCTCTCCTTTCATGCCTATTGAAGTAAAAAATCGAGTTGGACAAAAACAGAAACTACGACTTTCCATGATTCAGACAAGCTTATCATTCAGCCAGATGAAGCTTTATGCGCCGCCATTACTGTGTGTGATGACGTCATCACATGCACAGTTTTCTGCTCGTGATGAAATTTTTTCACACGTAGGACAAGTTTACAACTCATTCCAGGTTATCATGCATCTCCGCAATGATGACAGATCATATGCTAATAGCTTAATGTGTGCAAACTTTTCTCCGCAATCCAACCAGGCTGAGTCATTCTCCCTGAAGAATCCCGGGGGTGGCGGGAAGTGACCGTATGCGCATGAATCATGAACTTGAGATTCCTGATATCTCGAGTAAAGTGCACTCCTTAGAGCTGTGACGGGCCGAGAGAGGAGTTGTGAACTCAAAGGCAGATTGAAAATGACTGAGTTATTTATTAAGGAACACTCTTCTTTATATACAAAACCTCAAGGCAACAGGACATGACCTGTTCGAGAGAGAGATAATGTTACTGAGCAAAACGGAGACATGATCATTCAGGTTCTTTTTAGTGCGAGGGAAGAGCGCAGATACAAGCATAATATATACAAAATAATTATGTACAATTGTGTGACACACGGTTGGTACATGGCTCCCCCCCTAAAAATGACATACTGTACATGTTAAATAGGGCGCCCTGATCTAGAGAGGCGAACTGTAAGCGGGTCATCTGGCAGAAGATAAGCAGGTTTTAGACGATCAATGGAGACCCAGTCTTCTTTGCCCCGAATGTTTAGGAGGAATGCTTTCGGACTGCGTCGGATCACAAGGAAAGGGCCCGTGTAAGGGGGCGTTAGTGGTGGCTTGCTGGTGTCGTTGCGCAGGAAGACGTGCGTTGCAGAGTGCAAGTCCGTTGGTATGTGATGCTTCGCTGGGGGCTTGTAAGTCTGGCGGCACGGAGTAAATTTTCCCACGACTTGACGTATGCGCTGGAGATCGTCGGAGGAGGTCGTAGAAGGAAAAAATTCGGCAGGGACGACCAACGGGTCGCCATACACCATTTCGGCTGCCGAGACGTCGAGGGCGTCTTTAGGAGTGGTCCTTAGTCCAAGGAGGACCCAGGGAAGCTGAGTAAACCAGTTGCAATCCTTGCAGCGGGACATCAAAGCTGCTTTGAGGGTGCGATGAAAACGTTCAACCATCCCATTGGCAGCAGGGTTGTAGGCCGTTGTCTGATGTAGGGTGATGCCCAGGAGATTCGCTAATGACGTCCATAATTGAGAGGTGAAAGTTGTTCCCCTGTCAGAAGTAATATGCTCAGGGATACCGAATCTTGAAATCCATCCAGAGAGTAAGGCAGATGTACATGAGGCGGACGTTGCAGTTTCCATGGGAATGGCTTCAGGCCAACGAGTGGAGCGGTCGATGACGGTAAACAGGTAACGATGTCCTTGTGATGTGGGTAGGGGGCCTACAACGTCGACGTGAATGTGTGCGAAACGACGCTGAGGTTGAGGAAAGGTGCCCACTCCTGAATCCGTGTGTCGATGTACTTTTGAAGTTTGGCAAGAAGTACACGCACGGACCCAATCCTTAGCATCCTTAGAAATGCCTTGCCAAATGAACTTTGCCTTCAGCAGCTGTGCAGTAGAACGGCACGAGGGATGTGAAAGGCCGTGGATGAAATCAAACACCTGTCGGCGCATGGGAGCAGGAATCCAAGGTCGCGGTCTACCAGTACTGACGTCACAGAGGAGGGTGGTGTTGGAGTCTTCGAGGGGAAAATCCTCCCAACAGAGGGACGTGCAGGATGTCCTACAGACTGTCGAGTGAAGGCGTGCACCAGAGGCATGTGGTCTGTACGAATGATGAAAGGCGTACCTTCTAAGAAATGGCGAAAGTGACGGACAGCCAAGTGCACCGCCAGCAATTCTCGATCGAAGGTAGAATAACCCGATTCTGCCTTGGACAGTTTTCTGCTGAAGAAGGCCAATGGGCGGGGCGAGCCTTTGACCACCTGCTCGAGTACTGCACCAATAGCGACGTCGCTGGCATCGGTGGAGAGAAGGAGAGGGGCGTGCGGGATAGGAAAAGTGAGAGCCGCAGCAGTTGATAGGGCCTTCTTTGCATTGCAGAAGGCTGCTTCTTGAAGGGAACCCCACTTCAGGTCCTTTGGCTTGCCCTTGAGGGAGGCGTAGAGGGGAGCAAGAGTGGCGGCAATGGCTGGCAGAAAACGGTGATAATAGTTGATCATGCCCAAGAATTCCTGCAGAGCTTTGACGGTCGAGGGCGTGGGGAAATTCTGAACGGCTGCTACCTTCTCAGGGAGGGGATGGACTCCTTCAGGAGTGATACGGTGCCCTAAGAACGACACTTTGTTGGCGCCAAAGGTACACTTGTCGTACCGGACTACAAGGCCGTTTTGTTGCAGGCGGTCGAGCACGATGCGCAGGTGACGGAGGTGTTCCTCTTTTGAGGAGGAGAACACAAGTATGTCGTCCACATAACATACACAGAAAGGGAGGTCCCCTAAGATGCCATCCATGAGACGTTGAAACGTTGCCCCAGCATTACGAAGGCCAAAACAGGAGTAATTGAAGGTGTATGTGCCAAACGGAGTGGTGATGGCGGTCTTGGGGATGTCTTCTGGGTTCATAGGCACCTGATAATACCCCTTCAGTAGGTCGAGCGTAGAGAAAACCTTCGCCTTGTGCAGGTAGGAGGTTACATCGGCAATGTTTGGGAGGGGGTAGTGATCCGGTTCTGTTTGCATGTTCAGGCGCCTGTAATCCCCGCACGGACGGAGGGAGCCGTCTTTCTTCAGAACGATGTGTAAGGGTGACGACCATGGGCTGGAGGCCTTTTGGCAAAGGCCCATTTTCTCCATTTCGGCGAACGTCTGTTTGGCGGCTGCCAATCGTTCCGGTGCTAGACGTCTGAATTTTGCGAAGACTGGGGGTCCCGTCGTCTTGATATGGTGATAAATACCGTGCTTGGCAGGAACCGTGGGCGTTTGGCGAAGTTCTGGACGGAAAACTTCCGGGTACGACGTGAGGAGGTGGGCGTAGGCATCCGTGGGTGCGCTGATGTGGAGAGCGAGGTTAGAGGGGGCGGGTTGAAGAGGTGTCGACAAGTACGAGTCTGCGTTGACCAATCGTCGGTGGGCGACATCGACCAGAAGGTGGAAATGAGAGAGGAAATCCGCACCGAGGATTGGCATTGTGACGTCAGCAACGAGAAACTTCCAATTGAATTTACCGTTTCCGAACGATAATGTGAGATTCTCGTAACCGTAGGTGGGTATCGCAGATCCGTTGGCAGCTACCAAGCGGACGTCGGCAGATGTAGACAGACTACGTTGTGCCTTGAAGAGTTTCCTTGGCAAAAGAGAACGACAAGCACCCGTGTCTACCAAAAATCGCACGCCCGTTCCTGCATCCTGTAAAAAGAAAAGATTAGAAACATGGGAGGCCACCGCCACAAGCGATGGCCTACTTACACGTTTTTTGGCCACTGACAATCTTTGGCACATTTCTTCGCGGTTGCCCCGAATCTGAGGTGGTAATAGCAAAACTGCGGCGGATGGGAGGTAGTAAGTGGCTGTAGAAGTCGTTCGTTGGGGCGCGAGCGATTGGTGGGTGGTGGGCGGCTTTGTCGCCGCTTCGGCACGTCACGGGGTAGGCGTGTATGTCCTACGGCATTCATGTCAGCTTCGGTTGACGTTGAATAGGCATCCTCGTCGTCAGGGGTGGAGGCGTTGATGGAGGTCTTGAAGTGGCTGTCCTTAAGGGCGTCGGCTTTGGTCATCAAGTCCTTTATGGGTAAACTATCGACATCGGATATGGCAGCGCGCACAGGTTCAGGTAAACGGCGTATCCAAAGGGCACGGAGTAGGTTCACCTCACGAGGAGAGCCGTCTGCGGCAGGTTGAAGGCGAGCGATACTGGTCATTTCCCTGAGGGCAAGCGAAGCCCTTTGGTCCCCCAACGGTTGTTGCGAGAGCTTAAAAAGCTTTGCTATACGGGCGGCTGGCGACGGCGACTACTGCTGCAGAAGGTATGATTTGAGGTCGTCATACGCTATTGGGGTGTCTCCTTGTTCACAAAGCCAGTCGGATATTTCTGGGAAGGTGTCCTCGGGTATCGCTGCGAGAACATAATCCGCTTTGGTGGTTGAGCGAGTCACGCCCCTGATACGAAAGTGGACTTCAGCGCGTTGAAACCAAGCGAACGCTTCTCCGCTAGCGAACGGTGAAAGTTTCAATGGAGCGGCCGCAGTGCCAACTGCTGGGGTAGAGTCCGCCTCCGTCATATTACCAACGATGGAGGGGCGAGGGAGGTGGGGGTGGAAGGCAGTGGGAGCAGGTCGACTTCCGGGGTCACCAATGTGACGGGCCGAGAGAGGAGTTGTGAACTCAAAGGCAGATTGAAAACGACTGAGTTATTTATTAAGGAACACTCTTCTTTATATACAAAACCTCAAGGCAACAGGACATGACCTGTTCGAGAGACAGATAATGTTACTGAGCAAAACGGAGACATGATCATTCAGGTTTTTTTTAGTGCGAGGGAAGAGCGCAGATACAAGCATAATATATACAAAATAATTATGTACAATTGTGTGACACACGGTTGGTACAGAGCATAGAATGGTCTTCTGCTCAGGGGATATCCCTTCACGAACATTGCGAGGTAAAGAAAGACAAAAAATTTTTTACCCCCAGTCTGACTTTAGAGTTAAGTTTACTAAGAAGCGTAGACAAGACCCGTGTCGAAAGTGATGCAGAGGTCTCCCGGTAGAGAAGTCTATCTCACTTAATAGGCTGAATCTGGGAAAGGAAGTTCATACTTCTGTCCACTGCCCCTTGTAGAGGTTTTAAATCTGAGAAACTCTGGTGTAGTGAATTCTTCCTATCTGTTCTCTCAGACAGAAGTAGAGACAGCAATAGAAAAGATAGCAAGGCTGAAACAAACAATCAGGGAGGAGAGACACAACTGAAATACCTGGCTCTCAGTGGTCGAATTTTGATAACTTTCTTTTTCCTCGTAAACTAAGCTCCGATGGAAGCTTCGCTTCTCCCACCTCACACTGAGTTGCTAGAGGTGAACATTCTTATCATGGGAGAGAGCTGCATTCCTCCTTTTCCCGTCATAATATAAATGCATAAGGGAAAGGAAGGATGTCTGAGGAAGAGTTAAGAACTCAGTTACCGTTAAATTGGAATAACCAAATTATGGCATTATCACAATTAATGTGTCTCCGGAGAATTTCTATGCCCGCGAGTACTAGACTCAGTAGCCTTGCACTTTATTAAGATTATGAGCATCATCTGTCGTTTGGATGGATTGGATGAGCCTCCTCGTGCGCAAACTGCTAATAGACGGTACGCTATTGACTCTATCGCCCCATAGTCTCAAAGCCCCAGACACAAGTTTGATGTGATGCTTTCAAACCAGACTAGAGATATGTTAGACTTTCTGAGTACACAAGTCTCACAAAAATCACTCAAGGCTGGTAGGTTCTCAAAGCTACCACCTTTACCACTGACACACCAGAGATGTTTTTAACTGTTGGCATAGATTACGTCACCACTAACTATTTTGATGAGGATTGCAATCTAATGCAATAAGCCTCTAGTTTTAGACCTCTTCTTTCTCATGAGTATCCTAATACTGATTGGAGGCAGGGAAGGAACCTGGTTTGAGCCTCCGATTCCCTCAGCATGTACTTCAGTGTTGGTACAGCCTTAACTCTTTACAAGGCGGCTACACTGTTCATTAATGATTCACATTGATCTCTTGCTATTACTTACAATAACTGTATCTTTCACAGAGGAAAGGTATACCTTTTAACTTCATGGAGACTTCCTGCCTCCTAAGGATGACTATTCCCATATAAATGGCTTAGAAGTTTGTATTCACATAGAAATAAACTACAAATTTTAATACAATCTGTATTTTTCCTAGCTATACAAACCTGAGTCTATGATCAAAGTTCCCTCCTCAACTGCCCCGCAAGTCTTTGACCAGGCGAGTGTTGAGAGGAGTCCTCTTTCTACATGCGCATGCTCTATGGTTGCCTAGCAACAAAGCATGGTGCAGGCAAATCAATTTTCTTTGATTGACCTATCGTAGAAAACATGACAAGCAGTTCCCCATATAAATGACCAGGTTTGTATAGCTAGGAAAATACAAACTGTTTTGAAATATGTAGTGTTTTTACTAAGAAAAAAGTATTTTAGTTTTATCCAATAGAAAATTAAGCAACTTTCAAACTAATCCCCCATAAATTATAATGTTGGAATTTCTTTTTTGAAATTGAACAACTTAGGAATACTGTACATTTCTTTTTTTAGTTTATGCTGAATCTTTTAGATTTTTCAAGAATCAATTTTAGTATTTATAGGTAAGAGACAAACAGTCTCTTTGCAAAGTTTTGACCATGATATTGTTATCAAGTTATAAGAAATCAAAAGTCCATCAAATTGTTTTGCTATTGCTAAGCTCCTTTATAAACATCTTTGAGAGCCTGCATGTTTTAATCTTGGGTTATGGCTACCCATTAGGAATATTTTAGCTACTTTGTTATGCCCGGAATATGTCATCTGTTGCGATAGATTTTGGAATCTTAACTGTAACCATTTTTTCCCAACAGATTTTGGAAAGATTTGACTAATTACTTTGCCTTCTGGCACCTCTTGGGTTGCATGGGGCTGGGAGTGCAGTGTGGCCACCCACCTGAAGAGGAGGAAAAGGAAAGAAGACGAAGAAGAATTGGTGGGGAGGAGGTATGGGATCCAAGACACTTCTTTTTCATTCCCCCTTCTCGTTCTCTCTCTCTCTCATTCTCCCTCCCCCTTTCCTTGGTGACTTTGTGAGTTTCTCTAATTCTTTTCCTCAGTGTCTCGCTCTCTCTCTTTTTCTCACCCAAGTCTGTTTCAACCATTTTCCTCCAGATGTTCAGTTCTGTAACTTTGGTCTGAAATATGACGACTTAGTATTTGCCTCATCAGTTAAATTGACCTGATGGAATATTTCATTTATGAGTGACCCTTAAATAGTTCTTGCTAGTAAGTTTGTTCATTTGTAAAGGGACTTTTAATGTTCTTTATGAAAAATAAGTGGTTCACTGAAGTCTGTATTGCATTTGTCAAAATCATTTGTCTGTTACCCATTGTGTGCTGCTATTTTGATCTAATTATTTTGATACCTAACTTTTCTAATGAATACATATCAGTTTACCCTGTGTGATATTTCTGTTTCTTAAGCAAATGTAGAAATTATTATGTACATTATTTGATGTATATTGTATGAGAAAATATGACAACGTGTAGTGCTTAACACTTTCATGGTTATATTTTAAATACTTCTTGTTTTCATTTAGGAATATTGAAACCAATTACTGTCTCATATAACTGGGTAGCAAGATTGTAATTACGGTTCGCATTCTGACATACGATATCTGGTTGACAATATTTACAAGTCTTGTAAAATTCTTAACTCTTAAATTTAAAAAATGAAATAGCATTGTGAAATTCCTAATTTCTTTAGCTGTTATAAATGTCACTTATTTTCAGTTGAACTGAGATGCAGAATGAAATGTAAAGTATCATTCAAGTAAGAGTCACATGAAATGTAAAAGTCACTTTTATATAATAGTCTTAAAAGACTGTGTATAGCATTCTTATGCTGCAGTGATTGAATTGAAGTTCTGTTAAATTGTCATTAGGATTACACGTCAACTGTATTCACCATTTGTGCAGACAGACGCATTGATATTGCGGGTGCGTTTAGATCTCTTGGTCCAAAGGGGATCGTACAGAGAGGGCCACAGTCAGAGTAGTGCCGTTTAGACCTTTGGCGACCCTGTAGGAAATTCTGGATAGGGGTGTCATGTTGTCGTCTTGTTCTTGTCTTTGCTATGTCACTGAAAAGGTGGGTTTCCAGATGTCTGGAAATCTAGGAAGCATTGTTGGATGAATATGGACCTTGGGAAGAATCATAGGCTTCGCTGGTTTTGTTCTGTGTATCCCAAAAAAAAGGGTTTTGTCCTTCTTTTCCGGTTTTTATTCCAGGAAAATCTAAAGTTCTGGATGTTTTACTCATTCTTGTTTGTTGCAGTTGAAGAATTTGGTGCTCTACTACCAGGTTTCTGGGAGATAATTGGTGATATTACTCGCGAAGAAACTAGCCGTAAGTCCTTAGCTTTCCAACCCTTATGTCTTGAGACTAATAAAATCAAAAGATTGGGTATAAGTTTTAGATGGAAATGTTAAATAAACATACATACATTTTTTTTGTATGCAGAACACACGTATGGCTTCAGTTGTGAGGTAAACTATGTCTATTTTAAAAGTTCCTTCAATTTACTTTTCCATGTTTTGAACAAGTGTGGAGAGAGATAATGGACAAAATAAAAAGCAGTTTTCACTGTTGTGAAAATTGTGCTTCTTTTTAACTCTGGCTCACTTTTGCATTTGGCCTTAGAAACGTTAATTTATCTCTTGATATTGTGTAAAAGAGATTTCCACAAGAGCCGTTCTTTTACTAAGGTAGTGATGGTGCTGAATGACTTTACTGGTCCTAGTGCCTGGCCTTTAGCCTAAATTTTGTAATATTCAAGGCCTATGACTTATGTCCCTTCCACGGTTGGTATTAATTTGAGATTGTTTAATACTGTACGTTATTCTATCGTAGTTGAACGAAATACTTGAGTGGATCCATGGAAATCTGTAGGCTTTGTCCTTAGAAATAAGAAGTGAGCACTGGAACAATGCAGAGTTGGAGAAGGTACACAGCTATGGGGAAATGCAACCAGACAGGATGAAGAGAGCAGAAGACCATTCAAAACTGAGGGTTCAAATTGGTGCTTGAAAGAGCCTAATGTATTGAGGGCTGTTTGAAAAGAGAAACCAAGCATTATGTACTACTAACCCATTTGGGGACTGTCTCTCACTTTTCTAGAGGAGCAAATTTTGTTTGGCTTTAATTCTCAGTCAGCTGATCCCCTTCAAGGAATGACCCATTGGACTAAAGAAACATGCAGTTTTGAAATCTCACAATAAAGGGATAAATGAAAGTCGATGAAGCAACTGTAATATTATTAACAAAAGACTTTTGGAAAGTTCATGGAAATATGGAAATGAAAATAGGTTGAGATTGTGGTAAGACATTTTCAGGAAACATTTTGGACAGTCCCCATTTCATGATGATGACTTGAAGATGTCTTTATTAAACGGAAATTTGAAGACTTTGTTTCAGGATAGAAAATAAGTGAGAACCTCAAGTTTTACAATCCGTATTCCAAAAAGTTCACTCGTACACTTACTTCTGTACCATTCACATCCAGACTGTGGAATGTGGTTTGAGTTACCTTAAAGAATATGTTTTGTGGAATGTCTGCTTACTTTATATGCATACAAAGTAGTTCATTTTGGACCAAAGAAGATCATATTCTTATTTTTGATATGGGATAAGTCTTCAGAATATCCACACAGTTCCACTGAATAAGACCTTTCTTTGGGATGGAATCTTCTTCAATATAGTATGTCCTCATTTAAAAAAAGAGAAAGGAATATTTTCATACCCAGTTGATAAAAATGGTGAAATCTTCAAAGCCAAATGGAACATCACTTTAAATTACTGTACTGCACTGTGCAACATATAACATTACTGCTTCTCAGATGCTTAGGAGGTTCAACTTTTGAAATTATCACAAACTACTTGAAGGACAATGATATCCTTAAAAATTTGTTAGATGGTAGTTGCTCGTATTATCTCTCTCCTGTGACTGGTCGTATTTCAAGATGAATGCAAGTGTGGCATTCTCTTCCGTGTTTTTCATGACATGTTACTATTACTGGTCAGGATGCTATAAGCTCGAGCGCTCCAACAGTGATAAGTAACAATGTTATAATAAATCTGTCATATGATTTATGGAAAGAGATTTAAGTTAACCTGTTCAACAAAAAAAAAAAAAACATTTGCAACAAGTTGGAGCTTCTGAAGTTCCACCGATTCAACTGTCTGATAAGGAAGATTATTCCACAGTCTGTCACAGCTGGAATAAAAGTCCTAGAATACTGTGTAGCATTAATTCTTATGATGAAGAAGGCAAGACTACAAGAATTGATTACGTACAGTCCGGGAAGATCTGAATGCAAAGGATGGTCAGAATTATGAAAAATCTCAAGCAACATGCACAATGAACTTACAGAACGACGATGACAGATATTAATATCGAGATTAAAGATCATGAATTTAATAGACCTAGTTTTTATCCAACAAATTAAGATGAGAATCAGCAGGAGCTGAAAACCGGACAAGAGAACATTACTCTAAACAAAGAAGAATAAAGGGATTTTGACGAAGAAAAAATCTATTTTTGTGTCGCTCCGTGAAATGCTCCTTATAGCACCATTTCTAAGGTATAAATACTGCTAAATATACCAGAGAAAAAGTTGCATGGAATTCCAGGAATATAACCAGCTTGCTCACCCTTATAGAGTGACGGTATAGTAACTGGAGCGTGTTAGAACCACTACCAAAGGTCCCTTACCAATTAGTCTTCTCGCTCCTCAATATCCCCCGATACTACGAGGTGCCGTTCTACATCCAACTACTGCCCTCTACTACGACTACCCCCCCCCACCACCACCACCACTACCCAGGCTTCTTCCCTCATTCCTTTTCTAGCACCAGTGAGATTTGGACGTGTTGTTTTCATAGCTTTGTGTTTCGGTGTTTTTGAAGATGTCAGACGTTTTGGAGATCCCTGACACAAAGATCTGTCTTGTCCATAAGGGTTGAAGTTCCCTTGACCATTCATTCATTCTTTTCATTTTTCTTGTTTTATTTTTTGTCTGAGCTCTGAAAGGTTATAATTTCCATTATTCTTTGGAAATTGAGGGAAAAAAGGTGGTTTGTAGTAAAGCCCCTGTTTTTTTTTTATCTTTCCTTCTTGTTTCTGAAGATCTAAGGTTAGGTAAAGGTCTTCAGTTGTCTCTTGCAGAAAGATGAGTTTTATCTTGAAAAACAGTCGCCACAAGAATCTTGTTCAACTTTTCAATCTATAAAGAAGCATCAGTCATCTTTAAAGAGGAATTAAACAGTTGTTTGAGAAAACTTTATTAAAAAATTCTCTTATGATTCCGAAATCCTTTCGAGGAGGCTCATCTCTTATCACTGAGAATGAGAGTAATTTAAACACTCATCTTGATGTGACTGAATATGAAGAGAGCATATCTCTCTCTCTCTCTCTCTCCCTCTCTCTCTCCTCACCGAGGGTGTCTCATGTACTCACAAAATCCTCTAGGTGTCATGTGTTATCCTTTTCTCTTCAACAATAGAGATTTCAGGTTTTGGAAATGTTATAGCCCTTTGAGCCAGGCTTGTGCCAGTCAGTTTCATGAGAGAAAAGGATTTCTTTCCTCTGTTTGGGAGTTTCCTCTAAAAGAACTTTGCTCATCTGATGAGTTCTATTACCAGGACAATCTTAAACTCCAAAGAAAAATCAATCTTATTTTTATCCAATAAAAGAGGAAGGTCAAAAACTGCCTTCAGTGATTTTGATTTGAAATGGAATCAGACGATGATTATGAGTCTTGTTTAGTGACTATTTTAATCTAAAGATTGTTGGCGATCTTCTGCCTTCTGCCGTTTGATTGAAGGTGGTTGAAAATACCATCTATTTAGGTATTATGTTAGAGTTCTCCCAGCTGTAGTGGAGCAGCATTTCTTCTTTATTTAGAGATGAGATCTGTAGCAAGAAAAGACTGGTCATTGGATAGCCTTGTGTACAAAGAGCAGAAGGAACTGAGGAAATTCTATCTATATCAGAATGTTAAGAATATTATCGTTGAAGTCTCTTCGTTTCAGTGCTTTTTGATGGAACTGTCTTGCTTGTTGGCATTTTTCCTAAATGAATTCTATCGACAGACAGCATTTTGTGTTGAGCTTCTGACAATAAGATTAATCTCATCTTCATTTTTTCTTTGTGGTAACATATTGGAAATGTCCCTGCTTGGCAATCTCCCGGGCTGGGGTTCAAGTTCCTCTTAAGCTTAATAGTTAGTGTCTGCAACCTCACCACCCATGTGAGCTAGGGATGGGAGGTTTTGGGGAGCCTATAGTCATACCTACTGGGTTATCATCAGCCATTGCTTGGCTCTCCCTGGTCCTAGCTTGGGTGGAGAGGGGGCCTTAGGCACTGGTCATATGTATATTAGGTCAGTCTCTAGTGCATTGCCCTGCTAGCTAGGGCATTGTCACTGCTATTCATGAGCGGACTTTAAACCTTTGAATTAGTTTTCTGTGTCTGGTTTCCTGCTATTTGAATTGGTCAGAAACAATGATCCCTGGAAAGGAAGTAGTGATGAAAGTATGAGTGTCTTTGTAGATATTTTTGTTCAAGAAGATAATCTGTAATGAATTGTTTTTCGTGTTGAAAAGGACACTGAGAAACCGGGTGTTGTTCGTTGACATCTGTGTTCAAATCTCCAATAATGATGAGATGATTCACATCCTCTGGAAATTATTTTAGGGTCAACTGTTCCTTTGATTTGCATCTGGAACCTTAAGGATACACCAATTGGTCCATAGTTAAAGTTTTGGATGATAAAAATGTAGAGAAAGGAGTCAATAGATGTGATACTTGTTTTTTAATGTTGGAGTCATTATAGTTTATGGAAAGTTGAGGTACCAGACGACCTTCAGGTCATTTTAGTCTTTTGGAGGAACTTCAGTCATATTTATCCAAGTTGACTGCATTTTCCAGGTACAATGAGATGGGAGGTTGGTAGTTTTTTAGTTTGTCTCACTGTATGCATTGTACATTAGGTTGTAATTTGCAGCGAGTTTGAGAAGTTTGGAATTACGGCTCTTTGCTTTTCCTGATAAAGGTTTAGGAGGAGAATATTAATGGATAAGGACATAGTGATAGATTATGGCTCTGAGAAAGTGTTGTTCCTATATATCCAGGTACAAGTTTTGCCCTCAATCGTCCTCATATTCTTGTGGGATTATCTCAGAAAACCTCTTTGGTATTATCTCTACATCTTTCTTTACTTTAATTTGGATTTGACATTCTCTCTTCTTTATGATCTGACTCCTGCTTTTGCTGCGATGAGATGTCAAGAAGTTTTTCAATAAACGATGCTCTTTGTCTAGAATGCGATTTCATTAACTTTCTTTCAGTGTAATAATGGGAAGATTATTTCTAATCTGGAAGGAAGGTCACATCTTAGACAAGTTTTACGAGAAGCCTTTTCTCTGCAGGGCAGATACTCTTATGAAAATACTTGTTTGAATAGATATTATTTCATGTGTCGTTCATGAGGACTCTGTCAATATTGGTTGCCTATGACTGTGTTTTGCAGTCAAGTTTCTTTGTTACAGTTATCTCCTAGATTTTGGACTTGTCCACCTTGGAGTAAAAGATTGTTTATCCAGATTTCAGTAGAGAGGCAACTGAATACCATTGAAGTATGGTACTTTATAATGAAACTACTTATCGTGAAATTTTTGAAGCAGAGCTTCTGTTTTGCGATCTAACATTTGAGTTGTTACAGTAGCTGTCTGGACTGATGAAATGACTATGCATTCATGTGCCTTCAAGTACTATACTGTATTTTTCTTCTATGGAACATACATTTTGTTGTTAACATTCCAAAAGCATTTTATTCTAATGATGATCTAGAACAAATTTGATTGATTTATCATGAATTCATTTGGTGCAATGATACTTGGAAGTGTGTTTCTGAGGTTGGTTCAAAAACATGTCACTGGTTGAAGAGAGGCGACTCAAATACTCTGGACATCAGCATTCCACTTTAAAAGACTGGAAGACATTTAAGATGCCGATTAACTGTACCAAACCTACGCAAGTGTTCCATATTCAGCCGATAATGTTTTCCTCACATAGCCCTGACAAGCGCTTGGGGATACCATGGTTCTTCTATTCAGGATTTGTTACAAGTCTAGTGTAAGAGGTTCGCATAGGATTCGGTCGACTACAGGCTGTGGTTTTCTTTGGAAAATTGTCTTTGGCTCAAGAGATGGAAGCGTGTGACCCATGAAGTCTTGTGTGTCTTTGTCTGCACAATTTGGTGTTTATGGTTCCCGTGTAATTTATAATGGAATTTTAATAGAAATATTTCTGCAATTATTGCCGATGCGAGATTTGCCTTGATGTCTTTTGATACTGTTATATTGAAGTGACTTTTACTTGCATTTGACCGAAGCTGATATTTTAGATAAAGATTTGTGTATCTCATCTTGTCTGAACGTATTGTGGCGTTTTAGCTACCAAAGAAATTTTTAGACTTAAATAAATATAAAAATTGTAATTTGTTTTGTTAAATAATTTCTCATAAGATTGTTCAACCAGGGAGATCGAAGGTCAGAATGTAAACAGTAAAATAAGCAGTTTAATCTTATACATTAATGTGAAACTGTATATGGAAATAAATTGCAAAAAAAAAAATGAAAAGAGAAAATGAAAACATTCAAGGACTTAGTAACACCTTTCTTTAAAGAATAGAAACTGCTTTAATCCTTTGTTACTAGGTGGGACTTGGGGAGGGCCTTGGTTGGGTTTTCATTTTCTCTTTTTATCTAAAAGAAAATCTTGCAGAGTTTTTGAGACGGTGATTTCCTGTTCCTTTGGTTAACAAGAAGGATTTTAAATAATTCCTTATCCATGTAAAGTCTTTTAAGAGTTATTTTCTCATACAAATATACATCAAATCCTGTACTTGTGTTTCAGTCACTCACCATTTCTAGATTCGCATTTGAACAATCTACAGAAATAACATCACAGGTTAACTGATATTTATTCATTAGGAAAGTTGTGTGCCAAAAATAAGTGATATTTTCTCATACAAAACACATCAAATGATGTACTAAATCATTTCTAAATTTGCTTAAAAAAACAGAAATACCACTTAGGGAAAAAGTTATATGTATTCATTAGAAAAGTTTGCTACCAATTGGATCAAAATAACAGCACACAATGGGTAACAGACAAATGATTTTGACAAATGCAATACAAACTTCAGTGAACCACTTATTTTTCCTAAAGAACATTAAAAGTCCCTTTACAAATGAACAAACTTACTGGCAAGAATTATCTAAGGGTCATTCATAAATGAAATATTCCTTCAGGTCAATTTGACTGATGAGGCAAATACTAAGAAGTCATCATATTTCAGACCAAAGTTACAGAACTGAACATCTGGAGGAAAATGATTGAAACAGAGACTTGGGTAAGAGAGAGAGAGAGAGAGAGAGAGAGAGAGTGGGACACTGAGGGAAAGAATCAGAGAAACTCACAAAGTCACCAAGGAAAGGGGGCGGGAGAATGAGAGAGAGAGAGAGTAGGGGGGGGAATGAAAAAGAAGTGTCTGGGATCCCATACCTCCTCTTCTTCATCTTCTTTCCTTTTTCCTCCTCTTCAGGTGGGTGGCCACACTGCACTCCCTGCCCCATGCAACCCAAGAGGTGCTTTTAGGCACTTTGACTTGTATAAATGTATTTGGGGTTAATAAAATTGCTATGTCTACTTATGAATTTTTATTGTACCCTCCTCTATCTATACATTTTCTATTAAATTGTATTTTTTTTACTCATAATTCATTACTCTACCTTGAAAAATTAATGTAAAAGCATTTTGTAGCAAAGTTTGCTCCAATATGAATAATTTTTCTCCTGCACTAGCAAATAAACTTTGAAAAGCCTCAACAATTAATTTATTTTGCAATAAACTTCTTGCACTAAATGCTTCATCATAGCTGGCTGCAATATCTTTGTGGGTATTCAGTAAACTATACCATTATCAACTGGTAGTGTCTTGACTACTTTGAAAATGGCCAACATCCGTGGCTTTTATAATTTCATCTACACATCCAGAGTATATTGGATGACAGAACATTACCTCATTGTATTTGGGCAGTTAGTCTGAGAGGTGAGGAGGCACTATTTACAATTGAATAGCTTTGTTCGTTTGTTCGAGAAGGCCTTGCTTTATGCAATACATGGGCGCTTGCATTGACAGCCTGTAAAAAAATAGCTCTAAAATTATTGGAGAAAAAGATGTACAAATAGATAGAATCACTTTGACAAACATCTCTCCAACATTGCTCATTTGATCAATATGGTAGTGTTAGGACATTTGCCATAGTTGCAACAAAGGAGGCAAAAAAATGTAGTTGCGACTAGAGAGTAAAGGTCAAGAGGTTGGACACTCCAACGGAAGAAAAGTGACAAAAACAGAAGTGTAGCAACAAGGCTACAAATTCCAGCGATCATTTTTAACTGAAATAGTCTACAGATAAAGTGAGCCACAGTAGAAAAATCTGGCCATTACCAGTGGTGCTTGGAAATGCAGATTGCTACAAGCCTGAGGACCTCAATATAGGGAAGCAGCTCAGTGTAGAAAAATAGTTTGAGTTATAAAGAATAAACTTAAAAAGATATAGAAATCAATACAAATTGAAACTATCTCTTTTACCTATTCATCAACCAAATTGTGGCCATCAGAATTAATTTGTTCCTCGACAAGGACCAATATTGTATTGGGACAGAAATAGAAATACAAATTGCAAAGGATCAAGTTGTGCAAATCAAGTCCGAAGGAGAAAGAACAATATTTCTTGCTTATCAAATGCAATGCAGAGAACACAATGCAGACAGCAAGGACCAATATAGTCGGGTTGTAACAAAACAGGAAAACAGATTATAATCGAATTAATGTAAAGGAATATGTTGTGCTGATCAGGTCAAAAGGTTAAAGTACAACATTTCTTGCTTATCAAATGCAATACAGACAGCAAGATAAGTCTCATCCAACTGGATACAGCAAAGGTTTTCAAGTTCAGAAACTGGAACTAATTTCCAGCTGAAACAGAAAGTATTTTCACTAAAAGAGTTTCCTACCTGTGACTCTTGGAACATCATGTTGGTATCCTACCAGCTACTTTATACTGCTTCTTTGAAATGAGCAGGAACTCTTCAGAGGAAAAAACAGAAGAGCAATTTCCCAACTAAGAATTAAAAGAACAGAATCCTATGAATACAAAAAATGATGTCATCGGCCTTCCTCAAAAGAGATGGATTGGCATAACGACAATTAAATTCTGTTGGAGCCAACTAAAGACAACAGGAAACGTCAACAGCTAAAGTACATGACCAGATGTTTCCAATGTTTGTGGTACGGCCATTTTACATCAGGAAAATCTCATGGAAAAGTCCAGAATATCATGAAACAACAAAGCAGTTGCACTTGGAGAAGCAATGAATACAATCTCCCCCAAAAAACAGGAAGTAGATAGAAATGTTAGTGAATAGGGAAAAGTTCATTATATTAAATTTTAAAGGAAATCTACAAAAACTTTATATACAAATTATAATTTAAGACTTGAGATGATCTTGAAAAGACCACCTAGAACTACCGTACTTTAAATATTCAATAGATTACACAGGAATTCCCCCGGGGGACAGTTGACTTTTAAGCCATGTAATAAATAATTGAAATTATGGGGAAATCCAAAAGATAGAAAACTTTGGAAAGTATTCCAGGTACGGCACAGGATCCTCTTCAGAACAGGACAAAAACACGTTAAATGAGGAGGAACAAAGAACATAGAAAATTTCTCTTGCAATCAAGTCAGCTGTTGACAATAGACAGTTTCAACATTCAAACATTTGGCTCAATATAAAAGATCGTCATTACTGAGAAAAAAAGCAAGACAAACAAAGGTAGGATCAAACCAGTTCAGATGTACACATTAGACACCCAGGTCTTATCAGTTGATTGAAAGTGGTCAAGAAAAACAAGACCATGAAAACCATTGTACAAAATCTAAAGGAAAATATTAGATATAATCTAAAAGGCCAAACAAAACTGCATAAACATTATTAAACTGTTCTTGAGAATCAAATGAACTGGACAATTAATTTCAACTTGAACCAGCGACCAATATCAAGGACTTGCAATACGGCCCAGAGGAACAGTCAATATTAGTTGGGTTAGATCAAGTCTCTATCACCTTACAAAATCAATATTCTGGCCGTACACAAAAGCCAACAAAACAATTATTTCTTGGTATAATTTGGTGTAACCTCATCACTAACTGCTTCCAGATACAATCATCCATTAATTCTTTCCTTCCCAAATGACACAAAAATATTATTTATCTTTAAATCTTTCTTCTGCCATTTGACTTGACTAACCACGAAACTCTTTCAAGAGACAATGAGATTTAAAACTTGGAGCCAAAAGTATAATAATAATAACTGACACTATGAGCATAACTAAACATCTGAACAGTATAATAAACTCATTTACACTTAAAGAAATGCTAATTGCTTTAAAACTATCAATGGATTTATCTATGCTGTTAATATTTCAGATTTCTCAACTCCAGACTGAAATTTGATTCCCCTAAGTACAAGTATTTTGACCAATGTTCTGTCGAGCTAAAAATAAACACAGTCAGCGATAGAAAGAAGTTTGGTAAGAGATGAAATAATTACTTTATATTTCAGAAATGTCTAAGAACTTTATATAAAACCTGTAGATATGGAAATAACAGGATGAGGACCTGTAAGAAGGACCAAGAAATCATTGGAAAAAAAATAATGTAAACACAGACCTACAATGAATTCATGCACAAATCACACAAGTAAATGAAGCTATCATATCAAGTCTAATCCCATAAGATGTTTTTATATAGAATGTGACTTGAAGACCAGGTTACAGAAATTCGTCGAATGACAATGAATATTTTGACCAACGACATTATATAAATTTATAAACAAAGATGACTTAAAAATGTGATAAGCAAAGGAGGAATAAAAGGCCCATATTAATTAGTAGGAAAAAGTCCTGTACAATCACAGGAAAGTAAAAGAATGTAACAAGGGCCAATAGTGAACCAAAGAGTTTTACAATACACTAGATGGAGACGAAGCTCTTAAAGTGAAAAAAAAAATTATGAGAACTTGTGCGTCTATAAAAAAGTCGATGATGATAATGGTATAATTATATAGAAATATTCAAGTGAAACAACTTTAGGAAAACAAAGAAGAGAAGAGAGTTCTGTGACTCAACAGAGAGGTAGACAGTTATGAAAAACTTAAGTAATTTCCTTTTTAGTCTGACAGAACATTAGACAAAACATTTCCCTCAAAGTTATCAATAATACTTCTTGGTATTTTAACTTCCTGTTACACCTGTTTAACTTATTGTAATAAAGAAAGGTTTTAGAATCTAGTCTCTATTTAACAATGCTCACTTACACTATCATACCAAAAATCTAAAATTGGATTTTAATAGAAATACGGAGATACAAAATTTAAAATCCTAAAAGAATCAATTTACTCCTCTAAAAGAAATCCTATTAAAACATGACTCCCATTCAGAGGCAATTCTAGAAACAGCACTTTTACCTGATATTCCTGAACATACCTAAAATGGTTCTTGCATCATATCATAAAATCAATAGAGATTCTTCCCACAGACTCAAAAGATGAGTTACAGTGCATAAAATAACAATGTCTCGATGTCTATCATCAACCGCAAAATTAAAACCTCTTCAGTTCAAAGCAAACCTAAATCACAGAACAACATCTCATTTCACAAAACCAATATTAAACAACAATTCTTTCTCTCGGTCAAACATAAGAGTTTCACGATTTTGTCATGGCAGAGTCAAAATAAATTTTCTTCACTGTAAAGGTTAATAAACATTAAAACAATCTTTTATTTACATCACAACTTCAAAATCAATAATCTTATTTTTCATTCCAAAACACCGTTTGCAAAACGGGATTCAGCTGAGCAGAAGTTTCAGAAAAATAACGTACAGTACAAATACTTTGACATAATTCTAAGAAGCTGTTGAAAGTGTTACAAACAAATCTCTGATGTTGTTATTGAAAACATGTGGTTGTTACGCTTTTGAGAAGCCTTAAATATATGACTGACATCTACATTTCAAAGTTCATCTGAAGTGAATGATGGATTATAAAGCAAGCAAAGTTCAAAAGTGGTTATCAGCAAACAAACACAATTAAAAGACCATAAGAAAGATTTAAAAGTTCTAAAAAGAAAGGGTCTTATGCATACAATCAAATAAAAATATCTTCAGCAATTCATTAGAAAGTGACAAAAAATTATAGAAAATTTTTAAGAATTGAATTAAGAGGGAAGAAGTGACATGACAATGTAAGTCCATGAAATGGAAAATACCAAAGAGGGAAGTTTTATTACATTATATAAGTTGTGTAGAATAATGTTTATCCTTCATTATACACAATAATGAATGAAATGTTTACCAATTCACTGATTTTGTAGATAATAAGAAACAATATGTGACACAATGTTGATATTTTGGGGGGTCAAAAAGTCTCTTCTTATGGTAATCTGGTTTGAAGTTTGGAACTGACAAAATCTGTCAAAATGGCTGTATCTCATCCTTTGTGCTTTTTTAAGTACACAATATACACACAAGTGACCTGTCTATACTCTATACATCATAAACCTCCCCACAAGGTATTGACTGTAGTTGGCCTTGCAAAGGGAACTGTATGCATTCTAAAGATTCTATCTAGTAACCCTTTGATGGCTTTCCACTTCTTATATAAATCCTTCAGTCAATGCTCAGTTAGCTGTCCGATTCCTTTGACATAGACTTAGTTTCACATTATAATCAATGATCAAGGTTAGCTAAGTAACCAGCCTCAACACTGAGAGCCAATTGGCCGAGCGATTCACATGTTGGGAACAACGGTCAAGATGACTCTGTTCAACTAAAGGTTTACCATAAGTAGTAACCTACAAGAGAATTTCACCAAAATATTTACAATGATGTTTACCATTTATAATATATTTGAAAACTCCAAAATCAAACCAAACAAGACCCCAACGGCGGAGCTTCCCAGCTCCGGCGGAAGAGGGCAATGCCTGTCGGGCAGGCAACAAGGCGGGCCTTGACATAACAAGAACCCGGCAGCCCGATGCAACCAACATCGGAGAAGCCGCCTGTCTCATATGTCTTGAGCCGCGGTGAAAATGATGTGGGCCAAGTGTGTGTGCGTGGCCGTTGCAAAGCCACGACCACCCAAAACAATATACACGTACCCAGCTACTGGCATTCTGTCGTTTCCTCCACCCTTCTTCATCTCTTTCTCACCATAAGCATCATCATCACCACCAGCAAGTCCTGAGGCGACAGCACCGTGGGTGAAGAGGGCAGGCCTGGATAGCTGGAAGCCCTTAGCCCACGACTGCACTCAGGCGGCGAGTCTAAGATTCAGTCGCTCTCTGGTGACGGTGCCGTGACACCAGAGTTCGGCAGCTGGACCCGTGACTGGGCTGGCCTATTGAGGACACCGCAGCCCACCCCACATGGGGAGGCCCCTAGAAAAGGTGGGGTAAACATCGGACACGGCAAACCCGTCTGGTCAGCTCACCGCGGCTGGCGGACATCCCACTAATGCGGTCGAAATAACAAGAAAAAAATATTAACCTTAGGTGCGTGGAACATCCGCACCCTCAAGACGTGACGAACACCAACCGCCCGGAACAACGTACAGCCCTCGTCTGCAAGGAGCTAGCCCACTTCAATGTTGATGTGGCGGCTCTTAGCGAGACCAGACTACCCGAAGAGGGCAACATCAGGGAAGCTGGAACAGGCTACACCATCTTCTGGAAAGGCAAGGCCCTAGAGGAGCCTCGCATCCACGGTGTCGGCTTCGCCATCCGTTCCCAGCTAGTGCAGCAGCATAACCTAGCTCCCAAGGCCATCAGTGAGCGCCTGATGACTGTCCGCATCCCCATCACGCGGGACAGACATCTCACCCTGATCTCTGTCTACGCCCCGACTATGACCTCAACCGATGATAACAAAGCTGCCTTCTACACCCAGCTCGACCGCACCATCCAGGCAGTGCCCGCCAATGACAAGCTCGTTGTGCTTGGCGACTTTAATGCCCGAGTAGGCAAAGACCATCGCCTGTGGGAGGGAATTATCGGCCGCCATGGCATTGGAAATTGCAATGCCAATGGCCAACTCCTACTGGGTCTGTGTGCAGAACACCAACTTGTGGTAACCAACACCATCTTCCAGTTACCAAAGCGACAAAAGACCACATGGAGACACCCACGGTCCAAACACTGGCACACCCTGGACTACGTCCTGACCAGAGCCAGAGATCGAGGAGACGTCCGCATCACCCGATCCATGCCCGGAGCGGACGACTGCTGGACGGACCACAGACTCCTCATCTCCCGACTCTCCGTGACGACCCTACGACCACCCAGAAGGGCACCTGACAGCGTACCACACCAACGCTTTGATTGTAGTAAGCTCCGCAACCCACAGGTGGCACAGAACTACAAGGAGGCCTGCGAACAATACCTCGCAGACCCTGTGGGTCAGGCCACTGTTGAGCACCACTGGACCACCCTCAGAAACGCCATGGCTCGTGCCGCGGAGGAAACACTAGGCTACACCACCAAGAAACGGCAGGATTGGTTTGATGAGAATGATGCTACCATCTCTCTTCTCATTGAAACCAAACGACAAGCACGCCTGACTTTGGAAAACCAACCAACAGCAGCTAACAAATGTGCTCACAATGAAGCTGGTTGCCAGAGAGGTATCCGTGAAGCCCAGAACATCTGGTGGCAAAGAAAAGCTGCAGAAATACAGAGTTTTGCTGACCAACGTGACCTGCGCAGATTCTATGCAGCAACAAAGGAAATATTCGGTCCCACACGGTCATCAGTGGGCAGCCTGAAGGACGCGGATGGGGCCACGACCATCACCGACAGCGAGGGCATCCTGGCCAGGTGGAGGTCTCACTTTGAGAACCTCCTCAATGACCAAGCAGACACCCCAGACGATCTCCTGCGAATGACCCCGCAGCACCCCGTCCGTCACTGGATGGCACTACCACCCTCCATCCATGACTTCAACAAGGCCCTGCAGCGCATGAAGCCCGGCAAAGCCCCAGGGCCAGACAACATCCCGTTGGAGCTCCTCACTCACGGTGGCCCCGGCTTGAGGAACCGTTTGATGCTCCTTATACTGAAAATATGGGAGACCAAGACCCCCCCCCAGTGACTTCCGCGATGCAAACATCACTGCCATCTTCAAGAAGGGAGACAGGGAGAACTGTAACAACTACCGGGGAATATCACTACTAAGTATCGCGAGTAAGATTTTCGCTCGGATTCTCCTTGACCGCCTCCTTATTCTCGCAGAAGACGTCCTGCCAGAGTCCCAGTGCGGCTTTCGACCTTCCCGCAGGACCATAGACATGATCTTCTGTGCGCGACAACTACAAGAGAAGAACCTCGAACAACAACAGCCCATAATGTTCATCTTCTGGGATTTGAAAAAGGCCTTCGACAAAGTACCTCGACCTGCCATGTGGGCTGTCCTCAAAAGATATGGCTGCCCACCCGATTTTGTCAAGCTGGTGCGTGCCCTCCATGACGGAATGGTTGGGAGAGTCTGCCACCAGAACTCTCTTTCAGACCCATTCCCCATCAACGGCAGCCTGAAGCAGGGCTGTGTTCTGGCCCCGACGTGTTTCTCGCTATACACCGCAGCAATGCTCAACGAGATTCCCCCAGACACACCTTCAGTCGACCTACGTTTCCGCATGGATGGAGGCGCTTTCAACCTCGCTAGACTCCGCGCCAGAACCAAGACCACCTTGTGTGCAGTGCGAGAACTGCAGTATGCTGACGACAATGCCACCCCAGGTCAGACGGCAGAGGACCTGCAGTCGTTAGCTGATGCATACAACTCTGCCTAGGAACGTTTTGGGATGCAACTCAACTCAGACAAAACCAAGACCCTCGTCCAACATCCACCAGGACTGATGCTCCCCAACTTCAATACCACAGTGAATGACCAACCGTTAGAACAGGTGGACCAGTTCTCCTACCTAGGGAGCATCCTAACATCAACTCCCACAAGCAAAAAGGACGTGGAGAACAGGATCAGGGCAGCCCACTCCGCCTTTGGCCGACTCAACTGCCGCGTATTTAACAACCACGCACTGACAATGACCACCAAAATAATGGTGTTCAGGGCAGTAGTCCTCTCCACGCTCCTGTATGCATGTGAAACATGGACGCTATATAAAAACGATATTAAAAACCTAGAACGCTTCCAACAAATGAAACTGAGGCAGATCTTGAAAATCCCCTGGGAGAGCCATACCACCAACATTGAAGTCTTAGAACGTGCCTCGCTGACCAGCGTGGAGGCCACCATCATCCACCACCGCCTCCGCTGGATAGGACACATGCATAGGATGGATCCATCTAGGCTCCCAAAGAAAATATTCTACGGAGAACTGACCCAGGGCACCAGACCACGAGGAGCCCCGAAAATGCGCTATAAAGATCAACTAAAGCGCACCCTGGCTCTAACTGACATCGATCCTTCCTCATGGGAAGAAACAGCCAGGGACAGGAAAACCTGGAGGAGTACAGTACACCATGGCACCGTGGACTTCGAGGAGAGGAGGAGACAAAATGAGGAGGCTAGGAGGAGAAGAAGGAGAGAGCGATTAGAACAGCCCCGCCCACCACCTACCCTCCCTTGTGAACACTGTCCGCGACTCTTCCACCACAGACTAGGACTTAACAGCCACATCAGGCATAAGCACCCACCCCACAGATAGGAGGCTGATGGCTAACGACAGAACCCAATACTCGGACACGAGTGGGCGCCGACGACGATATTGTATAAAGTACTATCAATACTTTGACTCTACAAAACCCAAATCACACTAGAATGATTGCTTAAGTAGTGATATGAGTATAAAGGCAGACAAATAACTCAAGAATCTTAACTTGTGTCTTGATCGACATTATGCTTGATAAAGTACTGTAGAGGTTTTGTAGACTGAGGTGGTACGGTCATGTCATGAGAAGAGATGAACCGTATATTGGGAGGAGAGTGATGGAAATGGAGGTACAGGGAACTAGGAGGAGAGGGAGACCAAAGCGAAGGTGGGTGGACTGTATCAAGAATGACCTTCGATCAAAGGGATTAACCGGTGATGAGGTGTGGGACAGAGGTAGATGGAGAAAGCTGACCAGAAACATCGACCCCACATAGAAGTGGGAAAAGATGTAGACAAAGAAGAAGAAGAAGAAGAAGAAGAAGAAGAAGAAGAAGAAGAAGAAGAAGAAGAAGAAGAGGTTTTGTGGAGTAATCAAAGGAATTAAATCTGCTTATTGAACTCTTATTTAAAATATATTACTCTGCTTAACTAGTCTTTTTCCATAGGGAATCTAAAATCTTCATCAACACAGTTTGTCAATAATTAGCAGAGGGAATTTGAAGGTGCAAAGTAGGCTTACCCAAATTACACCCTTTTTGGAGTGGAGTTCCTCCGCTGTCCTCTGCCTCTAGAAGGGTTTAATATTATATAGACATAGGGCTAACTATTGGTAAATCTTAGTTATTTATTCATTCATTTTCTAAGAGTGCTTGATCTCCTATGCCTGAGCTAAGGGATCTGTTCTCAAATGTGGGAAGACAACTTGAATAATACAAAGTAGGAGAAGTTAGAGAGTTGCAGCTGTTAGGGGCAAACGAACTGATGACACAACCAATGTTTAGTTAAAAGATTCACAATTTTCTTAGAAAAATATTTTAAAAACTTTTCAATGAGGCAAAGTTCGAGGTAAACTGGTGGAGGGAGTAAATCTGAAGACCAGTTGCTTACAACGGTGCTAAACAAAATACTGTACGGTAAAGTATCTAACAGTGATTAAACAAAGATGGGCTTTATAAATGAGATTTGGAGTAACCAGCTGAATATTACTAACATACAACTAAACAAAACATCTAATACTGAAAACTTTCTCAGTAATTCTAGGGTATTTGAAGAATGTATTTTCCATCCTTGACTGATATATCTTTCTTCCAAGAAGGGTAGATTTAGTCCAAAAGATATGAAGGCTGGCTGGCTCCAACGCATATTTTCTTCCTGTATAGTTCTTATGAATATTCCACTTGTGACAGGAGAGTGATATCGCTCCTTTAATCAAGTAAAAAAGCAGCAAGTGTACCTGAAAGATATTTGAGAATAATTATACCAATGTTATCATAAAGTTGAAGAATGCATTGATGACGACAGAACATTTATAATGTAAAAGACTCTCAGATATTGAAGTGTTTACTCAAAATGAACTCTAAACAATTCATTTGATATCGTCTTCAAAAGACAGAAAATTTATAATGTAAAAAACCTTGAGATATTGAAGAGTTTACTCAATATGAACTCTAGAGAATTTACTAGATATTGTCTTTAAGAGACAAAACAATTATACTTCTATGCAATTAATATTTTCCTTGAATGGAAGGAGGACATCAAGGGAACGTCAAGTTAAAGAAACCAAACGGCTTGGTAAGAACACGGCAAATGATAAGGGTCAAAGTGGTCGCAACAAATCACAGGACTAAGATAATATCGAGTACTATACCCTTCCAGAATATACACTTCTACACCCTAAATACTATTCTCACATCAATCGAAATACTTCAAAAATATAACAGATGCTGAAAATTCCTGTAATAAAAGTTTTGTTAAAATATCAAAAATTTTAAGTAATTTTTATTTTTCCTAACATACTTACCGAGAACTACTTTCTTAGGAGTTACCTGTAATCTCCTCTCTACCGACCAGAGTTTTGTGTAGTATACCCTAAACCCGTTTTCTATGGAGGGCTAACTCGGGAGTAAGAGAACGTGCCCCGAGGGTAGCTTTTGCGCTAGGTCTTGGTCCGCTTGGGTCGTGAGCGCCAGTAAGTTCTTCGGATGTTGCACAATTCTCGCAAGGGCAGAGAGGCACTGGCACTCGGGGAAGGTAGGGAGGGCCATTACCCGAAAGTAGTTCTCGGTAAGTATGTTAGGAAAAATGATATTTTAATTATAAAATAAATTTTTGAATATACTTACCCGGTGAATATATAATAGCTGACGTCTCCGGCGGCTCGACAGAAAAACACAAAAACTCGCGAGCGATCGCTATGAAGGTTGCGGGTGTGCCCACCAGCGCCAACTATCGGCCAGATACCGCATATACATGTAAACAGCTCCAATTCTTCTCATCCCGCTGGGTCTCTATCGGGGAGGAAGGGGGGGGCCTTTAATTTATATATTCACAGGGTAAGTATATTCAAAAATTTATTTTATAATTAAAATATAATTTTTAAATATTTAACTTAGCCGGTGAATATATAATAGCTGATTCACACCCATGGTGGTGGGTAGAGACCAGAATTAATAAAGTTTACAGCGTACATGCTTAGAGTTTTTGACAGTTATATCATAACAAAACCCAAATATATACAGTATAGGTACCTGGTAAGGAAGTTGACTTAGACGATTACTCTGCCTTGTTAGTCTGTCTTCCTCACGAAGCCCAGCGATCCTCTTAGGATGCTGAAAGACTCCCAGGAGCTGAAGTATCAAGGGCTGCAACCCATACAACAGGACCTCATCAAACCCCTAATCTGGGCACTCTCAAGAAATGACATTTGACCACCCGCCAAATCAAAAAGGATGCGAAAGGCTTCTTAGCCTTCCGTACAACCCAAAAACAAGATTAAAAACATTTCAAGAGACAGATTAAAAGGATATTGGAATTAAGGGAATGTAGTGGTAGAACCCTTACCCACTACTGCACTCGCTGTAACGAATGGACCCAGTGTGTAGCAGTCCTCATAAAGAGTCTGGACATCTTTTAAGTAAAATGACGCGAATACCGACTTGCTTCTCCAAACGGTCGCGTCCATAATACTTCGCAGAGATCTGTTTTGCTTAAAGGCCACAGAAGTTGCTATAGCTCTTACTTCGTGCATCTTAACCTTAAGCAAGCAACGCTCTTTTTCACTCAAGTGAGAATGAGCCTCTCGGATTAAAAATCTAATAAAATATGACAAAGCATTCTTTGACATAGGCAATGAAGGCTTTTTAACTGAGCACCACAAAGCCTTAGATCCACCTCGTAAGGATTTAGTCCGAGCTAAATAAAACTTCAGAGCTCTAACTGGACACAGCACTCTTTCAAGCTCGTTGCCTACGATCTCTGACAGGCAAGGTATATCAAATGACTTAGGCCAAGGACGAGAAGGCAGTTCATTTTTGGCCAAGAAAACCAAGCTGAAGTGAACATGTGGCTTTATCTGTAGAAAAGCCGATGTTCCTACTGAAGGCATGGATCTCACTGACCCTTTTAGCCGAAGCCAAGCACACTAAGAAAAGCGTCTTGAGGGTGAGATCCTTCAGGGAGGCTGAATGTAATGGCTCAAACCTGTCGGACATTAGGAACCTTAGGACCACGTCTAAGTTCCATCCAGGAGTTGCCATACGACGCTCCTTAGAGGTCTCGAAGGACTTAAGGAGATCTTGGAGATCTTGATTATTGGACAGATCTAAGCCTCTATGTCTGAACACAGACGCTAACATGCTCCTGTAGCCCTTAATAGTGGGCGCTGAGAGGGAGCGAACATTTCTCAGATGAAGGAGAAAGTCTGCAATTTGGGCTACAGAGGTACTGGAAGAGGAAATGGATGATGACTTGCACCAGTCTCTAAAGACTTCCCACTTCGACTGATAGACCTTGATGGTAGATGCTCTCCTAGCACTCGCAATCGTTCTGGCTGCCTCCTTCGAAAATCCTCTAGCTCTTGAGAGTCTTTCGATAGTCTGAAGGCAGTCAGACGAAGCGCGGGGAGGCTTTGCTGAAGACTCCTTACGTGGCTGCCGTAAGAGATCCATCCTTAAAGGTAGACTCCTTGGAACGTCTACCAGCCATTGAAGTACCTCTGTTACTCACTCTCTCGCGGGCCAGAGTGGAGCAACCAATGTCAACCTGGTCCCTTCGTAAGAGGTGAACCTCTGCAGCACCTTGTCTAGGACCTTGAAAGGTGGAAAGGCATAAACGTCCAGGTGAGACCAGTCCAGCAGGAAAGCGTCTATGTGAGCTGCCTCTGGATCTGGAACTGGAAAGCAGTAAGTCGAGAGCCTCTTTGTCAGAGAGAGTAGCAAAAAGATCTATGGTGGGTAGACCCCATGTCATCCATAGCTTCTCACACACAGTCTTATGCAACGTCCACTCCATGGAGAAGACTTGTCCTCTTCTGCTGAGGCCGTCCGCCAAGACATTCATTTCTGCACAAATCTCGCCAAAGGAGAGATGTTACTGCCTTAAAAGGAGTTCCTTTTGATCCGTGGATCAAAGAACCAAGCCTTCCAGACTGTCCAGTGGAGCTCCCTAACCCAAATCCGCTGCATCTGAAAACAACACATGGTTTGGGTTCTTGATCGCAAGAGAAAGAACTTCTCGAAGTCTGATGTTGCTGTCCCACCAAGTCAGACATGTCTAGACTGAGTTGGAGATTGGGAAAGAGATGCTCACTAAGCCCTTCTCCTTGTTTCAATGTTTAGGTGAAATAGGAAAGGGCATAGGTTAAGTCTCCCCAGAGAGTGAACTACTCCAGCGATGAAAGAGTTCCCACGAGGCTAGTTCAAACTCTTACAGAGCAACTGTTTTTCTCTTGCAAGTGAAGGACTTTTAACAGAGCTTGTTCCATTCTTGCGGGAGACGAAAAGGGTCGAAAAATCATACACAGTATCTCCATTCCCAAAAAAAGAATAGTCTGGGATGGGATACTGTAAGTTACGATTTCTCTACGTTCACTATGAGACCTAGCTCCTTGGTTAGGTCTAATGTCCATTAGAGGCTCTCCAGACAGCGATATAATGACGAACGCCCTGATTAGCCAGTCGTCAAAATAAAGGGAGGCTCTGAATCCTCAAAAAATGTAGAAAGCTTGCTACATTTTGCAAGGGCCTTGTAAAAACAAGAGGAGCAGGAATGAGGTCGGAGTACAGTGCTCGACAGTGGTACATTACTTTTCCGTCCACAAACCTCAGATGTAGTTGAAAGTTTGGATGAATCGGGATGTGGAAGTATGCATCCTGAAGGTCGAGAGAGACCATCCAGTCGCCTTCCCTTAATGCTGTCAAGACAGCTTGGTAGTCTTCATCGTGAAGTTTGTCTTGACAATGAACACATTGAGCGCACTTACATCTTAAGTACTCCTGCAGTGAACGTGGCTGCCAGATCATTGGAGCCATCCCTGATAGTCTTGTTCCTGCAGAGAACGTGGCTGTCAGATTATTGGAGCCATCCCTGATAGCCTTGTTTATGCATGACATAATTGTACAGCAAAACTTCAAACGCTCGAAAAAACTCCTAACAGGAGATGGTCTAGCTCTGAAGCCGACCATAAAATCTTGGAGCGTCTCATGGCCAGGCGCCAGGGAGAGTCTATGAGGTTTGAGAAGTCTATCTGGGCAGAGGCAGGAACTCCCAAGCCGAGAACTTCTCCCGTGTCATACCAGACGCTCGCTCTCTAAGCCAGTTTAAAAGGAGGGAAAGCAAAGGCTGTCTCCCCCAAACTCCTCCTGGTGATCAACCAGTCGCCTAGCAAACGTAAAGCTCTCTTAGAAGAGCGAGAGAGCACTAGCTTAGAAAACAACGGCTTCGAAGTAGCTAGGCCTAGTGTAAACTCTGACGTTTAGGCGAACGAGAAGCAGCAGTTACAAAATGATCCGGACAAAGATCCTTAAAAATCAGCATGATTTATTTAAAGTCCATAGAGGGCTGAGCAGCTTTAGGCTCCTCTCCATCTGACAGAGTCCACAAGGGAATATCAGTAGGAGGGGGATCAGCAACTTCCTCATCTGAAGGAACCTCGTCCGACAATTGCCGAGTCTCAAGCAAGGGAGAGACCTGCTGTGGTGGCAATGCTTGACAAGCAGAGTCCACACGCAAAGGAGCATCAGTAGCAGTCAAGGACGATACGTCATGTAACTGCTTAAAGGACTGACCAGCAACAACAACAGGTGCGGGAGGACGCTCGACGTCAACTCGAGACTGCCTTGACTGCCTAGACTGAGCAGTCAAAACAACTCTTGACTGCGGTGCTTGACGCTCAACGTCAAAACAAGTCAACTTCGCTGGTTGGCGAACGTCCTGAACGTCAACAAGAGCAAGCGGCAGCGGCTGAACGTCCACAAGCGGCTGAAAGTCAACACGGGACTGCATCGAGTGAGGCTCTACAAAACGTGATTGACGTGACTTTGTAACGTCAACGTCAACAGGACGAGCAAAGGCTCGTTTGGGCGGCTGACGGCCAGGATCTCGATCAGCTAAGCGGCGAGGATCATCGTGAACCTGCTCAGCAGAATAGTCCTCCATAAGAGAGGCAAGCTTATTCTGCATGTCTTGCAGTACAACCCATTTAGGATCAACGGGAATGGGTGCGGTAAGAGACGAGGGTAACGTCTGTGGCTGCAAAACCTAGCCTACACTAAGACTCTCGGAGCCTGTGTTACGCTTCTGTTTAGGCGTCGAGCAGTCTTCCGATGACTGCACAGGGTCAGAGCTGTCCCAATGGCTACAACCAGGACGCTGGACCTGTCCTGAAGGGACTGACTTTCGCTTTAAGGGTCTCGAAACCTTGCTCCACGGTTTCTTACGCGATAAGCCTTCGGATGACGAGGAGAAAACCGTCTCGCTCGTCTTATGGTAGGGGCGGTCTTGACGAGACACGCCTGAAACCATAGAGGGAACGTCTGTTCGTTGGTTAAAGCCTCTCGAACCCATAAGTCCTACGACATTACTTCTCCCTGGGGCATGGGAGCTTGCAAGAGGTCTCGGACTAGGCGAACGACAGGCACGAACAGACGAACCCTCTGTCGCAACACTGATAACACTTTGCGCAATTATCACTTTATCACTACAATTTTCTGTTTTTGCACTTACTTCACTGAAATCGAATTTTTCAATAATTTCACATTAGGCATGAATAAAAACTGATTTCTACCTGAAGCACGCAATTCTCCCCTACATCAAAAGGTTATAATTGCGAAATAAGTCGTATAATGTAAGCACATTAATACAAGCAAAAAAACAGTAAACATATATATCGAATAAAACGGAAATATATAAAGTTAAAAAGGATCAGTGACTGGGGAGGAGACTAAACACTAGTTCATTAAAAACTACGTTTTCAATCTCTCACCGTACAGTGCCTTGGGACGAGAATAAAAACTAAAAACGTTTTATCCTTTCTCTCCATACAGAGACTTGGGACGAGAGTAAAAAACTGACTCGAGAACAACGTTACTCGCTTGGGACGAGAATAAAGATCGGAACGTTCTCTCTTCCTCTCTCCCTCTCCGTCTCTCTCTCTCTCTCTCTCTTGATTTCACACAGAAGAGAAAAGCCCACTTACCCTTCGTCAATAAACAGGTTATTTGACCAAAGGAAAAAACTGAAAGGACTAAGAAAATGAAAATTAACAAGTTCCTTTAAATTAGTATTTAAAACATTTCAGTTTGAAAGAAGAATGAACAAAACGTCAGAATCGATTTACTCTTTCTGCAAAGTGAAACCGTGATTCTCTCTTTCTCTATCGTAACGATAGAGCGCAAACTGCGTAGCATAAATAAACCAAACGTTAGTTCATCTTTGAAACAGCACGAAGACTATTCAAAGAAAATCTTTCATAAAATATCTACTAAAAAAAATTCATTTAATAACTCTTACAGAGCAAATGATTTAAACTTAACGAAAATAAAAGTTGAAAGGGCTCAACGTTGTTTAACTTCGGTTTCCAAGTTAGGACCGCCTACTCTCGGATTAGGGGAGGAATAGGTAAGGCCACATATAAACAAATCATTAAAATTTATCTTGATGTTTATTATAAATGGAAAGCTAATCGAAGAGGCCTAATAAAGGCGGGTGAGATATAAAATATATAGAGGAAAATCTATAATTAACAACAATTTATAACGTGATAAGATAATTGCTAAAAGCCTAAAACACACTTCCGTACACTAAGGGAAGGGTCGGCCATTTTGAAAAGTCAAAGAAAGTCCAAAAAACAATCCAAAGTCATCAACAATTAAATCTATCCAAAAAAGAGTTCAAGAGTTTAAGTTGAAGATAAAACACCTGCACTGCGAAAGCTCAAACCAAAAGGAAGTACTTCACCAAGACTGTTGAAAAACTCCAGGTTAACAGCGAGTAATGGTACGTCTTGTCGATCAGACCGACAGAGAAGAATTGGAGCTGTTTACATGTATATGCCGTATCTGGCCGATAGTTGGCGCTGGTGGGCACACCCGCAACCTTCATAGCGATCGCTCGCGAGTTTTTGTGTTTTTCTGTCGAGCCGCCGGAGACGTCAGCTATTATATATTCACCGGCTAAGTTAAATATTTAAAAATAA
Organism: Palaemon carinicauda; assembly: GCF_036898095.1. Taxonomy (NCBI): domain Eukaryota; kingdom Metazoa; phylum Arthropoda; class Malacostraca; order Decapoda; family Palaemonidae; genus Palaemon; species Palaemon carinicauda. Next base: position 32,353,441 of record NC_090749.1, on the reverse strand, counting down.
AAATTACTTAAAATTTTTGATTTGTTCCAACACGAATACTTACCTCGAACTACTTTCTTAGGAGACTTACACTTTAGGAGGTGGGAGTGCCTTCCTGACCCTCAGACCCAGCAAGCGGAAGCCAAGAGGCCTAGGTATAAAAACAAAACATACTAGGAAAACGGACGATAGGGTAACTACACAAAGAGCTCACGTTAGTGTCTAAGTACTCACCCTTTGAAAAACTTCTTCTGATGTTGAATCCAGTAACGCAGATGCAGATACGTGTTATCCAATGGTTACAAGAGGGTTATCTCCGATAAGGATAGGGAAAAAAACGGGAATTAGGGTGAAAGGGAACGAACCTGTGTCTACCGGTTTGCTATCCACGATTGAGCCTGGGGCTTTTACCGTTAAATCACTTGGAGCGCGGAGATGACTGTTCCAATGGAGAACCCGTCTAAGGACCTCCTTGAGTAGTCCTTGAGGTAATGGGCAGTAAAGGTTGACTGGTTCGACCAGGTACCTGCACGGAGGATCTGACCCACTGCCATGTTTTTCTCAAAGGCTAAGGACGTGCTCAGACCCCTGATGTCATGGGGCTTGGGGGTGCCTGGTAAGGCCAGTCCTTCCTCCTTGTAGGCCCTGGCAATAACTTGTCTCAACCAGAAGGAAATGGTATTCTTCGATACCTGTTTCTTAGTAACACCTGTGGAGACGAAAAGGCTCTTGATGCATGGCCGGAGATGAGCAGTCCTTTCAAGGTATTTTCTAATGGCACGGACCGGGCATAATCTCAAATCCTCAGAATTCCCCGTCCTAGGGATAGCTGGCAGAGAAAAACCTTCGAATTTTGGGTCCCAGACAGCTGGGTTCTGGGTTTTCGCCACAAATGAAGGAACGAACTTGAAAGAGATCTCTTTCCACCCCTTCGAATGAGAGACGTCATAAGACAGCCCATGGATCTCCCCTACTCTTTTTGCAGAAGCCAAGGCTAGCAAAAAGACTGTCTTGAGAGTGAGATCCCTGTCTATGATATCTTTCATTGGCTCGAAGGGGGGGTCACTTAACATCTTCAGGACCCTAGCTAAGTCCCACTGAGGCACCCTAACTGCTTGTGGGGGGCAGGACTGCTCAAGGCTCCTGACAAGCATCGAGATGTGTCTAGAGGAACCCAGGTCGATGCCCTTCAGAAGGAAGACTTGACCCAAGGCAGCTAGCACTCCTTTTATAGCTGGGATTGACATTCCTATCTCGTCCCTGAGATATACCAGAAAGTCTGCTATGTCTGGGACCGAGGCTTTGAGGGGCTTAATCCGCCTCGAAGCACACCACTTCGTGAAAGAGGCCCACTTCGCTTGGTAGACCACTGCCGTCGACCTTCTCAGGTATAGCGACATCCTATTAGCCGTAGCTGCTGAATACCCTTCTTTCTTCAGGACCCGCTCGATAGTCTCCAGGCGTGAAGACGTACAGACTGTGGGTTGTCGTGAAACCTGAGAAAGTGCGGCTGTCGTAGAAGATCTGACCTGTCGGGGAGTGGCCACGGAGGGTGACTCGTCAGGTCTTTTAGGTCTGCGAACCACTCTCTCTCCGGCCACCAGGGCGCTACCAAAGTCATCCTTAGGTTTCGGGCAGTCCTTACTCTGTTGAGTACTTGCCTTATCAACGTGAAGGGGGGAAAAGCGTACACATCTAGGTTGTCCCACTTGTGCTGAAAGGCATCCTCCAAGGCTGCCCTTGGGTCTGGGACAGGAGAACAATACACAGGAAGTTGCGCGTTCAGTTTGGTTGCAAAGAGGTCCATCACCGGGGAACCCCAACGTTGGATGATGAGCTTGGCTACTTCTGGAAGGAGGGACCATTCTGTCCCTACTATTTGACCCATCCTGCTGAGACCGTCGGCTAGAACGTTCTTTTTCCCGGGGATGAACCTTGCCAATAACACAACCTGGTTCGTTTCTGCCCAATCTAGGATCTCTAGGGCGAGATCGCACAATTCCCTTGATTTCAAACCTCCTTGTTTCTTTATGTACGCTACCACTGTGGCGTTGTCGCACATCAACGCCACAGTGTTTCCCCTTAGTAGATTGACGAAGTGCAGGCAAGCTCTCTGGACTGCCTTCAACTCTAGGACATTGATGTGTAGGTCCTTCTCCCCGTCCATCCAGGTTCCTCTCGCCGTCCCGTCGAGGAGATGGGCTCCCCATCCCTGGTTGGAAGCGTCTGTGAAAAGAAGTAACTCGGGAGGGTCGTTCGCGAAGGGCATCCCCTTGAGCGAGTTCGACCGGCAATGCCACCATTCCAGGGAGGGTATTGTGTTTGGTAGGACTGGGATTAATTTCTGTTGTGAGTCCAGTTGGCACCAGAGGTTCTTCAGGTTCCATTGGACGGCTCTGAGTCTGAGTCTCCCCTGGGGAACCAGTTTTTCCAACGACACCAGATGCCCTATTAGTCTTTGCCAGTCCTTCGCCCTCCTGGGTTGCCCCGACAGGAACGGACGAAGGATCTTCATCAGATTGCATATTCTGTCCTCCGACGGAAATGCTTTTCCTAGAAGGGTATCCAGTGTCATCCCCAAATAGGTCATTCTGGTGGAGGGGGATAGGTTCGATTTTTCCGGGTTGATCATGATACCCAGACCCTTGCAAAACTGGAGAAGTTTCATCCCTTGCTCCTTCAAGACGTCCTCCGAGAAGGAAAGAAGCAACCAGTCGTCCAGGTACCGGATGAGGCGAATGCCTCGCTCGTGAGCCCACACCGAGACTGTCGTGAAGACTCTCGTGAATACCTGGGGAGCTGTTGACAATCCGAAGCAAAGGGTCTTGAATTGCAGGATCTGGGTACCCCATTTCACCCGGAGAAACTTTCGACTCGAGGGGTGGACCGGAATTTGGAAGTAAGCGTCCTTGAGGTCTATGGTCATCATGTAATCTTTCTCCCTCAAGGACAGCAGGACTGACTTCGGAGTGTCCATTTTGAACTCTGTCTTCCTTATGAACTTGTTGAGAGCCGACAGATCTATCACCGGCCTCCACCCCCCCGTCGCTTTTTCCACCAGGAACAGTCGACTGTAGAAACCTGGTCCTGGGTGTAGGATCTCCTCCATGGCGCCCTTCTCCAACATGGTGGACACCTCCTCTTGAAGGGCGGCCCTCTTCAACGGGTCCTTGGGTACCAACCACTCCGACCGGCTGGCCGGAATTAGAGGGGGAGGTTCTGCTAAGAACGGTAACCTGTAGCCCTCCTTCAGTACGGACACTGTCCAGGGCTCTGCTCCGTGAGCTTTCCATGCTTGCCAATATAGTCTGAGGCATCCCCCAACCTGAGGCTTGGGCAGGAATAGGGGGCCTCCCACTCTATCTCCTCCTGGAGGAGCGGCCTGAACGGCCTCTCCTGGAGGCAGAATAGCCTGTCCTAAAGGAGGCTGAAGCTGCTGAGGCTCCTCTACGGGGGGGGGGGGGGGGGGGGGGGGGGGGCCTGAGGTGCTGAGGCCCAAGAGGAAGAAGGGGCTTCTCTCTTCGTCAGGCTAGGAGGGGCCCGAGGCGTCGCGGCACTGTCTGAGACTGACCTCTTGTAGGGAGGTCTCCTTACCGGCGTAGGCCTGGGCGCGTTTACTTCCTTCCTCTTAGCCACCTTCTCCATGATCTCCTCCAACTCCTTTAAGGGGAACAAGGAGTCACCCCACAAAGGAAGGCTCCGCATGGCCCTCGCTTCTCTGTCTGGGACCTTCCGGGAAAGCTTCGCCAGGATGGTGTCCCTCTTGCGAAGCACCCAATTCGCTGACAGGGCGAGAGACTGGTAGGTGAGGAACTTAAGAGTCTTGCCCCCGGAGGTGATAAGCTCCCTCAGGAGGCTTTGCTGTTCTGGGTCTGTCGGGTCATAAGTAGCTTGCACACCCACTAATGTGGAAGCCCACCAGTCTAACCAAGAGGAGACGTGCACTAGGTCCTTAGACATTTCCTCCATCATCGTAGCCTCCGATGGAGAAAAACAGACCAGGGCTGAAGAGGCTCTGTCCTCCGAGGCGCCCTGTCCCAGAATGTCGAGAGCCGGTTCCACTTTGCAGGCTCCCGGCCGTTGTCCTTCTGGCACATGGACCCTGCTCTGCGTTTTGAGACCCTGGAGCAACTTCGAAGAGCTCTGCGTCTTGGGAGCTTCGGCATTGCCTGCCACCACTCTATCAACGTGCTCTCGTCCCAGGACGAGATCTCGGGCCACAGGAAGTGCCAGGGAGGCTTTTGGTTGGACAGGAGCCTGCATCAACCGGATAAGGCTGGACCTCCAGTAGTCCTCATCGGTAGCAGCCGGTTCTTCGATCTTGTGATGTCTCCTGATCAGACTAATTACTTTTCTATAGGCCGAGTCCTCCGTCGGGGAACCTTCCTTACCGTCGGCCGAAGCCTCAACTTGGGCCCGGGGAGCCGGGTCACCGGGCACTCCCACCGGGCGCCTTGGTCCTGGCACAACAGGCACTCCCGTGCGGAGGTACTGGTCCTCCCCGGCGGAGACCTCCGCACCAGGGACGGGGGTTAGGACAGGCATAGCCAAACCGGCGAGGACTAACGTCCGATCATGCTCTCTGGGGGACGAGGACGCGGATCCCGTGGGCTGACCCGACAGCGGGAACCGTTCCTTAAAGTCAGAGGGCCGCACCAGCTGGGCTGATTCGGCCAGGCTACCCGTAAGGAAGCGCGGTTCCCCCCGCTGGGCGGGGTGAACCGGAGGCTTCGCGGTCTTACGCCTGCCTGCAGAGGCCTTCTCGCGTTTCTCCCTGCGAGGGTCATAACAATGTCTGGAGGATGGTCTCCTTGGCGAGAAATCCCTGGACTGCCGGTCCGGGGAACACTGTATCTCCGACTTACGGGGTACGAAAACCCAATCACCATCGGGTGACCTACTCCTCCTGTGTTTCCTCCGTGGAGAGCGGGACCGCCTCCTGCTGTACCTGGAACGGGATCTTGAGCGGGAACGCCTGCTCCTGGACCGCTCCCTCCGACGCCGATGTTTTCTCCTGGCTTCCTCTCCCGAAGAGAATGACTCCCCACCATCCGAAGAGCCCGACGTCACCGTACCCACCGTACGGCGGGCAGAAGCGGGGGCCGCGGGGGACTTCGCGACTCGTTGCGTACCCGAGGTAGAGGGTTGCAGGAAGGTTTCCGGAACTTCCATGAGAGGAATTGGGAACGAGGGTTGGCGCCCAACACTAGGGAACCAGGTATCCAGGCCCTCTTCCATCCGCATAGGGGACCTACCTGGCGTTTTAGGAAGCTTCCATCCGAAGGCATCACTCACTGCGGAGCCTAACTTACCCTGGTTGTCGCCGCCTGCCAAAGAACCTGAAACACAGGCCCACGATGGGGGCGAAGACACAGAAACAACATTGCTACACCATAAGGGGTCATCGGAGGAAACGTGCCCCCCAAGCACAAGGGCCGAGTCTCCAGAACTCCCTGACACAGCACTACCAGGCTCTTCACTAGCCCGAGAAGGCCCCGCAACTCCCACTTCACACTCACCAGACCCCTGGGGAAGAACGCCCGGCTCTTTCCCCACAACGGACTTACCTCGTCCCCTACTCTGGGTAGGGGAAGGAGAGACAGAAGCCCCGTCGGACCGTTCACTGGGCGACGGTAGCGGCGAAGAAACACTAGATTTTCTGGGTGAACGTTTCGACGATTTCTTTTTCTTCGTGCCGTAACGCACCCACGGAATTTCACTCCAACCAACACACTCGAGGCATGTATCCGAAGGCGAACAAACTTTGCCCCTACAGGAAGAGCAAAGGGAGTAAGGATCCACTTCAGGTTTGGAGAGGAACGCTCCACACGATTTTCCGGCTCTAGGCCCAGGACAACGGCGGATCTGCTCCATAACGCACAAACACAAGACACAGGAACGCAGGGAATCAAAGGAATACACTTGGGAAGCACAAGGAACGGTAGTGAACGCACAGGAACACAAGGGATAAGCACAAGTTACCACACGGTAACCACGTGGGACACACGCGGCGGACACAAAGGGTCGAGAGAGACGAGAGAACTTACTGGCGCTCACGACCCAAGCGGACCTCGACCTAGCGCAAAAGCTATCCTCGGGGCACGTTCTCTTACTCCCGAGTTAGCCCTCCATAGAAATCGGGTTTAGGGTATACTACACAAAACTCTGGTCGGTAGAGAGGAGATTACATGTTAATTCCTAAGAAAGTAGTTCGAGGTAAGTATTCGTGTTGGAACAAACACAGGTTAGATTTAGGAAAATCTTTGATGGATCTTTTTTCAGCAAGAAAAAACAAACTTGTCAGCCACTGAATGCTACATAACCATTTTTAAATCTAAAGACAAGGGCAATTAGTTGAGATCTTAAGAGTCAACAAAATCACCCTATACAGTAACTGCTTTTCTATTTGCAAATCTTACTATTCTCGTGAAAGGCCAAATATTCCACTAAGCGATATTAATGGTTATCTATTCAATCATATAACAGCAAATATAGAAGACAACCAATCACAATATTACAAAAGTGGTTGAAAATGACCTCATATAAAAGAATAAGTCTCCACTTACTCTTGTTTGAGTTTGCAGAAGTACCACACCCAACGTCCTTAATTGGTTCCTATAAAGTGACTCGGAAGGTTCCCTATATAGGTCCTCAACTTCAATTTGTTTCAAGAAGCTTTTTGTAAGTTGAATTGTTTGTAAGTAATTTTGATTTATTTTGTCCTAGGGTAGACCTAACTTGAATCCCATGCCTATGATTTTTAGCTGCATAAGTCAACAAATAGTCGGGTTTCATCTGAAATAGATATCAGGTTATGACAAACGTCGTCGTGCTTACTGTATTAAATGATATAGTATTGTTTCAGTACGGTATTTCTTTATCTTATCTTTGTGTTTGTATCTCTCAATGTTTGTAGTCGAAGGTTTGTAAGTTGAGGACCGTCTGTACATGTTCTGAACACGGACAAGTACTTAAAACCTGCTGTCATTTTATAAAAACAAGACATCTACATTATTAAGCTTCCATCTGAAGTACACTACTTAACTATCTTATGACTTAAACATTGATGTAACGTGAGATATAACTACCAGTTAGATGTCAGAAATGACGTACAGTATGTTAAACAAACATAAGAGGGACATTACAGTATGTAACTTTGTGCTACTACATCTTTCCAGTCAGGTGCTTTCACACTTTTCACACTTGTATAATTGTGAATGCACAACAAGTGGAAAGAGTACTATCGAGTTACAGAGGACCATAGACTGGACAACAAATTCAGTTAATTGAAGAGTAAGACGAGACTTATCTTATTACATAAGTGAATTTTCAAATACTAATTTCCATTTGGTTTTATGTAACTTTAAATAATATCAACATTTTCTCTCCAGCTGAAAATTCACAAATATTTTAAGTAATTTGTATTTTTCCTAACTATACAAACCTTTGTCCTTTTCATAAAGCTAGGGTTATCGTTTAACATTGAACGAGGTAGTTAGAACTACTGACAGGTGGCAAGGGAAAACCTCTCAGTCAGTCAGCTAGAGAGACACTTTGAACCTTAGGCCTGGAACTTGTGAAGTATTTGAGAGAGGAAACAGGTGTTATGCCCAAACCAACAGTAAACTGGCAGGACAGAGACCCAATAATTCTGATGACCTCTGGATGCCTCCTGAGAAAAGATGAAGGAGGACTCAAACTTGGTATCATGGGCAGCTGGGTCTTGACCACAAACTCCGGAACAAGCGAAGGCGGCCTCCTTTAGTCCTTCAGATTGACTGGGAATATGCAAGATGTCAAAAGCTCACCATTCATTGAAAGACCATGTACAGAGTCAGATCTTTGTCTGACACTCATCTTAAAAGGTTCATATGGGGCATGCACAAGAAACTTGAGAATACTAATCACATCCCACTCTGGGGACTGAGGTCCAGGGGTGGACAAGACTAGGCTACTTGAAGCTCTTCACGAGCATAGACAACTCCCATGAGGAGAATAGATCTAGCTCCTCAGTCAAGAGGAAATTGCTCAAAGCTGAGCAATAGCCTTCCCCAGCACGACTGAGAAGCGCTTCATTAGCGAAAACAGGGACAAGGATAATTGCAATCTGTGCTAGAGCAGTAATGAAGGGAGAGTGTCCCTTCTATGACACCAATCACAGATAAGGTCCTCTTCCTTAGATAATAACTGCAGAGGCCAATGGTAGACCTTCACACATCTCCTGCGCAGTCCCTTGCTAGAAGTCTTTCGCATGGAGGAGACACTGCACAGTCTCCAACCAAAAACGACTTCAAAGATTGGAGGAAGCATTCACAGTTCTCTGGGGAACTCGACTCAAAGTGCTAAAAGATCAGGATCACACTCATCTTGTGGTAATCAGGGAGCCACCAGGGTACTCCTGACACCTGGGCATAATCAAAACTCTTTTGATCCACCAGGATATCAGGTTTAAAGAGGGAAAGGCGTAGAGTACAAGTGATCCCATTGGTGTAGGACACCTTGCTAATAGCTCTAAAGGATAGACCATTGCCCAGATGTAAACCTAACTTGTCAATTCACAAGATTGCGCGAGACAGTTGCTCCTCATAACATATGCTATTACTGTAGCGTTGTCGCTCATCAACACTACTGAGTACCCTATTAAACTGTGTCGGAAAGTTTATTGTGTTAGGAATGCTGCATTCATTTCCACAAGTTGATTTTGAGGTGCTTTTCTTCTGAGACCCATTTCCCTGAAGCACTCTTGGTGGGGTTTGTGTTGTCCAGCTACCAGATAAGATTATCCCACAAATCTTACACCACTGGAGATCGCTAGCTAACGGCCAGTGACACCTCACACACTAATGAAGAGATTGCTTGTGGAGCCACCTATGTTGAATAAGCTTCTCAAACGGGAACGGGAGCAACACCTCTCTGGTTATGTCAATGAGATTGTCTGGTGGAAAGACTATCATATCTATCTGCATGCCAAGGCACTTGATCCTCGGTTGAGGAGGGAGAGACTGCTTTTCAAAATTCATCACAAACCCCAGATTGCGACAAAAGAGGGTAGTCGGTCTAACACCTCAAGCAACTGCCTTTTGGAAGAAGCCAGGATCAGACAGATGACAAAACTCCTCAAAAGCCATATCCCGTCCAAGAGCCACAAAATGAGACCAGAGTGACAACTTACGTAAGCAGTGCACAGTCGAAGCACAAAGCTTTGAATTGGTCTACTAATCTCCTGAGGATGAAGCAGAAGTACTTCCTGTAAGACTGACGAACGGGTCTTTGAAAACAAGCGTCCTTCAGGTCCACCAAACGCACAAAGTCCTTCTCTCTTCTTTCTTTCTGCTCTGCTCCAGGTTGCCCGATGTGAAGACGAGCATCCGCACTCTCTGCACTTGGAAAAGGGGACTGTCGACTTACGAGTCCTCTTACCTTACTTCTTACCTCTACCAGCCCTCCTGAACTGCCAGATCAGGCATGGTAGGGTGGAGCACTGTCAACACTTTCCATAAGAGGAAGAAGCAGATGGAGGTCCTGATCCTATTTTGGAGGCAGACAGAGTTTCTTCAAAGACAATACTGAAGGTATGGCAGATACCAAAAGTTTCGCTGCAGCCGTCTTCGAAGGGCCTGGGCCCATGACAATAACTGTAGAGTGGATGAAGGAGCCTTCTACCACTGTTTTCTATACAGTACATCCCTCCAAAGAAAAGGGACTTCTTGGCCTCCCCATAGAGATTTCATTAATAATTCCATGAGTAATGCTCACACCATAACCACTCCCTGAATTCATAGCTTTGTCAGCCTCATCTGCTTTACTGTCTAAATATTCTCTCCAGTCATTCCTGGCTTTTCTTTTGACCTCACTATCAATATTGAAATACTTAGCATGCTATACCTTGTAATTTTCATTACTTCCTCAAAAATTTTCAACAATTAATTTGTCTTTGTCTCTTTTTTATAATATCCCAAGTATCATTTGATATCCATGGTTTTCTCCTTGTAACTACGACTTCCGAGACTTCACTACCAACTGACTGATATATGTTCTTCACATCACGCCATTCTTCATTAATTGTCAGCTCTTCGTCTTTTAAAGGCTCTAAGACTGCAAATTGATTCCTAGATTCAATTGTAAATGTTTCTGTGTGCTCCTCTTCTAGAAGCTTAGTTGTATCAAATCTAGGTATTCTATCTACCTTTCTGTTGGGTGCTGTCAGTTTTAATTTATAAGTGGCATGACATGGTGGTGATCACTACAAATATCTGCACCTCTAAAGCTTCCTACATTTCTCAGAGTCCTCCTTTTCTCTTTATTAATGGCTATTTGATCTATTTGATTTTTGTAATTGACACATGGCTGGTGAAGTCCACGTATCTTTGTGGATGTCCTTGTGCTGCAAAAGAATACCTCCAATGACAAGATCTACATGCTATTACTATTATTACTAGCTAAGCTACAACCTTAGTTGGAAAAGCAGAATGGGCTCCAACAGGAAAAAAAGCCCAGTGAGGAAAAGAAATAAGGAAATAAATAAAACTAAAAGAGAAGTAACAAACAATTAAAATAAAATCTTTTAAGAAGTGCAACGAAACGAAGTGCTGACAACAGGTGTGAACAACTTTATATCCTGTGCTGCTTAGAGCTGGCTATGTTCTTGGTACGTACCATCCTTGCGTACTTGGAGAGAGATCACCAAAGACTAACTGCTACTTTGCTCAGATGTCTTATTCTTTGGGGGAAGTAGCAGTGTTCGGTTGAGGGTACAGTACTTCCTTAGGTATGAGACCGGATATAACAGAGGTATGCACTGCTTCCTTCTCTCTACTGGGAACGATATGAAAGATCGTCCAGGAAGAGGAAAGAACAATTTCTGTACCACACACTCTCTCCCGTAGGGATGGAAACGTCAGGAGTCACAAGTACGTGTCTCCTATAGACCAGTCATTCTGGATGTTCTCAGAGAAGTCTCCCTTGGTAGGATCTAGAGGAAGAATATCCTATGTGACTGGTGATCTGGCACACACATAGGGTTCTTTCTCTTGGGGCACGGCATGTAGGATCTAGCGGATGGTACACTCTGAAACGTACTGTAGGGATCCTGTGCAATGTAATCAAGTGAACTCTGGAGTATCTGTCCATACTAGAAGGCGAAGGTACGTTCTCAGAAGGAAGCTTGTGGATGCACACACAGGAGTCCTCTGCATTGAGTTGTAGACTTCTTGGTCTCCAGTGAAGGGAGTCGAGGGAACTCCTACAGCAGCACAGCTTCTCCCACAGTAGAAGTCTTGTGTACTGCACTTGCACATCAATGTCTAAGGCTTGCCAACCTTCTTAGGAATATGTTGTCATAGCCATCACTCGGCCACACAAGTGAGGGAATAAATAGCAAAGAGGAATGCTGTCTAACAGAAACAAGAATGTGGATATTGGCAGGTTTGAAAAGACACCTGTCACACAGTTATCAGGAAACCACTACAAATCCCTCATTCCTTCCAAACATTCCTCTCCCACGATGATCTGCCAACACAATTATCTAAGAAGCTCACCTGTATTCTAAAGCAGCTGAAAACAATGTGAGGGCTCAGTGGCCGGTCAGATGTGAGGGTCTTCCCCACTACCTAGCAATTACTACCTCCACCTCAGTGAAGTTCAAACAGCTGTAACATCCACCTTCTCTGAAAGCATACTTCTGTTGGAGTACGAGGTTTGTATTTGTGTAGGAACAAACAAACAACCTTCATGCTTAACATGATAGAACCATGAGCTCTAGAAAGTGTAAGGTTTGAATACAGTCATAAGAAGACCTGGTGATACTCACACACTGACGCTGGCCAGAGTAAGGACAGGACACGGCATGACTTGAGAAGCATCTTTTAAGTACTCAGACTTTATAAGGTTCATGATGGCAAGATGTCTAGACTTGGGGTGGTCCTCCATGTGACATGTCGAGGTTCAGGTAGGGCAGACTGGGCTGCTAGGTGATCCGAGGTCATTGGCAGCTGCCTCTGTGGTCTGTCATGGCTGGATTTGTCTGTGTTCTCAATAAACATTTTAGTGTGTCTGTGGCGAATAAAAATACTAATAATTAAAATGTAACAGTAAAAAGGATATACTGGTTCAATTGGATTTATGAATTTGGACCAGATGGCCCAACACAGGGCCCAGGGAGGCTATTCAGCACCTGCAGCATGAAGGGAACGTTATGAGGATGGACAGCAAGAAAGAAGAGAGGAGGGGGGAACACGTAGGTAGGGTAGAAGGAAGAAAAGTGCCCTTTGAGTAATGCATACAGCAGACATATTGTTATATACAGGATACTGTAGTGTGCTGAAAAACTTTGTTTATTAAAGAGAAAATACAACAGAAAATACAGCACCATAATATAGAAATAATGAAAAGCAAAACATTGGCTTTGTTATATAGAAAATATCACAAATTCTAAAAGTAATTTGTATTTCTCCTGACTACACAAACCTGAGTCCTTTGATAAGAGTCTGCTTTCAGCTCAGCTGGAACTTGGGCTGTTCAAATTCATAACGAGATACTTACTGGAGGATGGCGAGGAAGCCCCCACCCCTCCAAGTATTATTATTATTACTTGCTAAGCTACAACCCTAGTTGGAAAAGCAGGATGCTGTAAGCCCCAGGGCTCCAACAGGGAAAATAACTTGGTTTTCCAACTTAGATAGTGACAATAATGATAATAATAAGAATAATAATAATTCAATTAAGATATCAAGTAATTTTTAAGGTAAATATGATTTAATTGAAGTAGTTTTGGACCAAAGGAAATAAACTAAGAAGCTTTCTATTCTAGCAATTCCATTATTCAAAATGAGCAAAAATTCACAGAAAACAAGTCTGTACAGCAAGCTTCTTGAGAGACTCAAATACCCGGATGGAAAAAACAAGAGGAAGAAATAAGAAACAAAAATAAATATACCAAACAAATTAACTTCTGCTACAATGTAAATTCAGGGACTGTATAGGATAAATAAAAAATGGTCCATCTTTAAGTATTATCAAGACTTTTCTTCTTCAAGCTGTGAGCCTCAAAATCAAAAGTAATGCCACAGAGATTATATAACTTTAAAGGAAATCAAGTATTTTTGGTACCTATACACCAAAAAGTCTGAAGGCATCAAGGAGATATCCCGATTTAATTAGATCCTACCACGGAAGATGACAGGCATACTGAAGGTTAGAGGTGATAAGAGTGTCACGACAGATGGTGTGGACACGTCGTGAGAATGAATGGTGAGGAGGGAATAAGGATGGGCTTGGAAGGAACCTGTTAAGGGGAGAAGATCGAGAGGGGGGCAGGGAATTAGATGGAGAGATAAGGTGAAGGAGGATGTGGAGAGAAGAGGTTTGGTGGAAGAAGATGCATTTAAAAGAAGCCATTGGAAAGGGCGCATCAGGCAACCGACCACTTATGATAAGAAGAAGACATATTTTGATTAGTACCATCATTGACAAGGTTTGCTTGATTTACATAAAGTGAGTATAGGGCCTTGCCTGCAGTTGGGTGTTAAAGTAGACTAAGTGATCCCAACAGACGTCTGGACTCTTCCAAGCAAACAGACACTATTTCACAACAAGAAAATCATAACCTCAAGCAAGTTTGCCTTAAAAGATAAAGATTCAACGTAGCTTCTGACATGCAGACAGACAGTCAATGTTCCAATAACGGTGGAATAAAACATTTGAAGCAACATCTGCTGACTTCTTAAGCATAATGAACCTGGATAGGGTCTATTAATTGTCCTCGTTCAACTCAAGTTCAGTTTTCTGCATAACTTATAAAGAAGCTACTCATGGAACATTCAGATGTCATCCAGAAATATCTACTGCAAACATGAGATGGGATACGGATCTAATGTGTAACTCCTGTCAAATGGATCTAAATACAAAAGATATCTGAATTATCCGTCCTCTTTTATAATCCAGAGGAGAAACTCCAAACATGGCCTTAACATCTTGAAGGAGTTAAAAGACTGCGCTCAAACTCTGCTCAGCTGTTATCATTGATTACAACAAAATCAGTGTGAATCATATTCTCCTTTCCATCGCTGTTTTAGTATCAAGAATATCACCTTTTAATTGCTTTCAAAATCCTAATCAATTGTTGTCAATTATGAAAACATTTGGCTGAATTCATGTGCCATAAGGTACCTCTACACTAATGACCCAAAACAATAAAGGAGTAAAGACATAACTTCTTTGGCAGAGGAAATAATCCCAAATGGTACTAAAAAAATGATGAAGTTTTGACACAGGACAAAAAGGGACAAGGAACAGTTGGTTAGGAGAAGTTTAGCCATGGACGCTGCCTCTTCTTGACCTGTAAGAAGGTCAAAGGGGACACAAGAAAACCTAACAATGATATGAGTTTGGGAGAATCGAAGAGAGAGGAGGGAACTCGTTTCACATGTAATCCACATTCAAAATAGTAATCTTGACTGGTCCAGTGTTACAGAAAATAAACAAATGATGGATCTTGAAATAATTCCCTTCAAATTACAACAACCAGGAAAACTGATAATGTGTAAGTGACGAGCGATCGTCCTAATGATGCACTCTCTATAAGATTACAATGAGACACTTTTGATACAGAGTCTGAGCACAGCACAGGAACTTTGTCTGGTTTACTTATTTTGGAATCTTGAAGGGAATTCGAAAGTTATGTTGTGGTTTTCTATGAGGGACAAAATGATTGCTTCAAAGTTTTTGAAGTATTGAAAATAACTTTGATATAATCTTCAAGTTGACAAATTTCTGGATCACCATCACTTAAGCCTCGTTTACAAGCATTCATCAGGAAATAACCTGTTTACTAATGGTATGAAGTTTTACCAGACACAAAAAGAGAAAGAAGGATAGCAAGAGCCATGGCTAAAACAAAGGACACTGCCACTCACAAAAACATCCTTGCATATACGGTACCGGTAGTCATGAAAAAAAGGGGCGAACATACAGAAGTTGCATCCATAAGAACTACGCGTGTCCCAAGAAGTCCCCTTCTTGAAATAGATACTCCATCATACAGCACTTTACTATTAGACCATTAAGATAATTGGTCTGTAGAGTTAGACATAATGCTTTCTCTCATCCCTCCCTTCAATTCTAAGCAATTTCAACTCGGGTCTTCTGATCTACTGAAGCTTTCCGTTGGTCGCCCCCAACACTTTCCAGCTTAATCCTTCTTTACTTCTTTCGTCATATGTCCATTTCAAACTCTGAACATCCACGAAATAAAAAAGAATGGCCACGTGTGGGGAGGAAAAGTCAGATCTCGAAGAACTATGGTAAAGCACAAATAGAAATAATACATACGTCATTGAAATCTCATTGACCGAGACGATTTGAAAATCGTTTAAGTCAATGAAGTGGTTCAAATGGAATAAAGTGGCTTAGAACCAATATAACGGCTCAGAACGCAGGGCAGAAAAGGGGCATTAGATTGCAGAGAATGGAGAGAACTCATTCACTTCAATCCCATAGACTTTATAAACCAGACATCTGAAAAAACTCTGATAAGAATTAAATACCTTTTCCATGTACCACAAGACTTGTGAAGGGGTAAATGTACTTTAAATGCTGCTGCAACTTTTCATTGGAGCTTCTCTTCAAATAGACCCTTCCAAGATGCACCTCGTACACTTCCCCTTCGTTGATGCAGCCACCTCCCATCTGACCCGTGGCGACGAAAGGCATCATGCTAGGAGCTTCGCGTTTGGCGTCGTACATCTTTGACGTCATGGCACAAGGTCCTGAAATTGTCAAAAGGAATTTCAGCACGTAATACAGTACAGCAATTCAGTAACATACAATGTATAAAATATATTAACGTATCAAAACACATACAAAACTAAAGAACTGTATTAGCATAATGCATATCAATATCTTCAGAGATAGCATTTTTAAGAATTTTTTTTTTTTCAAGTACAAACTTTTCATTTGTCAATACTTCAGCCTATTCTTATGTCCAATTCAATTTCAGACATTCCCTCTTTCAGTACAACACATTCTCCTGTCCTCTTGGTGAGGGTAGAAGAGACTCTTTAGCTATGGTAAGCAGCTCCTCTAGGAGAAGGACACTCTAAAATCAAATCATTGTTCTGTAGTCTTGGGTAGTGCCATAGCCTCTGTACCATGGCCTTCCACTGTCTTGGATTGGAGTTTTCTTGCTTGAGGGTACACTCGGGCACACTGTTCTATCTTATTTCTCTTCCTCTTTTTTTTTCTTAAGTTTTTATGGTTTATATATGAAAGATATAATTCAATGTTGTTACTGTTCATAAAATATTTAATTTAAATTGTTCATTAATTCTCTTGTAGTTTGTTAACTTCCTTTCTTCACTGAGCTATTTTTCCTTGTAGAAGCACTTGGGCTTATAGCATCTTGCTTTTCCAACCAGGGTTATAGCTTAGCTTGTGATAATAATAATAATAATAATAATAATAATAATAATAATAATAACAGTTCATGTGCACATATTTTCTTTGCACTTCCACCAGATCATTCATGAAGATCATATTAGACTGTGCGCGCGCGCTCTCTCTCTCTCTCTCTCTCTATATATATACAGTATATATATATATATATGTAATACAAACCAACGATCTTTATTATTATTATCATTACTAGCTAAGCTACAACCCTAGTTGAAAAAGTAGGATGCTATAAGCCCTTATAAAAAAAACAGCCCAGTGAGGAAAGAAACAAAAAACAGGTAGAATCATGTGCCTGAATGTCCCCTCGAATAAGAGAACTCTAACCCAAGACAGTGGAAGACCATGGTACAGAGGCTATGGCCCTACCCAAGACTAGAGAACAATGGTTTGATTTTGGAGTGTCCTTCTCCTAGCGGAGCTGCTTTATCATTGCTAGTCTCTCTTCTACCTTTACCAAGAGCAAAGTAGCCACTGAACAATTACTGTACAGTGCAGTAGTTAACACCTTGAGTAAAGGAAAAATTTTCAGTTATCTTTGTGTTGTTTGGTGTGTGAAGGAGAATGTGTAAGGAATAGGACAGACTATTTGATGAGTGTAAAGACTGTTTTAAGTGCTACAAACCATTCTTTAGTCTAGAGAATGAGATGGAAATCCATATTTTCTGTGCATTCGGAATGTATGGCAGACAAGGGCTCCAGTATTTTGAACGTTTTTCATGACAATAACCAGCGAAAAATGACAAATTCGAAGATAATTTGTATTTTTCCTAACCATACAAACCTTAGCTATTTACATAGGGTTTACCTTTTAGCGCAGCTGAAATAACGAGCCAATAGTTTTAACGAGGGTTAATTACACCCCCCCCCCGCTAGTTAGCGGGGGGGTGGGGAAAGGTAGATTGCTACCCCTCCCCCCTCCACACACCGGTGACTTGCTTCACTTCACTTAGAGGTAGGACTTGACTTGGGGGTCAGGGATGGCGGGCACATATGTGTAAATAGCTAAGGTTTGTATGGTTAGGAAAAATACAAATTATCTTCGAATTTGTCATTTGTTCCGTAACCGAAATACAAACCACGCTATTTACAAAGGGTGACTTACCCCTTAGGAAGGGTGGAAAGTCCCCAGCCTTACTGACTTCGGCTTGCCCGGGGGCTCGATCCCTCAGTGAGCAGCACTAGAGAGAGGGAGCCCCTGTACCTCACAGGTTCCTAGCATCGCTAGGAACGAGTGGCCTACATAAGCAGTGTGAGGAGGAGAGTGTGACTCGTCCTATGAAGTTGACCTTGAGACCTTCAGATAGGAATTCTAGGATAGGACGTTCCCCATACCACCTCGTCAGGGTATGGGAGACGCAACAGTATTAAGCTTAATACTAGGAGCACAAAGAAGCATGGGTTACCTGCAGAGGTCGAGGTCAGCTATGCGAGGACCAGGATGCTGCTTCCCCAAGAGAGGGGAGAATGAAGAAAGAAGTAAGGGTCAGACATACTCTTTCATTCACGCAGACTAAGACCGGGTAACAACACCCTCAACCTACTGCTACTTGTCCAAAAAGGAGCCTGAGGTTAGACCAGCTGTTGTGCAGCCACCACAGGGCCGATAGAGAACGTATCGAGGCTCCTGTGGGTCACGTCTTGCAGGTAGTGGGCTGTGAAGGTCGTTTAACGCTTCCAGACCCCAGCTTGAAGTACCTGCGTCACAGAGAAGTTTCTCTTGAAGGCCAGGGATGTAGCAATACCCCTGACATCGTGGGCCCGAGGGCGACGTGACGGAGGAGGGTCAGGATTCAGGGCATGGTGGATAACCCTTCGAATCCAAGCTGAGATGGTGTTCCTGGTGACCCTCCTCTTTGTCCTGCCTGTGCTCACAAACAAAGCTCGCACATGAGGACGGACTGCAGCCGTTCTCTTCAAGTAGTACCTCAGACACCTCACTGGGCATAGTAGCAGCTGGTCTGGGTCGTTTGTTACAGAACGGAGACTCGCGATCCTGAAAGAGTCGAACCGAGGATCCGGCACTCCAGGATTCTGAGTCTTGGCCAGAAACTCAGGGACGAACCTGAACGTTACCTCCCCCTATCCCCTTGAATGGGCGATATCGTACGAGAGACCATGAAGTTCACTAACTCGCTTGGCCGAGGCCAAGGCGAGTAGGAAAGCCGTCTTCCAAGACAGGTGGCGATCGGAGGCCTGGCGTAATGGCTCGAAGGGAGGTCTCTTGAGAGACCTGAGGACTCGAACCACGTTCCAAGGAGGGGGTCTCACTTCCGACTGGGGGCAGGTAAGCTCATAGCTACGTATGAGTAAAGAGAGTTCTAGCGACGAAGAAATATCCACGCCCTTCAATCTGAAGGCCAAGCTTAAGGCTGAGCGATAGCCTTTCACCGCCGAGACAGAAAGGCGCATTTCTTCTCGCAGATACACAAGGAAGTCCGCTATTGCTGGAATAGTGGCATCGAGTGGAGAGATACCCCTTCCACGACACCAACCACAAAAGACTCTCCACTTCGCTTGGTAGATTCCCTCAGAAGACCTTCGCAGGTGCCGAGACATTCTCTCCGCAACCTGTTGCGAAAAGCCTCTCTCCGCGAGGTGACGCTGGATAGTCTCCAGGCGTGAAGCCGAAGCGAGGCTACAGCCCTGTGAGGGACACCGGAGTGGGGTTGTCTGAGAAGCTCGTGTCGTGGAGGTAGCTCCCTTGGGAGTTCCGTCAGGAGTTGCAGAAGGTCCGGAAACCATTCCGCGTGATGCCATAGCGGAGCTACTAGAGTCATGGAACAGTTGACCGATAGTCTGGTCCTGTTGAGCACCCTTCTCATCAGACAGAATGGTGGGAAGGCGTACACGTCGATGTTGTCCCACCGTTGCTGGAAAGCATCTTGCCAGAGTGCCTTGGGGTCCAGGACTGGTGAGCAGTACAGGGGCAGCTTGAAGTTCAAGGCTGTCGCGAACAAGTCCACAGTCGGGGAACCCCACAAAGTCAAGACTTTGTTGGCTATCTGAGGATCCAAAGACCACTCGGTACTCACTATCTGCGAAGCCCTGCTCAGACTGTCGGCAAGCAAATTCCTCTTGCCAGGAATGAAGCGAGCTGATAGTGTTATCGAGTGGGTTTCGGTCCACCTCAGAGTCTCTACTGCAAGATGGGATAGCTGTTGCGAAAAAGTGCCTCCCTGCTTGTTGATATAAGCCACTACCGTGGTGTTGTCGCTCATCACCACCATGGAGTGACCCGCCAGGGACCGTTGGAACTGCTGAAGAGCCAGAAAGACGGCCTTCAATTCTAGCAGGTTGATGTGTAGGCACTTTTCTGATTCTGACCAAAGGCCTGAGGCCCTCTGGTTCAGAACGTGCGCCCCCCACCCTTCTTTTGACGCGTCCGAAAACAGAGTCAATTCCGAGGGGAGGACGAAAAGACTCACTCCCTTCCGCAGGTTCTTGTCGGCCAGCCACCACCGCAATTCCGTCTGTTCCAGAGACCCCATTGGGATCAGAATGTCCGGGGAATCGGATCCTTGATTCCACTGGGACTTGAGCCGCCATTGAAGGGATCTCATCCTGAGGCGGCTGTTTGGAACCAGACGGGCCAGGGAGGATAGGTGGCCTAAGAGACGCAACCACGATTGGGCGGGGAGTTCTTTTCGCCTGAGAAAAGGCTTCGCCACCCTCCTCAGCCTTGCTATCCGGTCGTCTGATGGAAAGGCTTTGTGGAGATTGGTGTCTATTAGCATGCCTAGATAAACCAGTCGTTGGGACGGCTGCAGAGAGGACTTCTCGAGGTTTACCACGATCCCCAGATCCTGGCAAAGATCCAGAAGCCTGTCTCGGTGCCGAAGAAGGGTCGACTCCGAGTCTGCTAGGATCAGCCAATCGTCTAGGTAACGAAGGAGACGAATGCCGTTCCTGTGCGCCCAAGATGAAATCAGGGTGAACACTCTGGTGAACACCTGAGGAGCTGTGGAGAGACCGAAACACAGCACTTTGAACTGGTAGATCTTGTTGTCTAGGCAGAATCTCAGGTACTTCCTGGAAGACGGATGGATTGGGATCTGGAAGTACGCGTCCTTTAGATCCAGTGTACACATGAAGTCTTGTGGTCTCACCGCAAGTCTGACCGTGTCTGCTGTCTCCATGCTGAACCGGGTTTGTTTGACAAACCTGTTCAGAGCTGAGAGATCGATGACGGGTCTCCAGCCTCCAGTAGCCTTCTTTACAAGAAAGAGTCGACTGAAGAAGCCTGGGGAGCCGTCCACGACCTCCTGAAGAGCACCCTTCTCGAACATGGTCTTGACTTCGGCCTGAAGGGCCAGCCCCTTTGCCGATCCCATGGCATAGGAGCTCAACGACACTGGATTCGCTGTCAGGGGAGGTTGAGATGACGTGAACGGGACGCGATAACCTTGGCCGATCACTGAGACCGTCCAAGCATCGGCCCCGTGTTGCTGCCACCTGCGGACGCAACGCTGAAGGCATCCCCCCACAGGTGGACACGCAGGGGGACTGCTACCCCTAGGGCTTGCGGCCGCGGCCGCCATCCCTAGGAGTCTTGCCTCCCCTGGAGGACTTACCGCCCCTCTTGACCTTGGCTGGAAAGGGCTGGGGCTTAGACACCACTTTCTTAGCTGCCGGTGCCTGTTTGGGAGCCTTACGAGGCTGTTGCTACTTTGTGGCGGGGCTGGAGGCTTATAGGGCCGAGTTGTAAGGGCCCTGTGGAGGAGGGAGTCCGTGCTGGATTTCCTCCACCTCTCAGCCGTTCGCTCCAAGTCTTGAGGCTCAAACAGGCTCTCCCCCAGAAGGGAAGCATGTCGGAGCCTACACACATCTACGGCGGGGACCTTCGGATGGAATCTCTCGGACACAGCATCGCGACGCTTCAACACCAAGTTGGCCCACAGGGTGGTAACCTGGTGCGCCAAAAACTCGATGGAGCGGGTGCCCGAGAGCAAGAAGGTCTCTAGGGCTTTCCTATTGGTCTCCTTGGACAAGTCCTCCGATCGCAATAGGATGCCCAGAGATCCTAGCCAGAAGTCCAGCCACGAAGTGGCCTGCATGGCACACTTAGCGACCTTCTCGTGGTTAAGGATCTCTGCCGCCGAGAACGACACCTGCCGGGCAGAGAGTTTCTCCAGAGGAACTCCCTTCGCCAGCTCCTCCACAGATTGATGGAGAGGAAGAGCGAGGTTGTGCTCACCCAGGATCTCGAAATACCTCCTCTGCTGAAGGCGAGGAGGAGGGATAAACTTGTTCCCGGCAGTGGAACGACTGGAGGAGGCAAGAAGTGCGAGCTGAGCGTTGGCCCTAGCTCTGGCACTTTTCAGCCCCCGAGACCAGGGCAGAGCTGCACTGGTCTTAGGGGCCTTCCGAACGTCAAACACTTCATCCAGAATCGTGTCTTTGCCTTCACGGGGGGCGATGACTGGATCCGTAAGTCTGTTAAGTGTCCTTATCAGGCTTAGGACCTGCCAGAAGGCATGTTCGGACTCTTGCTGTTCTCCTCCCTGCGGGCTGGCAGCTAAGTCTCCTGCCCCAGGAATCTCTTCCTGGGGTGATACGTGGACATTCCCCTGGGTAGTCGTGGGTTCCTGACGAATCCTTGCAGAGGATTTAGGGACGGTCTTGGAATCCTTGGGTTCCCTCCTGGGAGGGATACAGGATCCCAACAACGAGGTTCGAGGGGCCCCTTCCTCACGAGACGATTCTCCTGCCTGAAGCGAAGTCTCCCCCCCTGGTGCCGAGGGGAAGACTACCGCCCCACTGGACTCACCTGAGGACGGAAAGGCCTCGTCCACGGGAGAAGGAGAGAGTACTCGTGCAGGAGAAGGGTCCTTCGAGACCGACCTCTTGGGAACCAACTTCGCCCTAGGGGAAGTCACCACGAAGTCCACTCCTCTTCAGCGTAGGAGACAGAGCCGCTGGTTTGTCACCCTGGCCGGCGAGTGCTGGTTTCATAACCCTCACTAACGCCCGTGCCAGCGGACCAAACCAAGTCTGCTGCTCCAAGGACACAGAGTCCGAAATCCTTGCTAAAGAGAAAGGGATCGGGCGATCCTTTGGAGTGGACACGACGGTACCTGCCTGAAAAGAAGGTGGGGAAGAATGCTGTACTGACCTGTCTTCGTCCTGCACTACCAACCTGTGCTTGGATGGAGGTGATCCCGAGTGCCGTCTAGGAGCACGAGTCCCTGCTGCTACCACCAGCTGTGGAATTCGCCGCGAACGATGGTCGCGCGAGGGCGAATGGTCGCGCGGGAGTGCGGGCGAGCCATCGCGCGGGCGCGCAGTTGGATGATCGCGCGGGCGCACAGGCGAGTGGTCGCGCGGGCGCACAGGCGAGCGATCGCACGGGCGCGCAGGCGAGTGGGCGCGAGGGTGGGCAGGTAAATGAACAAGTGTCCGAGGCGACGAACGCAAGCGTTGGCGCGACGGCGAGGGATCGTGCTGCCGCGTAGGTGAGGAAGATCGCTGGCGATGTAGATCCACAGGCGATCGATGACGAGCTGGTGAGTGCAGTCGCTCAAGTTGGCGATGGCGCGATGTGGTATGTCGACGCACTGGTGTGCGATGGTGAGCAGCATGCGCAGGAGAATGACCGCGTAATGGTAAGCTATGGTGAGCAGCATGCGCAGGTGAATGATCGCGTGATAGGGTGCGATGGTGATCAGCATCCGCAGGAGGGCGATCGTTCAGGGTTGTGCGATGAGGAGCAGCATGCGTAAGCGGGCGATCGTGCAGGGTTGTGCGATGGCGAGCAGCATGCGCAGGTGAATGATCGCGTGAAAGGGTGCGATGGTGATCAGCATCCGCAGGAGGGCGATCGTTCAGGGTTGTGCGATGAGGAGCAGCATGCGTAAGCGGGCGATCGTTCAGGGTTGTGCGATGGCGAGCAGCATGCGCAGGTGAATGATCGCGTGATGGGGTGCGATGGTGATCAGCATCCGCAGGAGGGTGATCGTTCAGGGTTGTGCGATGAGGAGCAGCATGCGTAAGCGGGCGATCGTGCAGGGTCGTGCGATGGCGAGCAGCATGCGCAGGAGGGCGATCGTGCAATGGCGAGCGGCATGTGCAGGCGGGCGATCGCGCGATGGCGAGCTAGAAGCTGGCGAACCATGTTCCTTCAGGAGCGTTGGCGAACGTCGGCGCGTTAGTTGTCGCTGTTGAATATGCGATACTAAGATCGCCTGTGCGCGCTGGCAAGCAGGTGAACGCTGGCGAGGAGGTAATTGCTGGCACGTAGGTGATCGCTGGCGAGCAGAAGGTCGACGCGTGTCCTGTGAGAGGACAGGTGGTGCGGCGCGTTCACGAGCAGGAACGGGAAGATCGCTGGCGCGTTGGCGAACATGTGTTTCTGACACACGCGCAGCATGATGTTGGGTAGCCACAGGACCAGGCAGATGGTGAGCAGGGAGTTCAGCAGGAACTAAAGGGTGGTCAGAGACCGCAGGGCGATGGTCCTCAAATGAGCGCTGACGCTCGGAAGAGAGCTGACGAGCAGGAGAGCGCTGGCGAGGGGGGCGTACATCAGGAGAGAGCCGACGAGCAGGTGAGCGTCGGCGAGCAGGAGAGTCTTGGCGAGCAGGAGATCGTCGACGAGCAGGAGAGCGCTGGCGAGCAGGAGATCGCTAGCGAGCAGGAGAGCGCTGGCGAGCAGGAGAGCGCTGGCGAGCAGGAGAGCGCTGGCGAGCAGGAGAGCGCTGGCGAGCAGGAGAGCGCTTGTGCGCTAGCACTGCTCGCGTAAGGGAAGAATCCCTTAGCCCCGAAGGGACCGTTGCCCGTCGGGTGACGAGTTCTCCAGAAGGCGAAGATCCGGCAAGAGATGGTGAGCGGTCTGCAGAGAGGTTCAAGGAGGGCGGAGCAGTAGGTTGAGGCTAACGAGGAGAGTCCCCCCCGGAGGACGAAGAGCCAAAAAGGCGTCTCTTAGTCCCCCTGTAAGGGGTAGGGAGGCCCTTGTGGCGTAGAGGGCGGTGAGCCTTACGGCGGAAGCGGCCTCGGGGGAGATCGTCGGGACCATCGGTCCTCCGAAGGGGAGTCTCCATCAAAACACTTCCCTCAGAAGGAAGCTGAGCAGCAGTCGAGACCGAAGGACTCACTTCCCCCTTCGAAGGATGTACGGAAGGAGGAGGAGAGCCTTGAGCACCATCACCAGCAACAGCACCTGCGGCGGAAGGCCCAGCCACGTCGGAGGCCTCTGTCACCACGACGTCGACAATAGACAGAGGGTCTACCTCTGCTACCGCCGGCGACTGCTTAACAGCGGCCCCCAACGAGACAAGGTCAATAAAAGCGACCCTGGAGGGCAAGCCCTTAAGCCCCAGGGATGACCAAATCTGTAAAAGATCATCATTGGTTAAGGCATTATCAATAACCTCCCCCGGAGGAGGAGGGGGAACAGCCTCGCTATGAGAGGCGACGCCCTCTCCCCCCACCCAAGGTCGGGAAACAGAACTAGGGCCTGCGCTACCACTCGGCCGACTCTCCTTAGGAGGCGGACAAGGGGGAGCTTCGGAGGAGGTTTGGGCGGCGGAAGAAGAGTCCCGAGAACCTTCCTCCTTCAAGGCTAACCCCGAAGGAGAACGGTCTCTCTTGGACTTCTTCTTACGCCGACGGCCAAACCTCTCCCACTGGGAGGCAGACCACTCCCTGCACTCACGGCACATGTTCTCCTGGTCACATCATCGGCCCCGACGTTGAGGGCAAAGGGTGTGCGGATCCGTAGTTACGTCCGACATGAAAGTCCCACAAGGACGAACGGCAACTCCAGGGCATGTACGCATTGTAAAGAAATAATAATGAAGGTCAACTTCCAACCAACACACACGCTGAAAAGAAAAAGCAGAAAATTAAAGGCTGTCACGAGGACGATGAGCAGACACGTCTGATCACCGCCGAGCCAAAAGTGAAGTGAAGCAAGTCACTGGTGTGTGGAGGGGGGAGGGGTAGCAAGCTACCCTTCCCCACCCCCCGCTAACTAGCGCGGGGGATAATTAACCCTCGTTAAAACTATTGGCTCGTCATTTCAGCTGCGCTAAAAGGTAAAGCCTATGTAAATAGCGTGGTTTGTATTTCGGTTATGGAACAACTAAGAAGTTTAAAACATATTATCATCAACGACATAAAACATACGAAGAACTACGGTCTCTTTCAGGAAGTGGGAACCCGTTTCTCCCGAAAAAGTCTTCTTTTCGGACTCGTCAGGGGGTTGGACAATCCGAGAAGTCTGACTCAAAGGCGAGATATTAGCCGGATACTCAAGATCACACCCAAAGTTTTATTCCCCTTCAAGGATTTAAGTCCAAAGATGCACCACAGTGTCATCACTGAGAACAAACGCCTTGTCCAAGAGTCAAAGAGAGAAAATCTTAAAGAGCAAGTCTGAAGAGAAGCCAATGCCCAATAGCACGTTTGTGTTCTTCAGCAGCAGGGAATCAAAGTGACTGTGTTGTTTGCGGGCAGAAAGTGGGGCTTTCCCACCACTAACGAGTATCTACCGGCTACTGCCAACAACTCATTGTAAAAGTTTTTAACTGTTAAGTTCCAGCTATGCTTAAATCAATCTCTAATAAAGAACGAAGGTTTGTAAATGTGTAGGAACATCTATGCGTTTCAAACAGTCGTCTTTATCAAAAAAAACATTCAAAACGCCATGTACGTACCAGCCTAATTGTATAATTAAATCCCTTTTTTAAACTTTGTAGTCCCTGACAATGATCATCATAAAAAACCAGTCACAGTTATCACAACTGCTTAACAATAATGAAACACGGTCTAAACACTGGAGCTTTAGTTTGCCTGGACTTTTGGACACACAGAAAACGTGACTTTCCATCCCATTTTCTATTGTCGTTTGAAGCAGCGTTCATCCTATTGCAAATAAACTTCTTACTTAATTGAAATAAGGATTTATTGGTTATTTTCTCTGACAATCATTTCCTCATTGCTCCTATGTTCTGGCAAGCAGAACATGTGGGATGGAATTTGGGCATTAATTTTCAATTATAAAAACTTAAGATTTGATTACTTCGATTATCAGAACTCAGCAATTCATGGTTATGGGTTGAAATTTACTAAATAAAGTCGTTTTGGGAAAATTTCTGTTAATATAAATATAAAATAAAACCTAAATGTTCTATAACTTAGTGAATTAAACACTTTTCTTTATTAAATTATATGTCTAAACTAACAGTGGATGCCGACAGTAGGCCATGGGATTCAAAATGCTGTATTTAGAGACATCTATTATATTATGCAAGTTCCGGAGCCTTTGTATATGAGAGGCCAGTTCCTCACACGTTCATTAAAGATGGACGTCAACTAACCTAAACTTTCCCCCCTAACCTAACTCACAAACCATGTCCTTACCTAATGGGGGGGGGGGGGGGTGGACTGACGCCCCCTATGCCCCCCACCCCCCTTACACTGCCATACTCTAAGGTACCCCTATGCCCCCCACCCCCCTTACACTGCCATACTCTAAGGTACCCCTATGCCCCCCACCCCCCTTACACTGCCATACTCTAAGGTACCCCTATGCCCCCCACCCCCCTTACACTGCCATACTCTAAGGTACCCCTATGCCCCCCACCCCCCTTACACTGCCATACTCTAAGGTACCCCTATGCCCCCCACCCCCCTTACACTGCCATACTCTAAGGTACCCCTATGCCCCCCACCCCCCTTACACTGCCATACTCTAAGGTACCCCTATGCCCCCCACCCCCCTTACACTGCCATACTCTAAGGTAGACATAATAATACATACAGGTGGCCACTTTCATACATACACCCCCAAGTTCCAATGTCCTAATTGATATTGTACTAAACTATAATAAAACTAAAGGGACAAACTACGCAATTTAAATTACAATTGTGAAAATTGAATTCTGGAGTATATTGTGAATTCACAACCTCAATTCGGTTAGTTACACCTTCACATTGCATGAAACAATCAAGCACAAGTCATAACTAAGCAAAGGTGATGTTGAGGACCAATGGACACCACAAATCAAATCTTGCTTGGGGTCACCTTAGGGGCTTCAGACGGTCCTGTCATAAAATGAACTTGTACATTAGAAAACGTAATTAATTAACTATAAACATCAATAAAGATATTAATTTGCAATATAAACTTACCTTTGTAGATAATAAAGGAGGAAATAACGAAGAATTGACGAAAATCGAAGAATTAATTTGCCGGCGATTTGAGCAGGCCGCCATGTTTGTTTACATACATCATCAGCTGATTGAACTTTGAAGAAAATTAAAAGTTATCGTACAATGTCAAAACTAATATACGAAACTCGGTATAGAATTGCTTTTCAATTATAATAATTCTTTTATAAAATGTAAAATATACATATTCTATTAATTTTTCATCAATGAAATATGATGTTTTGTTATTTAGGATTTTGAAACTATTTATCTTACGTCTGACAACGAATTCTTGTTATCGTACAAATGTCAAAACTAATAAACGAAACTTGGTATAGAAATAATTTTGAGTGATAATAATTCTAATATAAAATGTTAAATATACACATTCTATTTCATGATTGTTCAATTATGTAATGTATTTAAGTGATTAATGGTGTAAAAAACGAGGCTTAAAAGGCAAATAAAAGTAAACTTATACTGTAGGGCTAATAAAAATTTTCAATCATAGTTATATCCAATTATTCCATATAAGATCAGGAATCAAACTCCTATAGATATATTTCGAAAATATCCTTTATTTCAAATGTGCTTGAATACGTAATTCTTGAACAGCTAATTAGCCACTTAGAAGAAATAGAAGCATTATCGAACAGCTAGTTAGCACATAATTAATTATGTTTGTGTGTGTGAGTGTGTGTGTGTTTCTGTGTTAAATAGAAAATCACACAAAACTACTTAAACACATTGACAGTTTTCGCAGTACAAAAATTCATTCAATGTATTTTTCCTCTTCGTAAAAAAAAGAAAAGAAAAAAAAGGATCTAACCAAGTTTAACACCTTTTTCTCCTATCTTTTCTTCTTTGTGGCTTTTCGAAGAGAAGACAGCGGGCTGTCGTAAGTTGATTAAGAGGTGCTCTAAGCCATTAGAGGTCATATGCCTGTGTTGAAGCAACGGGAAATGGACTTTATTGCATGGCTGTGGAGGGTTGAAGTTGGCCTTTTGGGTATGTTTGCTAAGAGATTCGAAATAATAATAATAATAATAATGATAATTATGATAATAATAATAATAATTACAACAATAATAATAATAATAATAATAATAATAATAAGGAGAGTAATAATGATAAATATACATAATAAAATGATAATAACAATTACAAAAGTATCAACAAAAAAGTTATAAAATCGCGTTAGTACTACTAATTCTAATAATAATAATAATAATAATAATAATAATAATAATAATAATAATATGAGATTAATAAAAATAATATCAACAATAACATAATAATAATAATAATAATAATAATAATAATAATAATAATAAAAATAATAATAATAATAATAAACAATAAAATAAAATGAGGATAACGATAATGTAATAATAATAATAATAATAATAATAATAATAATAATAATAATAATAATAATATTAAAATTAAGATTGAAATCACGTGAAAATGTTCTGATTCATCTCCTTTATAAAATATAAGATTCAGTAATAAACAGTATTTTAAAAGTTTCATTCCACCTGTGATCAGACTGTGGAATAAACTTCATAAGTTCAAACTTATTGCAAATGTTTACATATATGTTACTGTTCTTAAAATATTCTATATTATTATTCATTATTTCTCATGTATAGTTTATCCATTTCCTTATTTTCTTTCCTCACTGGGCTGTTTTTCACGGTTGGAGCCCTTGGTCTTGCATCATACTGCTTTTCCAATTAGGGTTGTAGCTTGGCTAGTAATAATAGTAATACTATATATATATTATATATATAATTCATCATAACACTATTTTTCATACCAATAAACTCCCTCTTCTTTGAGCACCATTAGTTCCACTGTACAGAAGGGTCGGCCGCTTGAGTCAACTTTCTCCAGCTACTTCTATTCCTTACATTTTCCCTACTTACTATATGGCCACAGTATATACGACGACGAGCTTCCTTAAACCTTCTCTACATTACATATACCACACACACTCTACTCATATCTTGACTCTCCCTCCATTCCAGCAGTGATATTCCAGCATTCCATCTTACCATCCTCATCTTGGTTCTCTCAAAAAGTCCTGCTCTTTCTTCTCAAGTGCCAAAATCTCTGTCTCTCATAATAGTACTGGTTTGATATCGGTCTTATAAATCTTCGTATTGAGTTTTATTGGAATATTCTTGTCTAAAACTACTTCAGTTACTCTCTCTCTCTCTCCTCTCTCTCTCTCTCTCTCTCTCTCTCTCTCCTCTCTCTCTCATCTCTCTCTCTCTCTCTCCTCGTTATCATTGTTTTGTTTTAGCACTGTAATATCTTCCAATTTTACCATCTTCATGTCCTCTAATGCTATATATTAGCAGTGTCTTTCCTCTTTCCGAGAGAGAGAGAGAGAGAGATAGAGAGAGAGGAGAGAGAGAGAGAGAGAGAGAGAGAGAGAGAGAGAGAGAGAGAGAATAACGCCAAGTATATGATGAAACATGTAAGACCACTTTACTAAAGTGTGTGACAATAATTCGGATTTACGTAAGAGAGAGAGAGAGAGAGAGAGAGAGAGAGAGAGAGAGGAGAGAGAGAGAGAGAGAGAGAGAGAGAGAGAGAGAGAGAATAACGCCTAGTATATGATGAAACATGTAAGACCACTTTACTAAAGTGTGTTGACAATAATTCGGATTTACGTAAGAGAGAGAGAGAGAGAGAGAGAGAGAGAGAGAGAGAGAGAGAGAGAGAGAGAGAGAGAGAGAGAGAGAGAGAGAGAGAATAACGCCAAGTATATGATGAAACATGTAAGACCACTTTACTAAGTGTGTTGACAATAATTCGGATTTACGTACGAGAGAGAGAGAGAGAGAGAGAGAGATAGAGAGAGAGGAGAGAGAGAGAGAGAGAGAGAGAGAGAGAGAGAGAGAGAGAAAGAGAGTGGTGTGTGTGTGTGTTGGGTCTCGTTGTTGCCAGCAAAAAAATTAGGATACGTCTGCAAGAGTATGTGCAATATTGCAATGTCAATAATAATAATAATAATAATAATAATAATAATAATAATAATAATAATAATGATTACAACCACAACTCCCAAGGAGATTTCCAACAAATTTTAACAATTAAAACAAATGAACAATTGCACGGCTTGAAAGAAAGCTCGCCTCCGTTTCACATAGGATGTTGCAAGGCCCAATTAATGCAATTCCTTAACGAATCTGATATTGTAAAGCTTTTAAAAACTGTGAATTTATTATGAGCGTTGATTGGTTGCAAATGTTTACATGTTGATGTGAAAGGGTGAGATCATTTGATCTCTCTCTCTCTCTCTCTCTCTCTCTCTCTCTCTCTCTCTCTCTCTCTCTGTAAGTGTACAGTGTGTATGTATGCATATATACATGTATATATAAACAGATATGCACACACACATATTCAACCCTTCGCACCCCCACCCTCTTTCCTAACTACCTCTTAGGGCACCCCTTCTCACCACGGGGAGAGACCGAGTAGTTATATGTCTGTCAGTGCCGCAGAGCATGACCAAATATATATAATATATATATATATATATATATATATATATATATATATATATATATATATATATATATATATATATAATGACGCAGGCTTTGAAAACTTAAAATAACTCTGTGGATACATTTGAATGACTACAATGTAAAGGCTAAAGGTTAGTCTGGTTTCAGTTCCAGTTTCAACAGAGCAGTAACCTCCCCATTAAACAGCTTAAACTCACGGGAAGTTTTGGGACTTGATCTGCAGTCTATGCCAGGGATGGGGAACCCTTTTTGGATGAAGGCCATCTTGCAATTCCTCAATGCTCCTTAAGGCCGCATAGAATTTTGTTGGTTATTTTATCCTCCAAGTAATGTATTAGTAATCTAAAGAAAGAGTGACAGGTTTATAAAAATTTAAAGCATTGCATTTTCAAATATTCGAATCAAGTACTTTTCATACAAGTAATCAGTAAATGAATTATGTTGAAAACTAAATTTTGAAATATTTCATTCAAGTTTGGATGTTTTCAAACTAGCGTAAGTGAGAGAATAATGTCGAAAGCATGTCCTTTTCAAATTACTTTAGTTAGACAATTAGGTTCTTTGTATTGAAGTGATAAGTAAAATAATACTAATCTTTTGGAAAAGATAGCTTATAAATATCAACAATATAATCTTTTCCATATTTTATATTGGCGAGTAGATACTTTTTATGCAATCACTTCACATAAAAATGCAACATCCCAGTAAAATATTGCGTCTGTTTAAACACACTTAGCTGTTTTCATTAAAAAAAAAATTCAATTATTTGCTTTCTAAAGATGTTCAATAAATCCCTAGTGTTTAGCCATCATAGCTGGAACACCATCAGTGCATAACGTATTATAATAAGGAAGTAGAATTTAGTCCTCCTTTATTGAAGTTGTTAAAATGTCTGTTCCTTTTGTCCTTGCGTTAAGGTTACCTAAGGGAAGCTGTTTTTCATACAATCAAAACTCATCAGTGAAAGCACATACGTTAAATCAGTCACTCGTTGCAACTAGCAGTTTTTCCTTGTCAGCTACAACAGCTGCTGCAGCTAACAAGGAAACGGCTAATTGTATTCAGTTAAGCTTCATTGAAATCAAGGAAAAATTGCTTCCATTCTAAAGGAAGTACGGTACATCACTGAACACAACTTTTCTATTGCCTGTGTGTACATATTTGTATGTGTGTAGATAGATAGACAGATAGATAGATAGATAGATATTTCCATTGACCACAATACAAAATAATCTGAATTTTACAAAAGAATATTTGGTCCAAATTACAAAATTAAATACAATAGATTTTGTACCACCTCTTATGCATACTAAATTAATTTCAATTACACATATATTGTACTAAAACTAAAAACAAAACCAATTTAACTATACGCCATCAACAAGTTCCTGTAATTACAAATTTACACATTATAATAATGTTACATCCAATACAAAGAAAGAAGCTCATGTACAATTTTGCATACGACATCATAATCAGTTCTGGTTACTAGCAAGTCCAAAGCTGTGGTAACGTTATACGTCTGCCTGATCTGTAACGAAAGTTCACAATTTTCAATGACATTAGTCTCCGTCTGGACTCCACCGCATGAACACAACCTCTCATCCATTGGCAGACGGCCTCTGCCTCTTCTGTTCCACCGACCTGTCTCAACTACCAATGAATGAGCACTTGACCGCATTCTTGTCCATGATACACGTTCTATTTCATTAAGTCTTAATCGGTTTGTATAAATGTCATGAACGACTAAATCTGGGTTAACAGTTTTATAGGATACAATCCTACTGGAATTGGAGTTCACATTTTCCTTCCTCGATATCATCAGTCTTATCAGAGATAAGGTTTCGTATATACCTCCAAACAGAGTCATTATAGCTCATCACTATTCGCCTGGCATGAATTAAAGGGTCCTCCTCCATATTATTCCTTTCAAGCACAATCTTTTTCAAGAATTTCCTTTGCCTCGATTTCATTAATGCCCTCATCGGCGGAAGTCCCAGTTCTACCATACATAAGTCATTATTAGTAGTTTTCCCTGACCCCCAAAAGTTGTTTTAATACACCCATTTATATTGCTTTTCGATGGGTTTAATATCACCATTTAGCCATGACTCACGTGAATATAGTATAGTTGACATAATAGCTGTAGAATGATTTCAAACACACAATATTCAGTGTCAAAGCAGAAATATACTTTACATATATTGAAGGCCGTAGAAGGCCGCACTTGATGGTCCAGAAGGCCATATGTGGCCTTGAGGCCGCAGGTTCCCCATCCCTGTAGGTCGCTTACAGCAAACCAACCTAGTATGGGTGGCCCTGACTAGTACAG
>NC_090749.1:32174991-32309991 GCF_036898095.1 Palaemon carinicauda | reverse complement strand
AGAGAAAGTAGATAGACTAGAGTGCCCGAGTGTACCCTCAAGCAGCTCTAACTCAGCTAATAATAATAATAATAAGGAGAAAACGGCTCTGATTTTAAAAGAAAATGATTACTTGTCTCCTTTGAGAAGAAGAAGAGGCAAAGAACTCCAAGACTTTATAGGAATCTTTCATCTTCAGTCTGCAGGATGTTAGCCAATAAAGGAACGTGCCAGGGAGGGAGGAGGGGGGTTGGGTCTCTCCTAGGTTGAGTCCTGGCGGAGCCCAGCTTAGCCGTGAGGCGAACTCGTTTATTCTTAAACAGGTTATAATGAAGAGGCAATGGTTGTGGGAGGGGGGGGGGATTGTCCCATGATCCATGGAAAAGAAAACTTCTTCATCCAGTTTACTATCAGTAACTGCATTCGTAATGCACCAAAGTGTTTGTAAATGCTAATTAATTTTTTTCTATTTTTTTTTTTCAAAGAAGAGCTAGAAGCCACCTGAACAGCAAGCCTTTTGATGGGAAGAATTGGAGGTAAAACACATTTAATAAGATAAATCTTTTCTAATGTCCTCTTTTATACCAAACCAGCCAATTGCCTTTGTACGAAGTCCAATACACACAAAGATCTCTCAATTGCTATTTTCTACTTCCTATATGCCCAACACTCCCCTAATTAAGTGTATAGATTATACAATAAATTCTGGAACTATATCCATTGCTTACGTAATAAATCCTTAATTTATGTCCATGTATTCCACATATATTTCATACTTTCAAACGCCTCTGATCCTACATCCAAGAATATCCAGATAATAAGTCTGTTTTCACCCATTCTTTCCACATGACCAGACCACTTCAAAGTGCTCTGATTAAATCTTCCAGTTTCGCTGAACTTTTCACCCTTTTCTCGTGTGTTGGTCTCCACAGTTTTCGATCTTTCAGTTCTTCGTATGTTCAATGATAAATACTTGAACCACAGTCTCTAATTTGTCCAAACTTAGCTTTTTCTTCTTTACCAGTCACTTTAAGTCACAATTTTTTACCATATACCATCCTAGCTGGTATGCTAATTAATATATATCCAAATCTCTCACTATCACCCTATTTCTCTTTATGTGTCTGGGTAATCTGTATTCCAGTATAAAACTCCAACAAACTTCAAATTCCTTGGACACAAATAGGTCTATCAGATAATGCAAAGAAATCTCATATGAGAAATATATAATTTTCTAAAAATTCAATGTTGTTTTGTGTATGCAATGTTGCAAACTCTGGCTATAAGACTCTTATTCTTACTTTAAAATTTTTTTCTGTTGGTAACTTTTGCTAAATCTAGCCGAATTATAGAGGTGATATTTCGTGTTTATTGATAATTGTAGTTTATAAAAGTTTTCTTTTATCTATTTCGTGTTTATTTATTTGTTATATAGATTCTAATGTTATATGGGATTTTTTTCTAATGATTTAAAGGAAAGTAGATAATTTTGTCACTTTAAAATCTCAAAATCAGCCGTATTTCATCAAGCTGATGGCTTAAATATTTAATGATAGATATAATTAGGATATATTTATATTATATTCAACAGATTTTATATAATTTCCTAGTTTAAATCAGTTAAAAATCTGAATTTAGGCATTGAAAAAGTAGAATGTACATTTATCGAAGTCTCCCATAACCCGTTTTCTTTGAACGGGAAAACGGGTTATGGGAGACTTCGAAAACTGAAGTCTGAAATTTCATAAATAAAGGTTTTTTTTTGAAGTAGAATGTCATCGTATTTCAAATCTGCCAGAATCTATAGTAAGTTTTATTGCTCCCTTAATACTTGTTTGATATATTAATAGTATATTAAAGGCATTTGTGTCATCATATAATAGGTTACTTGCTTGAATGAAGCAATTACCCATGGTATACTAGGCACTTGTGATGGACGTATATATGGTCCCCCTATAACTATATCTTATGGTTATTTAATTTATTGGGACTTATTAATCTCATATAAAATGTATGAAATATAACATCTAAAGTGTGAATGTGGGCCAAAGTCAGCCATTTAACCTTTATTAAGGACACTGTCCAAGGTGTATGGGTACAGAGTAGCCTATTGAAGGAAAAGGAGGTAAAATTATAGTTTAGGACAACACCACATTTCTAATAGAACAAACAGTTTTTCCATCTGTAAATAATTTGCTTTTAACGAATTTGACCTTTATTTCCACCGCAAATAAACAAAATGCATTTTTTATTAGAAAACGTTTCTGTCCTAAACTATATTAATACTCAGAGGGCAAATGTGTCCATAACCCTCCTAACCTCGGCTTAGGCCTTATAGCAATGTTTCATGCATTATCGTACGCCAGGACTGAAGCCTATAGCTTGTTTCTTTAAGCTAATGGCTTAGCCTCCTTGGGGTATTGATCGACACAGCCTGACGAAGGTTTGATTAAGAATTGTATTAAATGTTATCAGTTGATCTACTATTTCACCTGACTCATTTGGCATTCTCTTATTGACCCTAAATTGAACTGTCTTCATTTGCTGTTCTGTACTCGGCATACCTAGGGTGGTGCGAGCATTGGTTGTGGCGTGCGCTCACAACAAGTTTGCAGCGTTTGATGTATTTAATTGTATTGTTGTATTTCAATTTATAAAATAGAAAGAAACATGATAGTACAGTAATAGAGACAAATAATGGATTTTGCCATAGGAAAAATCTATAAGAAGATAAATAAGAATTTTAATGGGATGTTTTCAAACACAAACTACCTTGGAAATGTTGGCAAGACTTGAAGGGGAAATATATTTCTCATAATTTGCTTTTTGATTTTGCGAGACGGACAAGAGATTTTTTTACCATTGGCGGCATTGAAGTTTCCTTCCAGACTCGTAAGGACTTGTTAGGAAACCCATCGTGTCGTTGTACTTATAATCTATCCTGGCTTACGCACAGATCGGCCTTGGATTGGAGACCGATTTTTATTATGATAGATCTCATTGTTCTTCTAAGGACGTAATCTCTGTTGTAGGTTAGTTAGGGTTTGGCAAATATCAGGAAGTTTCTTTTGGGAGACATCGGTTTCAGCATACCGTGCTTAGCGCAAGTAGGCTATATGTCCTTGGGACTATTTTACTTAGTTTATCAAACAGTGAGGCCCCTCTTTACGTCTGTTCGACAAACGTCAGCTCCGACAGAGAGTCGCTCACCTTGAATATTAATACAAACATAAAATCCAAGTTATGTCATTTTACCGATACAGTGAACCCTCGTTTATCGCGGTAGATAGGTTCCAGTCGCGGCCGCGATAGGTGAAAATCCGCGAAGTAGTGACACCATATTTACCTATTTATTCAACATGTATATTCAGACTTTTAAAACCTTCCCTTGTACGTAGTACTGTTAACAAACTACCCTTTAATGTACAGAACACTTAATGCATGTACTACAGTACCCTAAACTAAAACAGGCACAAATATTAAAGGTGATTTTATATCATGCATTTCCTAAACATGCTAAAAAGCACGATAAAAAATGGCAACCAATGTTTTGTTTACATTTTTGGGCTCAAGCCATGTCGTCCTGATGGAAGTTCCTTAAAGGCAGCTTCCTAGGGTATATTACAACTACGGCGATATTCCCAGAGAATTTACCTTCAGGTACCCAGAATTCTAACTCCTGGAGCGAGTATCCCTAAAAAGACCTTAGGGATATCGTAAATATCAGTGGACGTATTCTTGACACGCCTCATAGCAATCTATACCCCGAATAGAGTTAACACTTCGTAGGGGTAAAATGGCAAGAAAACGAAAACGATAAGAAAGGGGGGAGCCGTTCATAAGGCATCCTTCCTCCCCGTTTCGAAAGCGTGCCCTGCGCCGCTCACGGCGCCATCTGTATTCCTTTTTGCGTAGCTCTACGACTCGGTGTGTTTTCCCTGTTTTCTACCCAATCTTGGAATTTTCTCGCTTAATAATGCTTTCTCCAACTTCTTCTGCCTCGGATAAGTTGAGTACTATTTCTTTTATGTATAAATGTAGGCTCTTGGTTAAAATTAAAGTAATTAAAAGAGTTATCTTTGATACAAGAGCTGTTGCCTGCTGGAGGCATCATGGATGCTGTCGCTCGCTAGAATAGGATTTATTTGTTAGCAAGAGCGACGTTCCCAGCCCCTTTGCGCTTAAATATTAGCTACTTAGCTTATTTAGGAATTCTGTTATGATGCGATAGTAGTGTGCCTGGCGAAGTTTTGCCAAGGCTGCCAACACTAGTCTTCGTAGGCTAGTTGTTGGCCTATGTACTTCCTGCATGATAATTAGTCTTCCAAATGTGAATTTATTGCTTTAAGCGTTAGGCAACGTTATACATATAAGTCCTTTTCGAGTACCTTCCAAGATAGTATTGGTGTGAGTTTCGGTGAATTAGGTAATCGATTCTCTTAGTGCCTAGGCTAGGTTGTCTTAGGTCATTATAATATTATCTGTTCCCCGTTTGCTCCCTTCTCTTCGGGGAAGGGGCAAACCCTTTCCCTCTGTTTAAGCCTTAGGCTTAACTCTAGTGGTTTATTTGAATTAATCTTCAAATATATCTATGCTGGAGTAGTACTGTACCTTCCCGTTCCAACTGTATTGGTTCAGAGGGGGACAGTACAACAGTGTTTAGTCTGAGCCCGGTTTGTCTGGCATGGGGCAGAGTCTCCCTTGCTGATTGACTCGGGTATTAAGGGTTATCCCCTTGGTCCACCTTGTTGGGTTCCAGTAGTGATCCCTTTACTCGGTGACTCATCAGACTGTCCTATTGCCGTTCCGGTCTCGGGATATGTTCCCTTTTCTGGAAAGGCAATTCCTTCCTTGCCGTGGTTCTTGGGAGGCAGCCAGTAGTGCCGGCCTCCCTCTCGGGTCTTTCTCTAACTGAGATGAACTGTCTTAGTTGGGAATGACCCTTAACCAAGGTAAGGTTGGATAGGACCCTCTGTCCTTCCCTTCTTTTTTCCGTTCCTTGTGTCAGTCGTCTGCATCCTTGCCTAGCCTAGGTTGGGATGAGGAACTGGCGTGGTCTCCTGTCGGCCGGCAGAGTGTGCCGACCGGCAGAGACCATTACTTCGAGTGCTGCCCGGTCCTTTCTTGGTCCCTCCATCACTGCCGTCTGAAGATTCAGTAGGCAGCGGTTAGGAAGCTTGACTTAGTGTCTCCCCTTCCTTTCGGCACTCTTTTGGGTGCCGGGCCCAGAGACTCATAGTCTCTTAACCCGGCACTCATTCTATTGTCTTAGTATGTGTTGTCCTTGCCGTCTGCCGGCCTACAGGCCGGCCGTCGGTGGGGAGGGGTGTTCTCCAGTTCTCTTGCTGTCGGTCGGCGTTGGGTGTATACCTTTGCCGGCCGGTCTCTTGCTCATCTGCCGGCCACTACAAGTGGGGCCGGCAGCCGAGCGCTGCCTAGTGTGGGGGCCAGCCGGCAGGGTTTGTTTACTGCTGCCGGCCGGCCTGCGACACTGCCCAGTCAGCCGGCCACTAAGAATGATGGCCGGCAACGCAGTGCAAACCGGGTGGCTGCGGTCCGGCAACCACTGCCGGCCGGTTCAGGCATGGGATCTGGAGTTCTCCCCAATAAAGGTGATCTGATGTTGTGTACTTGAGATCTACCTTTCGAAAAACAGGGGGGGGGGTGCTGATCGGCAATAGCCGGCTGGCACACCACCCTCAGGTACTGTATCAGTCCTCTCTTGGTGGTATATTCAACCAAGGGAGTTCATGATGTAGTAGGTTACAACACTGTCTTTTCTATCTTACTTGTGTTACTGGTACAATCACCTGGTGTCGCCTTACAAGGATAAAAGATAATTCTCTTATCCCTGGCCGGAATGGTAATATTTTACCTTAGGTGTGAGCTACACCTAATTTCCTTTGGAAATACGTTCTCTGGTTATTCTAGTAAAGACTAACTATGTGACTTGGCTGGTGGGCTTCCACAGGTGTTTGTGTGGGTTTCACAAGTAGGTGTCTTTCCCTTATACTTGTTGAATACTCATTTGTTACATGTGAATTGAAATTCACTTGATATTCATGGAAATTTTTCTTCTTTTACAGGAGGAGCATCCGAAGTGTGATAGTGTCTTCTGCAATGTCCGCAGTAAGAACTTTTGCGGACATGCCTCGTGTAGGAGGCACGCGGCTTGTGCAGCCTCCAATGATGACCATCGTTACTGGGATCCGCAGGTATGTGCTGTATGTACTAACCTGCTATCAGAGGCTTTTGAATCCCCTAGGTCGGCGGAGTCAAGAGATGCAGCGAGGGAGAGGCTTCGCTTATGGGTAAGGGGTTTTCAGAAAAACACCACTGGACCTTATCTTCCTAACGAGAAGATGAGGGCATACCTTTTTCCCAAGGCTTCCCCTGATGCTGTTGTTCCCCAGCCTCGGCCGGAGATCCCTCTGATCCAGATTCCAGTGGAGGAGGATGTCGCTGACGCCATGCAGGACATCCAGTTGGACGACAAGATGTCCGACTTGTCCGATCGTGCGGAGCAGGATCTCCTCGTAGAGGGCGAGGAGGAGGATCGAGATCCTATTGCCGTGGAGGAAGAGGTTCCCGTATCATCAGACGTGCCGGTTCAGGTCCCTGAACCTATCCCCTCTACCTCGTCCGCTCTTCCAGCAGAGCTTGGACAGGCTCTCTCTTCCATCGTTGGTATGATCCAACAGATGCAGAGGGAGAATAATCAGAAGGCCGCTACTTTGGAGCTCCAGATGCAGAAGATCACAGCATCACGTGGACCTCCAAAGAAGCTCAACGTTAAGGACCTTCCTCTGTGCTCGGATGCCAACCCGTGGAGATATGCCGAGCACATGCCGATGACGATTGGGAAGATCGTCATGTCGGAGAAACTGGGCTCAGTTCCCCTTGAGGAGGTGGAATTCTGGCCCAGTAGAGGGGCCTACCCGGACTGCTATGTCCGTTTGAAGAAGGAGCCGGCTTCGAAGGAGGAGACGGAACCAAAGGAGGTGATTATCCTGGATCACTCCAAGGCTCAAGCCACTTTGACAGCTGCTTTAAAGGAGAGGGGGTTCTCAAACTCAAAGGTTGCCGCTTTGAGTAAGAAGCACCCCTCCTTTGTATCCTCCCCGGCTAGGGCCTTCCCCTTTATGCAAAAGGGGTTTGCGGCCGTCATCAAGGCGGTTGAAGCTGGCAAGCCGTGCCCGTCTTTGGAGGAATGTAAACCTCTATCGTTGGCATTGCCAATGGACAATAAGGACTGGAAGGAGGTGCACCTTACTCTCTCGGTTGGGAAGTTGGACGCCGACATTGCAGGACAGCAGTTCGGCGAAAACCTTCCCAAGTTGTCGGAATTCCTTCTACGGAGGGAATTGGACACAAAGGAGCGCC
This sequence comes from Palaemon carinicauda, assembly GCF_036898095.1. Lineage (NCBI taxonomy): Eukaryota > Metazoa > Arthropoda > Malacostraca > Decapoda > Palaemonidae > Palaemon > Palaemon carinicauda. The sequence continues at coordinate 32,302,629 of NC_090749.1, read as the reverse complement.
TGGCAGCCTCGATGTCTCTCCAGACCAACATGGAGACGATGGCTAGCGACCCCAAGATGCCAGAGATGTTCATGGTTATGGCCAAAATCCATCTGGCCACAGTAACCAAGGACCTCTATAGCTTTGTTAAAGCAAGGAGGGCCTGTAGGGAGTTTGTGTTCGCCTCGGCCACAGTGAGGCATGAACCCAAGAGGCTAATTTCATCCAGCATCTGGGGTAAAGATCTCTTTCCCAAGGACGTGGTCAAAGAGATCGTGGACAAGGCAGCCACTGAGAACCGCAATCTTCTCCTGAAGTGGGGCCTGTCCCTTAAGAGGAAGTCTTCTCCGGATGAGGGCCCTCAGCCGAAAGGAAAGGCGAAGAAGTCAAGGTTTTCCTCCCGTCCAGCCAAGTCCTTCAAACCGCAAAGACAACAGCAGCAGCAGCCAGCTTTGCCTCCGGTTCCACAACTGGTAGCCCAGACCCCGACCACCTTCCAATGGGTTCCCCAAGCCATGTCATCAGCTTCCCCGGCATTCAATCCCGTGTTCGAGGGACAGTCGACCACGTTTCGTGCAAGACCCAGAGGAGCAGCTAGAGGGTCATCAAGACGCCCCTCTAGGGGACGAGGATTCAGAGGTGGTCGCGGCCAGGGAGGCAAGACTGCAGGGCAGTCAAAGTGAAGTGTCGCCGGTAGGTGGGAGACTTCAGTATTTCCGGGATCGCTGGACCTTCGATCCCTGGGCCCACAGCCTTCTCAAAAATGGACTGGGTTGGAGTTGGTACAGTACTCCGCCCCAGTGCCCTCAATTTTTCCAACACTCCACCCCCGTTTTGGAGGAGTACATCCAAGATCTGTTGGAGAAAAAGGTGATCAGGAGGGTAAAGTCCATCAAGTTCCAAGGGAGGCTGTTTTGTGTTCCCAAGAAAGACTCGGGGAAACTCAGAGTCATTCTGGACTTGTCACCACTCAACAAGTTCATAGTGAACCACAAGTTCAAGATGTTAACGTTACAACACATAAGGGCCTTACTGCCCAAGAGGGCATATACCGTCTCCATCGATTTGTCAGACGCATATTGGCACGTTCCAATAAGTCGTCGTCTCTCCCCCTACCTAGGATTCAAGCTACAACAAAAACTTTACGCTTTCAGGGCGATGCCCTTCGGACTAAACATAGCCCCAAGGATCTTTACGAAGCTTGCGAGCGCAGCTCTCAAACAGTTACGCCTAAAAGGGTTCCAGGTAGTAGCCTACCTGGACGATTGGTTGGTGTGGGCAGCATCCAGAGCAGAATGCTTGCAAGCTTCCCTACAAGTGATTCAGTTCCTGGAATATCTAGGCTTCATGATCAACAGAAAGAAGTCTCGTCTTTCTCCAGCTCAGAGGTTCCAGTGGTTGGGAATTCACTGGGATCTAGTGTCACACCGTCTTTCCATCCCGATGTCAAAGAGGAAGGAAATAGCGGGGTCTGTCAGGAGACTTCTAGGTTCCGAGAGGATATCAAGACGCGAACAAGAGAGGGTTTTGGGCTCTCTTCAGTTTGCATCAGTAACAGACCCAGTGCTAAGAGCACAGTTAAAAGATGCAGCGGGAGTATGGAGAACCTTTGCATCGAAAGAGCGAAGGGACTTGAAGAGACCGGTCCCACTTCGACTACGTTCTCTTCTCAGACCGTGGTCTCAAGCCAGTCGTCTAAAGAGGTCTCTACCTCTTCAGCCACCCCCCCCGTCAGTGACAATCCACACAGACGCCTCAAAGGTAGGGTGGGGGGGTCACTCCCATCGGAAAAAAGTGCAAGGGATCTGGTCCAAGCTATTTGGGACCTTTCACATAAACTTTCTAGAAGCTATGGCAGTACTTCTTACCCTGAAGAAAGTATCCCCACGTCACTCGATCCACGTAAGGTTGGTACTGGACAGCGAGGTGGTTGTGAAATGTCTGAATCGGCGGGGATCGAGATCCCCACCTCTCAACCAGGTAATGTTAGCTATATTCCGACTGGCGGAGAAGAAGAAGTGGCACCTGTCAGCAGTTCACCTTCAAGGAGTCCGGAATGTGACCGCGGACGCTCTATCCAGGGTTACACCGATAGAGACAGAATGGTCCCTAGACGCAGGATCATTCTCTTTCATCTTGAGACAAGTCCCAGAACTGCAGATAGACCTCTTCGCGACGAAGGACAACAAGAAGCTGCCGAAATATGTGTCCCCATACGTGGACCCCTCGGCAGAAGCAATAGATGCGATGTCCCTCGATTGGAACAGATGGTCCAGGATCTACCTGTTTCCCCCTCACAATCTGATGTTGAGGGTCCTCAACAAACTGAGATCCTTCAAGGGAGTAGCAGCAATAGTGGCCCACAAGTGGCCGAACAGTGTATGGTTCCCTCTAGCTCTGGAACTACGACTGAGGTTTCTACCACTCCCGGACCCAGTTCTGTCCCAGCAAGTCCAGAAGTCGACTGTCTTCGCTTCATTACAGAAAACCCGAACCCTGCAGCTCATGATTTTCTCTCCCTAGCGGTGAAGAAACGGTTCGGAATCTCGAAAGATAGTATCGACTTCCTGGAAGAATACAAGTGTAAGTCTACTAGGAGGCAGTACGAATCTGCATGGAAGAAATGGGTAGCCTTTGTCAAAGATAAGAACCCGCACGAGATCTCTACGGAGTTCTGCCTATCCTTCTTCATTCACCTCCACGGACAGGGGCTGGCGGCAAACACAATTTCTACATGTAAGTCAGCTCTAACAAGACCCATTCTATATGCCTTCCAGGTAGACCTCGCTAACGAGATGTTTAATAAGATCCCAAAGGCCTGTGCTAGGCTTAGACCATCAGCTCCTCCAAAGCCTATTTCATGGTCGTTAGACAAAGTCCTTCATTTTGCCTCATTACTAGATAATGAGGAATGTGCGTTGAAGGACCTGACTCAAAAAGTGATCTTCCTTTTTGCCCTTGCTTCTGGGGCCAGAGTTAGTGAGATTGTGGCCCTCTCGAGAGAGGAGGGCCGAGTTCAGTTCCTGGATGGGGGAGAACTGAACCTGTTTCCGGACCCTACGTTTCTCGCTAAGAACGAGTTGCCCACCAACAGGTGGGGTCCCTGGAGAATCTGCCCTCTGAAAGAAGATGCATCTCTATGTCCCGTAGAATGCCTTAAGGTCTATCTTCGTAGAACTTCAGACTTCCATGGGGGCCAACTATTCAGAGGAGAAACATCGGGCTCGAATTTATCTTTAAATCAGCTTAGGGCGAAAATTACATATTTTATTCGCAGAGCGGATCCTGACAGTTCACCCGCAGGTCATGATCCGAGGAAAGTTGCTTCATCCTTAAACTTCTTTAACTTTATGGATTTTGAACACCTTCGTTCATACACTGGCTGGAAGTCTTCCAGGGTATTCTTTCGCCACTATGCTAAGCAAGTGGAGCAGCTAAAGAGGTCTGTGGTAGCAGTTGGTTGCGTCGTTAACCCTGCTGTTTAATTCTGCGAGGAACAGCGGAATCATTTGGGGCTTGGATTCTTGGGTGAATGGTTAGTTATATGCGTTGATATAACTGGTAGTGAAGGCTCTCAGAGCCCACAGTGACTGTTCCAACGTTATGGTGATGGTAGCACAAGTACAGACAGGTGTGCCAAGCGTTTGCCAACGCTATTGTCAGCAAAGTAGTAACATGGACGTTAAGTTTGATACCGGGGTATGTGTAAGTGACACATATGTTTTCTTTCAGATAATCATTCATCCATGCACTACAGTACTTGTGTAAATTGTTGGTCATCCACCTAGCATATGTACATATTTATGGTGACCATGTCTATTTATTGTTTCTCAATAAACTTGTTCTCGGGAACCTTGCGTCTCCTTCACCTATTTTTGATTTCATATTGTTTTTTGAGCATTTAGCCTATGTATATTAATCGGGGATATCTATAATAGCCTATTCCTTAATGCAAAGCCTGGATTATACTGGTTTATACTTTCCTTAGCAATAAGGACTCCACCCCTTTCTGAGGATGGTGGTAGCAGCAAGTTTAATCCTACGCAGATATAACCTTTTGTCTAATTTTACTTCGACCAGGGTGCTGGTCGGGACTTTTTCTTTTGGATACTGTAGTCCCGTAAGACTTCGCTTTACTTCATATAGAGTGAGACCACTATATGGTACTGGCTGGCGAGTGATTCATACATAGGTATATGTACTCTTCGTTCGTTTCTAGAGTCTAGTAGGACTCCTCCCTGTAGGGGGCAGGAAGCACTCTCATGGCTTATGATTAGTGAAAAGATGTATAACGGTAACATCTTAGGTCTGTCAGTCGAGTTGACTAAGAAACATTTTTGAGGAGTACGGCACGTATTGAGAATCCACAGATACAGTAATGCTCTGGTATACTTCCATCAGGACGACATGGCTTGAGCCCAAAAAACGGATTTTGAGCGAAGCGAAAAATCTATTTTTGGGTAAGATAGCCATGTCGTCCTGATGGACCCGCCCTGCTCCTTTTCAAAAATAAAATTAATAAATAAGAGTGAAAAGGATAGTAGGACCCCTCCCTACATACAGTATCTGTAGCACCTCGTGTATCGCTACAAGGAATACAGATGGCGCCGTGAGCGGCGCAGGGCACGCTTTCGAAACGGGGAGGAGGGATGCCTTATGAACGGCTCCCCCCTTTCTTATCGTTTTCGTTTTCTTGCCATTTTACCCCTACGAAGTGTTAACTCTATTCGGGGTATAGATTGCTATGAGGCGTGTCAAGAATACGTCCACTGATATTTACGATATCCCTAAGGTCTTTTTAGGGATACTCGCTCCAGGAGTTAGAATTCTGGGTACCTGAAGGTAAATTCTCTGGGAATATCGCCGTAGTTGTAATATACCCTAGGAAGCTGCCTTTAAGGAACTTCCATCAGGACGACATGGCTATCTTACCCAAAAATAGATTTTTCGCTTCGCTCAAAATCCGTTTTATCTCTGATCATAATGTAGAAACAAACTGGAGGTAGAGCTTTGCTTATTACCCAGACATATTTCCCATACTTTTCCCTTAGAACTACATCACATCTTCCTACTTTAGATATATATATATATATATATATATATATATATATATATATATATATATATATATATATATATATGTATATATATATATATATATATATATATATATATATATATATATATATGTGTGTGTGTGTATATATATATATATATTTATATGTATACACATATACATACCTACATATATACATAAATACATGCATACATATATATATATATATATATATATATATATATATATATATATATATATATATATATATATTACTGTATATATATGGGTTATGGAAAAAATCCGCGAAGTGGTGAATCCGCGATGGTCGAACCGCGAAGTAGCGAGGGTTCACTGTATTACATCGGTCTCTTGAGTCATAAGATTATAATTAAGTACTGTACTGTACAGTACTGTATTCACATGAAGCTTTTTACGGCTGACTACTGTATTACTGTACCTTAAATCAGTCCCCTTTGCTTTCATCCTATTGTACCCTCCGTCTTTCTCAATTATCTTATACTTTGAGTCTTACCCAATATTCAAGAACAAATCTGATTGATTTACCAGTTTCTTTATTAATAATTTATAGTTGCATAATATTGAACTGTAAGGTATATATATCCATTATCATTTGATCAATTGGGATTTATGATGTTGAATCCACGTGCACCGAGACTCCATGCTCACCTGGAATCTATCTCACTGAAAATTCTAGAGCATCTGGAATCCATTGCACCTGGGATACTTACAACAATTGGTCTCCACGATACATGTACGTGAGCATCATGACGTCAACAAGGAGCAGAATGATGCAAGCAGACCAACCGTCTGGTCGAACTTTGTTCTCACCTGTCTTCAGCTGACCGACTTCCATGCGATAGGAACCCTCGCGCCTACACTTCAGGGACTGTAATGTTCAAGTCACAGGGCACCTGCTTTCTTTAGTTTGAGTCAAGGCAGGTAACTTCGCACAATCTCTCTGAATCATCGAGATTCCACATCGTCATTCACTTTGGGAAAGTGTCGAACAATTTCTGCTCCGTCCAGTTCAGTTCTGAGGAAGAACATATCCTCTCGGGAATAAATCCTTGTACTGTACCTTCTCAGGAGGTTCCGTATCAGGATCGTTTCTTTCCCCAAGATCTCGTTTTGGCGCGTGTTTGTGACCAGGACATTTCCAGCCACCCTGTCACTCTCCTGCCCCGGAATATTCCCGTTACGTTGCACTGATGCCAACGTGGAAAAATATTTATGGTAATCGCCTGTATCTATCGGGAATGCATCCTCATGGGAAGACTCTCTTGGTACAAAGAAGTTTCGTATAGTAAACATTTCCTTCCCCCCTCAAAAAAAATTTTTTGGTAGGCTGTAGCAGTTGTTCGAGTGTACGATCAACGACCAGCGTGAACACATTGTTGTTAGCAGACCGATTCTCTTGCTCCTATTTCAGACCAGTTTTCATTATAGTTTCCTCCCAGAATTGTAAAACCCTGCCAATGAAACTCTCCATCAAGGCCTTTCCCAGCACACACAGAAATCTGATGACTGAATAACCTTGATACATACAGGGGAATTCAAGTACTGTATGGCAGATTCCAAGAACAATCCTCTCTAGGGCCTATCGTCTCTGCATCCACCCCTCAACAAGGGTGTAGTGAAGAGAAGGAGAAGGAGGAGGAATTCGGAGAGAAATTAGAAGTATGTACAGAAAGAGTTTCGAGAAGTGAACTGCTAAGGATTAAACATGTACTGTGGATCCTTTTGGGCTCAGACATGTTACTTCCTTTTGCATATATTGCATCCGTTTCATATTCTCAAGTCTCTGTCCTTTTAATTAAAAACATATTGTACTTAGTAGTTCTTTTAGAAAATTATACATTACGGTATAATACTGTACTGTTTCTATGATCATTATCAGCTTCTTGCTGAGGTTATAAGGATGGGGTCCTTTCTTGTGATATGAAATAAGACTACACTCTTTTATAATACAGTATTGCATTTTACTCCAGTATCTACAGCTAATTGAATATTTATGCATGATGTGCTGATCACCAGGTTATGTTTATGAAATTTTCCTTGCTGTGCAATTTACTCTTTAGAAGCCTTGGGTTACTTGTAGACTTAGAGTATATGGTACTGCACCATCTCTAGCCAAGAAAAGCATTATATGATTCTACCTAATTTTATCCTATTCATTCCTTAATGTGAACATTTTTATACTCATGATTATAAATCTCATGTACAGTAATGTATACCACAATATATTGTATTTTACGATTATTAACATTTTGTTTATTTGTTATTGTATTTCTAAAGTCAACTTTTTTTTTTCCAGGAAGGCACTACATTCATCCTCACATTAGTCGTCCATCTCATCCAAGGTGATGCAACGAGACTGGAACGGCCATATTGAGAGCGTACACTGTGTTACTTCTTCATAAGTGCCACGACATTGGATTCAAGCCTCTTGTCAACCAGCCCTGTCTTCTTCTTCTTCTGTGTTGGACCCAAAGCCCAGCTTTTCACCTCTTCACTGTTGACCGAGCTGTACTTCTCACAGGAGCTGCATCTTTTATCTCTGATTCCGGCATCATCTCTTGTTCCCATCTTATATCAGTCTCTGCATGACACGTTATCAACGCTGTTGATCAAAATCAACAAACTTCCCTGGAATGACCCTAAAAGGCCAGCTGCTTTCAAAGCTAGCTTGTTCAGAATAGTATTTCTTGAAAAGAAATGGAAAAAATGGGAATGAATTGCAGGCAAAATGACTTAATCTTAACTAATAATGCGCAGAAAAGCGAAGGCATTGTTGGACAGCCCTTTACACCTAAAGAAGCTTCGGTATCAGCATCGCAGTTCAGCAGGGTTGGGATGATGAAAGCCTTCAGGCGGCGAGTAATCTGATCGTGTGTTGCATCCTGTAGAAGGTGATATGATGCAAAGAGGGAATTACTACTTGTATTTTACCAATGGAAGTTTCAATAGTGGGCTAAGGAGATGCCCAAACGGGATACCTTGCTTGGAAAAAGGTTCGTATCTCATGGATGAAGATTTTGGAAACACTCTTGACCTACCAAAGAGAAGATCAATTATCCAGAAATGGTGTAACAGAAGATCTTCGGGATGTGTAATCGTACCATCATCTCCTGGGATACGGGAAGCAGTAAGAACAAGACCCAATTCTCTGGCTTGGTTTCCAGTGATATGGAAAAAGGAAAAAAAGAATAGTATTATCAGATAGATACTGAATTCAATTCTGTAAACACAGTACATGCAGTGAATCTTGCAAGGAAAATGTTGTTGTAGGAATGCTCCCGATTTTGTTGGAATCCAGCATCATATTTGCTGCCATTATCACGATCTCTTTTTAAGCTTACAATTATACAGTTTCTTTATTTAAGAAGCTGTTTTGCTGTACTATAGAGTACAGTATATACTGTTATCATATGAAAGCCATGCTGTTGAGAAAGTCAAAGACAATGCATAAATTGATCTCTTCCCAACTAAAGTTATCCTTTTATTTCATCAGATCTAAAATGGGCATTTGAAACTCCTTGTTGTGTCTTCTAAGGAAGGATATTGGCTATCAGAAAGTTATTATCTATATTCAAGGTGCTAAAGTGTAAAAGCCAAAGGATCAGGTTTTCTGCCAATTTGAAGAAGCCCAGAAAGAGAAAGATCGGACCATGAGAGTTGCAGTCAGCATTTGAGTAATCCCCAGGAATGGTCGTAGAAGCAGTCCCTGATTTTCCGCATACGACGGAAGATTATCCGGCCTAATGAAAAGCAGATTGAGTGGGACTGGGTCAAGCATCAAGAAAAGGAACATCCACAGCATTTTTCATCAACATAAGAAATCTGTACAGCACAGGAGTTGGTCGAGTTGGATAAAACTTTACTGAAAATGTACTTCTGATGAAGTGAGAAGTGTTGCTGGTAAGTTGTTGATTGAATTTTTGGGGGTACCAGAACATATAGTTGAATGAGACTGGAGAACTAAAGATAGAAATTGTTTTCCTTACTCATTTTGATCTTCCTATACTGTACATTATTATGGTTTTCCTTAATTTGCTTTTATCTTTCTGTTTGTGTATCCTTTTGGTTGCAGGGAGCTTCGTCTGAAGAGAGAGAAAGAGAGAGAGAGGAAGAGAGTGATCGTAATATACTCCTTATTGTCTAGATTTGCACAAGTGGTTCAGATATCTGGACAGTCATGCTAACTCCCAAACAATGATACCTTTGGTCAAGTTTTGAACTTTACATCGTGTTAGGAAATAAAGTAATGGAAAAATTGATCTAAATGTTTAGATTGATTAGAAAATGGTAAAAGAAGTCAGACTATCAAACAATTTATGACATCAACTACGATATGGGTAGTGCCATAGCCTCTGTACCATGGTCTTCCACTGTGTTGGCTTAGTTCTCGTGCTTAAGGGTACACTGTGGCACACTATTATATGTTTCCGTATTTCATTTCCTCACTGGACTATTTTCCCTATTGGAGCCCTTTGGCCTATGTCATTCTGCTTTTCCAATTAGGTTTGTAGGTTAGCCAGTAATAATGATAGAGTGTGGGTGATTGAATCATATTAAGTAGAAAGTCTTGGAATCAATTCATGACTAATGTGAGGTCCAGGTGTGTATCTCTCTCTCTCTCTCTCTCTCTCTCTCTCTCTCTCTCTCTCTCTCTCTCTCTCTCTCTCTCTCTCTCTCTCTCTCTCTCTCTCTCTCTCTCTCTCGGTAGTATCAACATTGCGGGATATATTTAGGGAAATAATCAGTGTACTCGACTCTACAGAACTTTGCATGTAGTACTTCATTGGGTTTTCATTCCTCATACAATGTACTTATTCCAGATTGAATACTAATGGAGAAGGAAGTTGATAAATTGGACATTCGGATGGAGAAAGCACAAAGGGAATAGATGAAAAGTTTAGGAGATGTTTAGTGGACCTGTCTTCCCACAGGAGAGGATTTCGGCACCACAGGTACTGAAGGAGTTGCCCGAGCCATGATAGCCTGATGAAGAAGGGAGTTCTGGGTCGCCTTCCTCCACTTCTCCGTCACTGTCTACTTCCTCCAGCGGAAACAAAGTCGGAGACTTGATGGAGGAGTTTTTCAGGACGAGAGAATCTTTCCTCGGGTCAGGTGAGTTTATCCATTCTAAGCCACTCTGACAATCTATAAGAAAAGACTTTAAACCAAGATATTTGATGGTATAAGTAATAGAACTATAATGAAGTTCAAACTTACTACTTATGGTTTTCTGTTGAACAGATTGACATAAGTCTCCTTTCATAGTTCATATATGACTGATCTATTTTAATGTTTTAATATTCTCAGTATATTTTACTTATTATATCTCATTTATAGTATATTCAATACTTCTCTGTTTCCTTTTCTCACAGGGCTGCTTTCCCTTTTGGAGCCCTTGGGCTTGTAGTAATCTGATTTTCCAACTAGGGTTGTAGCTTGGCTAGTAATGATGATAATAATATAGGTGCCGTAATGATAGTAAATATTGAAGCTACTGAACATGAATTAAAAGAATTTGAGCAATAATTTTCCCTTTAATAACATCTCAACTCCTTATCTTGAGAGAGAGAGAGAGAGAGAGAGAGAGAGAGAGAGAGAGAGAGAGAGAGATCCCGAGCACTTTTCGTGTTACTTTCTTTGTCATTGATTATTATAATAAACATCAAAAGAGTTTTGTGATTATGTTTGATTTTTAAATATTTAACTTAGCCGGTGAATATATAGCTGCAACTCTGTTGCTCGACAGAAAACTCTACGGAAAAACTCATAAGCGATCGCTACACAGGTTGCGGGTGTGCCCAACAGCGCCATCTGTCGACCAGATACCCAGCTCTTATGTAAACAAAGACTCAATTTTCTCTCTGTCGACGTGTCGACAAGACGTACTTTACTCGCTGTTGCTAAACTGGAGTTTTTCACATCTAATTGGTGAAGTACTATATTCTAGTTTTGAGCTTTCGCTGTGCAGCGTTTTTCTTCACACAAATCCTTGAACTCTTTTTTTATATCGGATTCTTTGTTGATGACTTATTGATCGTTTTTTGGAATTTCCCTTGACCAATTCAAAATGGCTGACCCTTCACAAGTTCCCAAATTTAGGAAATGCAATGCTAGGGACTGTTCTAGGCGTATTCCGAAGGCTTCTATCGACCCTCACACTGTTTGTTCCAATTGTCGGGATAAAACCTGTCAATTGGAAGATCGGTGTGAGGAGTGCGTTGGCCTTTCGGAATTCGATTTTATCGAATTTCAAAAGTACACACGTAGGCTAGAGAGAGATAGAGTTAGGAGAAGTTCTTCTCGTTCTATTGATGTATCCTCTCCTCATGCCCCACAACCTATTCCTTCCCCTGTAGTGGTTGCTCCTAACCCCCCTCCTGGCACTCAGGAACCATCGATGGCTGACATGATGCGTGCCATCCAGGCTCTGGGTTAGAGAGTTGAGTCCCTTGCTAGTGACCGTAATCAGCTCATGGCGGATGTTAAGGAGCTTAAGTGCCAAAGTGCAGTGGGAAGTGCTAAAGTGCCAAGTGATAGTGTTGTGGACAGTGTTGCGCTTGAGGGTTCGTCTGTTCGTGCCTGTCATCCTCCTAGTCCGGGACCTCTTGCAAGCTCCCAAGTCCAGGGGAGAAGCAATGTCGTACGACGCATGGGTTCGAGAGGCTTTAATCAGCGAACAGACGTTCCCTCCGTGGTATCGGGCGTATCTCCCCAAGATCGCTCCTACCTACCTAAGACGAGAGAGCCCATTTATACCTCGTCGTCTGAAGGTGTTTCTTGCAAGAAACTTTGGACCAAGGTCTCGCGACCGTTAAAACGTAAATCGGTCCCTTCAGCACAAGTCCAACGGCCCGGTTGTAGCCACTGGGTTAGTTCGGACTCGTTGCCGTCATCCGATGACTGCTCACCGCCTAAGAGAGGCAAAGCGGTACCGCTTCAGACACTAACACCGTCTGTCGCCGCACCTGCTCCCGTAGACCCTAAATGGTCTCTACTGCAAGACATGCAGTCTAAGCTTACGTCTCTGATGCAGGACTTTCATGCGGAGAAGGTTGCTGCCGTACCAGCTAGTGCAGTACCTAGCCTACAACCCTCCAAGCAATCGGTTGTGCGTCCTGTGGACGCTGAGGTAACCTTCTCACGCACACCAGTTGAGAGAGTTCCTCCACCCATGCGTTCCAGTGTGGTCTGCCAGCCGCATGTTGACGTTAAGCGACGCACGGAGGTTGCCTTTGACGTTCTGGATGTTCAACAACCGTCAGAGTTGCCTTGTTTTGACGCGGTGCGTCAACCTTCGTAACCCAGTGTAGTTTCCTCTGCGCAACCCAATCAGTCTAGACAGTCTGGGGTAGACGCTGTGCGTCCCCGCGCTACCATGGTTGTTGCCAGCTCACAGACTGGGCAGCAAGTCCATGACGTTGCGTCCGGCTCAGTCACGCATGCACCAGTGCGACCGGACTCAGCGAACCAGCCGTTACCCACTCCGTTGCCGTTTCCTCATCAGTTGTCGGATGAGGAACTTTCTGATGATGATGTTGCTGCACATATAGATGAACCACAATCAGAATTGGACGAGCCTAAGTCTACTCAACCCTCTTTGGACTTTAGAAAAGTTTTGGGCATTTTCAAAGAGCTGTTTCCTGACCAGTTTGTTTCTGTGGCTCCTCGTTCTCCGCCTTCAGAGTTTGTTTTAGGCATGCCTTCTACCACTCCTGCCTTTACTAGACTCGTCCTCGCACGCTCGTCCAAGAGAGCTTTGCGGGTGATAGGAGACTGGTTACAGTCCAAGAAGAGTTTAGGGATGACAGCATTTGCTTTTCCCCCTGCTAGACTCTCTTCTAGATCGAGCGTCTGGTATGCCACAGGAGAAGTTCTCGGCTTGGGAGTTCCTGCCTCTGCCCAGGGCGACTTCTCAAGTCTTGTAGACTCTCCCCGCCGCCTTGCCATGAGACGCTCAAAGATTTGTTGGTCATCATCGGACCTGGACCACCTTTTGAAAGGAATCTTTAGGGCCTTTGAAGTTTTTAACTTCTTAGACTGGTGTCTAGGAGCCCTAAGGAGGAAGATCTCTTCGACAGATAAAGAGACTTCCTTGCTCATTATGTCCTGCATGGACAAGGCCGTCCGTGATGGGTCTAATGAGCTTGCTGCATCATTTGTGTCCGGAGTCCTAAAAAAGCGAGAATCTCTCTGCTCATTCCTTTCTGCTGGAGTTACACCGTGCCAGAGATCTGAGCTTCTCTTTGCTCCTCTTTCCAAGTGCCTTTTTCCAGAAGTCCTGATTAAGGAAATAGCCGCTTCGTTAGTGCAGAAGGACACTCACGACCTTGTTGCGTCCTCAGCTCGCAAAGCTCCCCCTTTGCCTACCTTGTCAGCTAGACCAAGGATGGACACTCCAGCGTCTCGCTTTATTCCGCCCTTTCGTGGCAGAGCCTCCAGCAGAGGAGGTGCTTGTGCCGAAGGGAAGCGAGGGAAGAAGAAAGGATCCAAGTCCTTTAAGGGCAGAGTCTGACTGCCCGCAACTTCAGACAGCAGTGGGAGCCAGACTCAAGAACTTCTGGCAGGCCTGGGAGAAGAGAGGCGCAGATGCACAATCTGTGAAGTTGCTCAGAGAGGGGTACAAGATCACTTTTGCTCGGAGACCCCCTCTAGCAACGTCTCCCATCGATCTCTCTCCCAGGTACAGAGAGGAAGAAAAGAGACGAGCCTTGAAACGGGAAGTGTCTCTTTTGCTAGAGAAGGGAGCGGTGGTCAAAGTCTCGGACCTTCAATCTCCGGGATTCTACAACCGCCTCTTCTTAGTTTCAAAGAAGACAGGAGGGTGGAGGCCGGTGCTAGACGTCAGTGCTCTGAATGTCTTTGTCACAAAGACGACGTTCTCCATGGAGACCACAAAGTCAGTCTTAGCAGCGGTCCGAAGGGAAGACTGGATGGTCTCTTTAGACCTAAGGGACGCCTACTTCCACGTCCCCATCCACCCAGACTCCCAACCTTTTCTGAGATTCGTTTTCGAAAAGGTGGTCTACCAGTTTCGGGCCCTGTGCTTTGGCCTAAGCACAGCTCCTCTCGTGTTTACGAGGCTGATGAGGAATGTAGCTAAATTCCTCCATTTATCGGACATCCGAGCCTCCCTTTATTTGGACGACTGGCTTCTCAGAGCCTCTTCCAGTCGTCGCTGTCTGAAGGATCTAAAGTGGACTCTAGATCTGACCAAGGAATTGGGTCTCCTTGTCAATATGGAAAAGTCGCAACTGGTCCCATCCCAAACTATTGTGTATTTAGGAATGGAGATTCACAGTCTAGCTTTTCGGGCTTTTCCGTCGGCCCCCAGAATAAGTCAAGCCCTGTTATGCATCCAGAACATGCTGAAGAAGGAACGCTGCTCAGTCAGGCTGTGGATGAGTCTGGTAGGGACGCTATCATCCCTGGAACAATTTGTGTCATTAGGAAGACTACACCTCCGTCCGCTTCAATACCATCTAGCTTTTCACTGGAAAAAGGACAAGACGCTAGAAGCGGTCTTGATCCCCATTTCCGAAAAGATGAAGTCTTGTCTGACTTGGTGGAAGGACAGTATCAACCTAAGAGAGGGTCTTCCCCTGGCTGTTCAGACTCCCAACCACGTTCTCTTCTCGGACGCATCGGACGTGGGCTGGGGCGAGACATTAGACGGTCGGGAATGTTCAGGACTGTGGAACTCGAGTCAGAGGATCATGCATATCAACTACAAGGAGCTGCTGGCAGTACATCTGGCCTTGAAAAGCTTCAGGTCTCTCATTCGAGGCAAAGTGGTGGAAGTGAACTCGGACAACACCACTGCCTTGGCGTACATCTCCAAGCAAGGAGGGACCCACTCACTGACGTTGTACGAGATCGCAAGGGACCTGCTCATCTGGTCAAAAGGTCAAGACATATCACTAGTAACGAGGTTCATCCAAGGCAACTTGAATGTCATGGCAGATTGTCTCAGTCGGAAAGGGCAAGTAATTCCAACAGAATGGACCCTCCACAAGGATGTATGCAAGAGACTTTGGGCCACTTGGGGCCAACCAACCATAGATCTCTTTGCAACCTCGCTGACCAAGAGGCTCCCAATCTATTGCTCACCAGTCCCGGACCCAGCAGCAATACATATAGATGCCTTTCTCCTAGATTGGTCACATCTAGATCTCTACGCATTCCCACCGTTCAAGATTGTCAACAAGGTACTGCAGAAGTTCGCCTCTCACGAAGGGACAAGGTTGACGCTAGTTGCTCCCCTCTGGCCCGCGAGAGAATGGTTCACCGAGGTACTTCGATGGCTAGTAGACGTTCCCAGAAGTCTTCCTCTAAGGGTGGACCTTCTACGTCAGCCACACGTAAAGAAGGTACACCAAAGCCTCCTCGCTGTTCGTCTGACTGCCTTCAGACTATCGAAAGACTCTCGAGAGCTAGAGGCTTTTCGAAGGAGGCAGCCAGTGCGATTGCTAGAGCAAGGAGAGCATCTACCCTTAGAGTCTACCAATCGAAGTGGGAAGTCTTCCGAGACTGGTGCAAGTCAGTCTCTGTATCCTCGACCAGTACCTCTGTAGCTCAAATAGCTGACTTTCTCTTATACCTGAGAAAAGGACGATCCCTTTCAGCTCCCACTATCAAGGGCTACAGAAGCATGTTGGCATCGGTCTTCCGGCATAGAGGCTTAGATCTTTCCAACAATAAAGATCTTCAGGACCTCCTTAAGTCTTTTGAGACCACTAAGGAGCGTCGTTTGGTTACACCTGGTTGGAATTTAGACTTGGTACTAAGATTCCTCATGTCAGACAGGTTTGAGCCGCTACAATCAGCCTCCCTGAAAGATCTCACTTTAAAGACACTTTTCCTGGTATGCTTAGCCTCAGCTAAAAGAGTCAGTGAGATTAATGCCTTCAGCAAGAACATCGGATTTTCGTCAGAAAAAGCCACATGTTCGCTACAACTTGGTTTTCTAGCCAAAAATGAGCTGCCTTCTCGACCTTGGCCTAAATCGTTCGATATTCCCAGCTTATCGAAGATTGTAGGCAATGAACTAGAAAGAGTCTTATGCCCTGTGAGAGCTCTTAAGTTCTATTTAAAGCGCACTAAACCTTTACGAGGCCAATCTGAAGCTTTATGGTGTTCAGTTAAGAAACCATCTTTGCCTATGTCAAAGAATGCTTTATCCTACTTTATCAGACTGTTAATACGAGAAGCTCATTCACATCTGAGTGAGGAAGACCAAGCTTTGCTTAAGGTGAGAACACACGAAGTTAGAGCTGTAACAACTTCCGTGGCCTTTAAGCAAAATAGATCTCTGCGAAGTATAATGGACGCAACCTATTGGAGAAGCAAGTCAGTGTTTGCGTCTTTTTATCTAAAGGATGTCCAGTCTCTTTACGAGGACTGCTACACACTGGGACCATTCGTAGCAGCGAGTGCAGTAGTGGGTGAGGGCTCAACCACTACAATTCCCTAATTCCATACCCTTTTAATCTTTCTCTTGAAATGTTTTTATTGTTGTTTTTGGGTTGTCCGGAAGGCTAAGAAGCCTTTCGCATCCTGGTTGATTTGGCGGGTGGTCAAAGTCATTTCTTGAGAGCGCCTAGATTAGGGGTTTGATGAGGTCCTGTTGTATGGGTTGCAACCCTTGATACTTCAGCTCCTAGGGGTCGATCAGCATCCTAAGAGGATCGCGAGGCTCCGTAAGGAAGACGTACTTAAAAGGCAGAGTAATTGTTCAAGTCGACTTCCTTACCAGGTTCCTATTTATTTTGTTTTTTGTTATTTTGATAACTTCTAAAATGAAATGAAAAACTCTTAGCTCATAAAATGTAAACATATATTACTGGTCTCTACCCACCATCCTGGGTGTGAATCAGCTATATATTCACTGGCTAAGTTAAATATTTAAAAATGATATTTTAATTATAAAATAAATTTTTGAATATACTTACCCGGTGAATATAAATTAAATGACCCTCCCTTCCTCCCCAATAGAGACGCAGTGGGACGAGGAGAAAATTGAGTCTTTGTTTACATAAGAGCTGGGTATCTGGTCGACAGATGGCGCTGTTGGGCACACCCGCAACCTGTGTAGCGATCGCTGGCGAGTTTTTCCGTAGAGTTGTCTGTCGAGCAACAGAGTTGCAGCTATATATTCACCGGGTAAGTATATTCAAAAATTTATTTTATAATCAAAATATCATTTTTCTCTTACAGGAAATTAATTGTTGCCACATCAGCATCACAAACACTTACAGTAGACATCTTCCTTGATGCTACGTGGAAAGAAATATTTATCCTGAGGCTCTGAGACCTGGATTCCATCTCCACCTCATCTAATTAGTTCTTAGTTTTGTTTGAGTGAAAATGGAAACCTATTTGACTAAAGTCTCAACTTTAGTCAATCAAGAGTGTCAGACCAGTCAAGATTATTGCTATTCTCCAAATTTAGATTTTCTCTAAGGTTTCTTTATATATAGGGCGATCTTATTTATATAATTAAGGAAATTTTAATACATTCACTTAACTACTGACTTTGGAAATAATGTCTGTTTGGATAATTTTTCCATAGGTCACACAGCTTCTGAATTCCAGTGGGTCTAATTGAAGCTCTCATATTGGCTTCCCCTGGAAGGCTTCAGTTCTCTGCTGATGAAGCAAGACTCATGATTTTCTGAAGAGAAGTCTGATGAAGAAAGAAAACTGTAGCATTGTATGATTAATATGAAAGATGTGATATTCATTAACCATATAATGAAGTTACCAGATCAAGTTTGGAGAGCTCTCATAGAATTTATAAAAATCAATTGGTAAATACTAAGACCCTTACAACCTGAGACGTTGATGTGTCGAGTCAATTTCTTTTGGTAGAATATACCTCTAAGCAGCACAAAATGGAATCTATTGAATGAAAAAGATGTTTTTTTTTTTTTTGCAAGCAATTCTTCAGTTTACAAAGCAGAACTTCGATAAGTTTATGTGATTCTGAGAGTGATAAAGAAGTCTGGTTAATATGTTTTGTCTGAAAAACTCAAATGCACAATTAAATCAGTTCAATTTCTTAATGTAAACAGTATTAATGTTGAAGTAGAGAAGTTCAGCTTTTTTAAACATTGAGGGAATTCATGGTGAGAAATCATTAGACCTTTGAATCCAGTAATTGGTTGATATTGTTAAGACCCATTATCTTTCGTAAATAGCTAACCTGAAGGGAGAGTGAACCAGAAGTTATAGCAGAACAAATCCTGCTTGGGATTGAGTCTTTCCTAAAGTTACATCCTGACCTCATCTTTGAATTTGTGATGCTTGTTAAACCAATTCACTTTTTTTAATTAGCTTAAATGATCCAATCCTGTAAAGACAGAGACAGCTGCTCAGCCCATAGAGTTAAATTCTTGTGAATGTTCCAATTTGAATCAGTTGTTGATATCAATGTTTAGTTTAGCTTAAATGATCCAATCCTGTAAAGACAGAGACAGCTGCTCAGCCCATAGAGTTAAATTCTTGTGAATGTTCCAATTTGAATCAGTTGTTGATATTAATGTTTAGTTTAGCTTAAATGATCCAATCCTGTAAAGACAGAGACAGCTGCTCAGCCCATAGAGTTAAATTCTTGTGAATGTTCCAATTTGAATCAGTTGTTGATATCAATGTTTAGTTACCAGTGAGTTTAAGGAATTCTTCCAGAATATTCATCATTATTACAATTAATTCTTATAGAATTAAATTTTGATTGTTAGAATTATTTTATAATTTGTTTTTAGTATAAATTCTCCTGGGGAATCCTATAAAACTTGTGATCTGTTGTAATTTAAACGTCAAACATTTAACCGTATTTGGCCTCATATTTTGTTATTATTATTATTATTATTATTATTGTTATTGTTATTATTACTATTATTATTTATTATGTTGTTACTAAGCTTACTCAGGACTGGCTCCCCTATTTCTTGACTGGTCTGTCACTGTTGGAAGTCATCTGTTCAGACCTTTTGCAAACCACTTGTCTATTATTATGAAACATCAAAGATGTAAAAGTGTTGAGGTTTTTGTATCGCTGCACATTTACTCTTGAGGCAATATCTTCTAGTTAGGGATTTTCTCTCGCAAATCTCTCTTAGTTTGTGTTCCCTCATTGGGTCTATACAATGAAAGGATGTTTAGCCAATACTGAGCCTTTCTGAGTGGGGATTCCTTACATGGTGAAAGAGTTGTGTATCGCCATGACCAGCAAAGCTGTACTAGTCAGGGTCACCCATACTAGGTTGGTTTGCTTTTAGCAATCAGACAAAAGTCTCCCTGCATCACCAATCTGCAGTTGGCTGGTGTGGTGATGAAAACTGGCCAAACCCCAGATATGAATAATCTTCTTCTTCTTTAGATTGCCCGGAGCTTCTCTCCGGACAGGGGCTTTTTGACGGTGCGTCTAGCCCCTAGGTGGTTTCCCCGGCGGGTAGGTGTGGTGGTTGACGATCAGCGGGGCCTGGAAGTATATTTTTTCTTTTCCCTAGTTAGGGGCGAAAAGAGGTTTTATAGTGGTAAGGGAAAGGCTGTATAGTAAAGAGTCCCAGTGAGTAGGAGAGTCTGGGAGAGGAAAGGAGGGTTTTCAGTGGGAGAAGAAAGAAGCAGTTTTAAGTGTAAGTACTTATTGCTGCTTGCAAAGGTCAATTAGATTTCGCAACATGTTGCGAGCTTGCTCAGCCCAAGGGCCAGCACTGATTAAGCCCCTGGCTGGCCATGGGCGGCGTCAAGGGATTTTACTTATAGAAATGCCTGCTTTAGGCAGGCAAGGTCAAGAAACCAAGTGTTTAGGCCTGTTTAGGGCCAAAGTGATGAGATTAAGCTCAAAGGTGAAAGATTAAAGAGTTTAGTCCCAGTGAGTTAGAGAGACTGGGAGAGGAGGGAAGGGTTCTCGGTGGGAGGGGAAAGAAGCAGTTTTAGGCATAAGTGCTTATTAATGCTTGCCTGGTGTCACTGGGTATGGCTCTGGCATGCCAGGGGCAGAGTCGAAAGGATTTTTCTTATATGAATACCTGCTTTAAGCAGGCAGGGTCGAGTGACCCAGTGTTTAGGTCCTGTTGAGGGCTAAAGAGTTGAGATGAAGTTTTAAGGGTGAAAGGTTATAGAACTTGGTCCCAGTGAGTTAGAGGGGCTGGGAGAGGAGCGGAGTGATTTGCGTTAGAGGGCAAAAAAGGGCGGAGGAAAGCCTTAACCAAGGAGAGAAGGCTAAGGGTGGTTGAGAGTTGATATCTGCATAGGCTGGGAGAGACTCTTCTTACCTAGGTGGGGGGTAAGATCGCAGAAAACCTGCAAGCGTCTCTATGTTTTTGAGAATGTGGGCAGTCACATGTTCTGCAGTATGTGGCACTCCTTGGCCAAGGTTTTGTCTCAGATTTGTGGTTTCTGGACAGTGGCAGAGGTAATGATCTAGTGGGAGTGCCGGAACAGCTTCGCAGTACTTGCATTGCCTACCCTCAGGGTTGATGATTTCCCATGAGCAGGGGTACCCTAACCTTAGTCTGTGGTAGATTACTGCTAAGGATGTATCTGAGGCCTTTGTCAGGCATTGGACTAGAAACATGTTATTTTCATTAGTAAAATAAATTTTTGAATATACTTACCCGACGATCATGTAGCTGTCAACTCCGTTGCCCGACAGAAATCTACGGTCGGGATACGCCAGCGATCGCTATCCAGGTGGGGGTGTACACAACAGCGCCATCTGTGAGTAGGTACTCAAGTACTTCTTGTCAACAAGAACTCAATTTTCTCCTCGGTCCACTGGTTCTCTATGGGGAGGAAGGGCGGGTTCTTTAATTCATGATCGTCGGGTAAGTATATTCAAAAATTTATTTTACTAATGAAAATAACATTTTTCAATATTAATCTTACCCGACGATCATGTAGCTGATTCACACCCAGGGTGGTGGGTGGAGACCAGCATACATGTTAACAAAGAAGCTAAGTATCCCGTATTTCATTTTATCAGTTATTCAAAATAACAAACATAAAATAAATAAGTACCTGGTAAGGAAGTCGACTTGAACTATTACTCTGCCTTTTTTAAGTACGTCTTCCTTACTGAGCCTAGCGGTCCTCTTAGGATGCTGAACGACTCCTAGGTGCTGAAGTATAAAGGGCTGCAACCCATACTAAAGGACCTCATCACAACCTCTAACCTAGGCGCTTCTCAAGAAAGAATTTGACCACCCGCCAAATCAACCAGGATGCGGAAGGCTTCGTAGCCTTCCGTACAACCCAAAAAACAACAATAAAAAGTATTCAAGAGAAAGGTTAAAAAGGATATGGGATTATGGGAATGTAGTGGCTGAGCCCTCACCTACTACTGCACTCGCTGCTACGAATGGTCCCAGGGTGTAGCAGTTCTCGTAAAGAGACTGGACATCTTTGAGATAGAATGATGCGAACACTGACTTGCTTCTCCAATAGGTTGCATCCATAACACTCTGCAGAGAACGGTTCTGTTTGAAGGCCACTGAAGTAGCGACAGCTCTAACTTCATGTGTCCTTACCTTCAGCAAAGCAAGGTCTTCTTCCTTCAGATGAGAATGTGCTTCTCTAATCAGAAGCCTGATGTAGTAAGAAACTGCGTTCTTAGACATCGGTAGAGAAGGCTTCTTGATAGCACACCATAAAGCTTCTGATTGTCCTCGTAATGGCTTTGACCTTCTTAAATAGTACTTAAGAGCTCTTACTGGGCAAAGTACTCTCTCTAGTTCGTTCCCCACCAAGTTGGACAGGCTTGGGATCTCGAACGACTTAGGCCAAGGACGGGAAGGAAGCTCGTTTTTAGCCAAAAAACCGAGCTGCAAGGAACATGTAGCCGTTTCAGATGTAAAACCTATGTTCCTGCTGAAGGCGTGGATCTCACTTACTCTTTTAGCTGTTGCTAAGCACACGAGGAAAAGAGTTTTTAATGTGAGGTCCTTAAAAGAGGCTGATTGGATCGGTTCAAATCTTGATGACATTAGGAACCTTAAAACCACGTCTAGATTCCAGCCTGGAGTGGACAACCGACGTTCCTTTGAGGTCTCAAAAGACCTAAGGAGGTCCTGAAGATCTTTGTTGGTGGAAAGATCCAAGCCTCTGTGGCGGAATACCGCTGCCAACATACTTCTGTAACCCTTGATCGTAGGAGCTGATAGGGATCTTACGTTCCTTAGATGTAACAGGAAGTCAGCAATCTGGGTTACAGTGGTACTGGTTGAGGAAACTGCATTGGCCTTGCACCAGCTTCGGAAGACTTCCCATTTAGACTGATAGACTCTGAGAGTGGATGTCCTCCTTGCTCTGGCAATCGCTCTGGCTGCCTCCTTCGAAAAGCCTCTAGCTCTTGAGAGTCTTTCGATAGTCTGAAGGCAGTCAGACGAAGAGCGTGGAGGTTTGGGTGTACCTTCTTTATGTGAGGTTGACGCAGAAGGTCCACTCTTAGAGGAAGAGTCCTGGGAACGTCGACTAGCCATTGCAGTACCTCGGTGAACCATTCTCTCGCGGGCCAGAGGGGAGCAACCAACGTCAGCCGTGTCCCTTTGTGAGAGGCGAACTTCTGAAGTTCCCTGTTGACAATCTTGAACGGCGGGAACGCATACAGGTCGAGATGGGACCAATCCAGCAGAAAGGCATCCACGTGAACTGCTGCTGGGTCTGGAATCGGAGAACAATACATCGGGAGGCTCTTGGTCATCGAGGTAGCGAATAGATCTATGGTTGGCTGACCCCACAGGGCCCATAGTCTGCTGCAAACATTCTTGTGAAGGGTCCACTCTGTGGGGATGACCTGACCCTTCCGGCTGAGGCGATCTGCCATGACATTCATATCGCCCTGAATGAACCTCGTTACCAGCGAAAGCTTTCGATCTTTTGACCAAATGAGGAGGTCCCTTGCGATCTCGAACAACTTCCTCGAATGAGTCCCTCCCTGCTTGGAGATGTAAGCCAAGGCTGTGGTGTTGTCGGAGTTCACCTCCACCACCTTGTTTAGCTGGAGGGACTTGAAGTATATCAAGGCCAGATGAACTGCCAACAACTCCTTGCAATTGATGTGAAGTGTCCTTTGCTCCTGATTCCATGTGCCCGAGCATTCCTGTCCGTCCAGTGTCGCACCCCAGCCCGTGTCCGATGCGTCCGAGAAGAGACGGTGGTCGGGGGTCTGAACAGCCAATGGTAGACCTTCCTTGAGAAGAATGCTGTTCTTCCACCACGTTAGAGTAGACCTCATCTCTTCGGAAACAGGAACTGAGACCGCCTCTAGCGTCATGTCCTTTATCCAGTGAGCAGCTAGATGATACTGAAGGGGGCGGAGGTGGAGTCTCCCTAACTCGATGAATTGGGCCAGCGATGAAAGTGTCCCTGTTAGACTCATCCACTGCCTGACTGAACATCGGTTCCTTCTCAGCATGCTCTGGATGCATTCTAGGGCTTGATTGATCCTTGGGGCCGACGGAAAAGCCCGAAAAGCTCGACTCTGAATCTCCATACCGAGATAGACAATGGTCTGGGATGGGACGAGCTGGGACTTCTCTAAATTGACCAGGAGGCCCAGTTCCTTGGTCAGATCCATAGTCCATCTGAGATTCTCCAGACAGCGACGACTTGTTGGAGCTCTTAAAAGCCAGTCGTCTAAATAGAGGGAGGCTCTGATGTCTGCCAAGTGAAGGAATTTCGCAATATTCCTCATCAGTCTGGAAAACACAAGAGGTGCCGTGCTTAGGCCAAAGCACAGGGCTTGGAACTGGTACACAACCTTTCCAAAGACGAACCTTAGGAAAGGTTGGGAGTCTGGATGGATGGGGACGTGAAAGTACGCGTCTTTCAGGTCTAACGAGACCATCCAGTCCTCCTGCCTGACCGCTGCTAGGACCGACTTCGTCGTCTCCATCGTGAACGTCTGCTTGGTGACAAAAGCATTGAGAGCACTGACGTCCAGCACCGGTCTCCAACCTCCTGTCTTCTTCGCTACCAGGAAGAGACGGTTGTAGAAGCCCGGGGATTGATGGTCCCGGACTATGACTACCGCTTCCTTTTGTAGCAAGAGCGACACCTCTTGTTGCAACGCTAGCCTCTTGTCTTTCTCCTTGTAGTTGGGAGAGAGGTTGATGGGAGATGTAGCTAGAGGGGGACTGCGGCAGAACGGAATTCTGTATCCCTCCCTTAGCCACTTCACAGACTGAGCGTCTGCACCTCTGCTCTCCCAAGCTTGCCAGAAGGTCTTGAGTCTGGCCCCCACTGCTGTCTGGAGAGGAAGGCAGTCAGAACTTGCCTTTTGCGGACTTGGAACCCTTCTTGGATTTGCCACGGTAACTGTCGGCACGGGTACCTCCTCTGCTGGAGGTTCTACCACGAAAGGGCGGGATGAACCGAGTAGCAGGAGTGTCTACTGCTGCAGGGCGGAAGGGTCTAGGCACGGAAGGTAAGGGTTTAGCCTTACGTGCAGAAGATGCCATCAGATCATGGGTATCCTTCTGGATGAGAGAGGCAGCCATCCCCTTAATCAGCTCCTCCGGAAACAGACACTTGGAGAGAGGAGCGAACAACAACTCTGACCTCTGGCAAGGAGTGATACCAGCCGATAAGAAGGAGCAAAGATGTTCTCTCTTCTTGAGCACTCCTGACACGTACGAAGCCGCAAGTTCACCGGACCCATCCCGAATGGCTTTGTCCATGCAAGACATGATCAGCATGGCAGAGTCCCTGTCTGAAGGGGAAGTCTTCCTGCTTAAGGCTCCCAAACACCAATCGAGGAAGTTGAAGATCTCGAAGGCACGAAAGACTCCCTTCAACAGATGATCCATATCAGAAAAGGACCAGCAGATCTTCGATCGTCTCATAGCCAACCTGCGGGGAGAGTCAACCAGACTTGAGAAGTCGCCCTGGGCAGAGGCAGGAACTCCCAAGCCGGGTTCCTCTCCCGTGGCATACCAGACGCTTGACTTGGAAGCAAGCTTGGTAGGCGGAAAGATGAATGCAGTCTTTCCCAGTTGCTTCTTGGAATGCAACCATTCTCCCATAACCCTCAAAGCTCTCTTAGATGAACGTGCGAGAACGAGCTTGGTGAAGGCAGGCGCAGCAGACTGCATGCCCAGAGCAAACTCGGAGGGAGGAGACCGAGGGGTTGCAGACACAAACTGCTCAGGATACAAGTCCCTGAACAAGGCAAGGACTTTACGAAAGTCTAAGGAGGGAGGCGTAGACTTGGGCCCTTCAAAGTCAGAGTGCGGCTCATCCAAGTGTGCAGCTTCGTCATCCGATACTCCATCATCCGAAAGCTGAGTAGGAAGTGGCAAAGGTAGAGCAGAAAGCTGAACGGCTGAATCCGGCAGAACGGGTGCATGCGTAGCTGCGGATCCAACATCATGCCGCTACTGGTCTGTCTGCGAGCTGGCAACAACAAAAGCAGAGTGTTGGTGCGTGGGAGGGTCTGCGGTGGGTAGCAGAGCATGCTGTATGGTATGCGGAGCATGCTGTATGGTATGCGGCGCATGCCGCATGGGTTGCGGAGAAAGCTGCATAGTGCTGGAACCCGGCAGCTCTACAGCAGCAAGAACATGCGTCTGCGCATCGGTGGTGGAGCTCTCACAGGTGGAGTGTGGGAGCAGGCAGCCGCAGTATCTGCTGAGCGCACAACCTCGGCGGGTTGTAGGTTAACAGGAGCAGTGTTAACCTTCTCAGCATGATACTCCTGCATGAATGCCGCAAGCTGAGACTGCATAGTCTGCAGCATGGAGCACTTAGGGTCTACCATGGTTGGAGCAACAACAGACGGAGCAGAGGCCTGTTGTGGAACCACTCTACCTCTCTTGGGAGGTGTGCAGTCATCAGATGACTGCAGCGAGTCCGAACTGACCCAGTGGCTACACCTGGGCCGTTGGACTCGCTCGGAAGGGACCTTACGTTTGAGCGGTCGTGAGACCTTGGTCCATCGTTTCCTCCTGGAAACTTCTTCCACAGACGAGGAATGTAAGGGCTCATTCGTCTGTTTGTGGATGGGACGATCTTGAACAGATACGTCCGCAACCACTGAGGATACATCCGTGCGCCGATCAAGGCCTGCCGAACCCTTTGGTCCTTCGACATTGCTTCTCCCCTGGGCTTGGGAGCTTGCAAGAGGTCCCGGACTGGGAGGACGACTGGCACGCACAGATGTACCCTCATGCGCAACACAGACACTGACACTTTTCACATCACTAGCACTAACACTTCCCACTGCACTTTTTGCTTTCAGCTGTCTGACATCTGCCAAGAGCTGATTACGGTCATTAGCCAATGACTCCACTCGGTCACCTAGAGCCTGAATGGCACGCAACATATCCGTCATGGATGGCTGAGCACTAGTAGCAGGTTCGGGAGTCACCACCACAGGGGAAGGAAAAGGTTGAGGGGCATGGGGAGAGGAAAAATCCACAGAGCGAGAAGAACTCCTCCTGATTCTCTCCTTCTCTAACCTACGTGCATTTTTGAGGAATTCGTTAAAATCGAATTCCGAAAGCCCAGCACATTCCCCACATCGATCTTCCAATTGACAGGTTTTACCCCTACAATTGAAACAAATGGTGTGAGGATCTAAAGAGGCCTTCGGAAGACGCCTAGCACAAGTCCTAACACTACACTGCCTGTATTTAGGGACTTGAGACAGGTCAGACATCTTGAATTAAGAAGTAGTCAAGGGGGAATTCCAAAATCTAGCAAAGTTCGTTAACAATTAATCCAAATTAATTCCAAAAGCTTGCTAAGCTAATAATAAGGCTTCCTGAATAGCGAAGGCTAAACTCTAGAGTAAATACATCACCAAATCGTGAACAACAACTCCAGAATCAACAGCGTATCCAAGTAGGTCTTGCCGGCGGCACGACAGAGGAAAAATTGAGTTCTTGTTGACAAGAATTACTTGAGTACCTACTCACAGATGGCGCTGTTGTGTACACCCCCACCTGGATAGCGATCGCTGGCGTATCCCGACCGTAGATTTCTGTCGGGCAACGGAGTTGACAGCTACATGATCGTCGGGTAAGATTAATATTGAAAAGGTGCATTTATTGTTTCTGAGCCTAGAGGAAGTATTGCAGTGTATTGCCTCAAGAGTAAATGGATAGAATTTTATCAGTGGTATATTAGAGTTAAGTCTAGTTTAGAGATGTAGCATTTGATCTCTTAAAAGAAATTTGTTTTGTATTTAAAGGTGCAGTGAAAGCAAACCACAGTTTTAAATACAGAGAGAGAGAGAGAGAGAGAGAGAGAGAGAGAGAGAGAGAGAGAGAGAGAGAGAGAGAGAGAGAGAGAGAGAGAGGAGAGAGAGAGAGAGAGAGAGAGAGAGAGAGAGAGAGAGAGAGAGAGAGAGAGAGAGAGAAAATCCCTTTTGGGCAAGAAATTATACAGATAATGTTGAAGATGAGTGAGAGCGGCTCTTGTTCATCTCAGAGTTAAGAACTGCTGGAGGCATTGATGAGTAACAAACCCACAAACCTTAACCTTTGAGAATTGTCCTTAATCTTTCACTTGGTTATTTTATAGACTCTCATTCTGTCACATTGCTATTCCAAAGACAGTCAAGGTCTGATGACAGTGATCCTCCTTTTTTGGTTGTCTGGCTCTTTAGTCTTCCATTTGTTGATCATTAGGGGTCCAACTTGCCCTGTCTGTCTCCCTTAATAATAATAGAAACTTCTGTAGTAATTCAGTGACAGGAATTTCTTGCAACTAACTTGTGTCATGTTCTGAATACATTCAAGTCCTCCACTTGAGTTTAGCAGTTAGCTTTCTTTCGTAACTGAATAATGAATAAATTAGTTTTATTTTGTAATTTTTAGTTAATGAATATCTGCTTGGATTGATTTTCCATTGTTGTGTATCTGCTTGGGTTTAATCTTTAACCAGTTCTGTCAAAAAGGCCTTGTTTAAAACTGTGGTTTGTTTTCATTGAATGCTGAGATAAGAAACTTTAATATTTTGAGAGAAACTTCATATTATCTTCACTTAATTTGAACTGATATGGGAATAGTAGAGTGTAAAAGATTGAAGGACTTTTGGTATGTTTTGTTAGGTAAGTTAGTCCTTTTCTTATATCTATTATTGAGTCTTTAAGTCTGAAAATTCACCTTTCTGTAACATATGTAGTATTCAAAAGCTCTGATTGGAAAACTGTTATTTCTAGATCATTCAGATGTTCAGATATTAGTAAAAAGTAAATGATATAATATACAGTACAGAATGTTCCTTAATGTAAAGCAAGAGGTAGAATAGGTTTAATTTCACTTTAGATCCAGACTTGTCAATACAAACTACAAGTAAAGAGAAGCAGTAGAATCATACGTAGATGACTGTCTGTGTTCTTATTCATCTTCTTCCATCTTCAGGGCAAGAAGTTGGTTTCTCCCATCTGTTTCTGTGTTCTTATACACTATTTCAGTTTGTTAAAAGATAACTTCATAATCTGGGTAGTCTTTTCAAGTGTGTAAGCAAGATTTGTATCATCATTTTATCAAGAGGTTGTTATTGAAAAAAAGTGTCCTATTTTTCCTGAACAGCATTGGATTGTTGTAAGGTTAGCATTGCTGTCTGTTTCTATTATTGTATTTGGCTGGTTATTTCTCAAATAATTTAAGGAAATAGTTATGTGCTGAGACTTTCAATTTTGTTTCAAACTAGATTGAAATAGGTCATTCATTGTGGCCTTTTCTCTTGAATATTCTGTATAAACTGGGTCAATATGTTTATTAGGTTATGTCTGTGCGTGTTTTCTTGTTTGGTTTATGAAGAGAACTGGTAGACGATATTATTGCCCCTCATTATTTTCATGGCAAAAGAAAGGATTAAGAATTGATCATACTTTAAACTATAATAGTTTCTGTGTATGTAAAGGTGTTGCCCAGACCCTATGAATAAAAAATGCTGCTGTTGGGGTTACCCATGAAAGAATTAAAATATGCAGGTGTTCTCAGTTACAGTTTTAGGTTTCCAAGTAGATTTTTATGGTCAAAGAAAATATGTTATGTATAATTCTTTTTATTACTGCTTCGGTCAGGGAGATAGAATCACTTAAAGTGAGTGTCAGTCACAAATAGTTTTGAATACCAAAATAGATTATTGTATCATAATTTTCAATATTAAACTTACCCGATAATCATGTAGCTGTCAACTCCGTTGCCCGACAGAATTCTATGGAGGGATACGCCAGCTATCCCAATACTAGAAGGGGGTGTACTTACAGCGCCACCTGTGGCCAGGTACTATAGTACTTCTTGTTGACACCTCTTCAATTTTTCCTCTGTCGTGCTTCTGGCAAGACGTTCTGGGATACGCTTATGATCTTCGAGTTTTTTCACGGCTAATTGGTGAAGTATTCTCTCAGATTTCGGCTGTCGCTTTACTGGAAACCTTCTTATATTAGCTTAGATAGCTTTTATATAGTACTGATTAACGGTTATCGATCTTTTGCTTGATTTTGGAACCCCCCTTGGCTAACTCTTTGGATTCAAGATGTCTGACATTTCGCAAGCCCCCACCCATAGACGATGTAGGTCTTGCAATAGGCGTATTCCGAAGGCCTCGGTAGATCCTCACACCTCTTGTTCTGACTGTAGGGACAGGCCCTGTCAGTTAGAAAATCGATGTGAGGAATGCGCCGGACTTTCGGAACTTGAATTTGTCCGTCTTTTAAAATATTCAACTAAGTTAGAGAGAGGTAGAGTTAGGAGGAGTTCTTCTCACTCTTCACTTTTTTCCTCACCTCATGATCCCCTACCTTTTCCTACCCCTGTAGTGGCTACCCCCGAACCTACTATTTGCCCTCAGCCTGATATGTCTGTTGTTTTGCGTGCTATTCAGGCCTTAGGCGATAAAGTAGAGTCAGTGGTAAGTGATCACAAGTCTCTTGTGGCCGAGGTCAAGGAACTGAAGGTCAAGAGTGCAGTGGGTGGGATTAGTGCCAGTGCTGTGACGAGTGCTAGTGTCAGTGCAGTGCCAAGTGCTAGTGCCAGTGTCAGTGTGGTGCGTGAGGATACTTCTATGCGTGCCTGTCGTCCTCCCAGTCCGGGACCTCTTGCAAGCTCCCAAGCCCAGGGGAGAAGCAATGTCGAAGGGCAAAAGGGTTCGGCAGGCCTTGATCGGCGCAATGAAGTATCCTCGGTGGTTGCGGGCGTGTCTTCCAAAGACCGTCACTCCCACCTGCAGACGATTGAGCCCGTCTTCCGCTCGTCCGCTGATCAATTGTCAGGCAAGAAACGTTGGACTCAGGTCTCTAGACCACTCAAACGTAGAGTCCAGTCCGCGAGTGCTCAGCCAGGCTGCAGTCATTGGCTCAGCTCTGACTCGCCGCAGTCATCAGTCGACTGCACTCCGCCCAAGAGGAGTAAGGTGCTGCCACAACAGAGCTCGACTGTTAAGGCTTTACCTCAACCTACGGTAGTTTCTGCCGACCCCAAGTGGACTCTACTACAGTCCATGCAAGCACAGCTTTCGGACTTAATGCGTGAGTGTCGGGCTGAGAGTGTTGCGCCTCCGCCTCCGCCTGCACTCCCTCCGCCTGCGCTCGCTCCGCCTGCGCTCGCTCCGCCTGATCGCAGTATCACCTGCCAGGCGTACGATGTTGAGCCACGTTCTGAGTTTGCTGTTCCCAGTGGTGTTCAGCCTCCGCCTTCCTTAAGGCAACCTTTACAATGGGATCAGGAGGATTATACCACTCTTCCTCCGCCTCCTCTTGCTGCTCCAATGGAGACGACGAAGTCCCAGTGATGCAACGCTCGGTTGAGGTACAACAACCTCTCCCGTCCATGAGTCAGTCTCCTCAGCTCTCGCTGCAGCGAGCTCAACCCTCCACAAGGCAAGCACCACAACACCTTAGCCTTGCGCCTCAGGAGCCTCAGCTTGCGAGACATTTACCTTGTTCTGCGCAGCCTCTGCCTCATCGCGCTCCGCTCACACCGCAGGAACAGGAACTTGCTACTCCGCTTCCGCCAACCGCTCAGCAAGCGCAATCCTTGGGTTCAACCACTCATGCCAGGAGTCAGCCTCCTCCACCCATGCGCCTTCCCTCTGCTTCGTCTGTTATTCAGCCTTTGCAGTCTGAGCCTCAGGTTTTCCCTCAACAGATACTTGAAGAGGAAACCACTAATATTGTTCCTACTCGTTCTGACTCTGCTGTTCTGCTATCTTGTCCGATCTCTTCGCTTCACTCTGGTGATGAGGCTTCTGATGAGGAGGCGGCACACCTGGATCCCTCGTCAGACGTGGATGAATCCAAGCCTTCTCCACAGTCTATTGACTTTCGTAAGGTCTTGGCTCTGCTTAGGGAGGTTTACCCAGACCACTTTGTCTCTGCTATTCCCCGCTCTCCACCATCTGAGTTTTCGCTGGGCGTACAACAAGCTAAGTCCACCTATACTAAGCTAGTCCTAGCAAGGTCCTCTAAGAGAACGTTAAGGATCTTAGGGGAGTGGATGCAGACTAAGCAACACCTTGGCAAAACTTCTTTCATGTTTCCTCCGACTAAGCTCACTTCGAAAGCGAGCGTTTGGTATGCCACAGGAGAAGCACCAGGCTTGGGAGTACCTGCCTCTGCCCAGGCTGACTTCTCAAGTCTGGTAGACTCGCCTCGGAGAACTGCAATGAGGCGCTCTAAGGTTTGCTGGACCTTCTCAGACCTTGATCACTTCCTGAAGGGAGTATTCCAAGCATTTGAGATGTTCAACTTTCTAGACTGGTGCCTGGGGGCCCTCAGCAAGAAGACCTCTCCTGCGGACAAGGATTCTGCCATGCTTTTAATGTCCTGCATGGATAAGGCCATTAGGGATGGTTCTGGTGAGCTTGCGTCGATGTTTGTATCAG
Organism: Palaemon carinicauda; assembly: GCF_036898095.1. Taxonomy (NCBI): domain Eukaryota; kingdom Metazoa; phylum Arthropoda; class Malacostraca; order Decapoda; family Palaemonidae; genus Palaemon; species Palaemon carinicauda. The sequence goes on along the minus strand of NC_090749.1, from coordinate 32,270,717 downwards.
GGGTTCTGAAGAAAAGGGAACAGCTGTGTACCTTCCTTTCCTCCAGCATTACACCTTGTCAAAGGTCACAACTCCTTTTTGCTCCACTCTCGAAGTTCCTCTTCCCCGAAGAGCTGGTTAAGGACTTGTCTGCTGCCCTGATACAAAAGGACACACACGATCTTGTAGCCTCATCGGCTCGTAAGTCTAAGGTTGCTACCTCAGTCCCCAGGACTTATCGCTCCCCAGTGGCTGATACCCCTGCCACGAGGTTCATACCGCCCTTTCGTGGTAGAGCCCCAAGCCGAGGAAGCTCCCGTCCAGACTCTTCCAGGAGCAAGTCTAGAAAAGGCTCCAAGACCTCTAAAGGAAAAAACTGACTCTCCGCATCTCCAGACAGCAGTAGGAGCCAGACTCAAGATCTTCTGGCAAGCCTGGGAAAAGAGAGGTGCAGACGCCCAGTCTCTCAGTTGGCTGAGGGAGGGTTACAGGATTCCATTCTTCCTCAAACCACCTCTGACCACATCTCCCATCAACCTCTCTCCCAACTACAAAGAAGAGGACAAGAGGCTAGCATTGCACCAGGAGGTGTCGCTACTTGTGCAGAAGAAGGCAGTGGTTATAGTCCGGGATCATCAATCCCCGGGCTTCTACAACCGTCTCTTTCTAGTGGCCAAGAAGACAGGAGGTTGGAGACCGGTGCTGGACGTCAGCGCGCTCAACGCGTATGTCACCAAGCAGACGTTCACGATGGAGACGACGAAGTCGGTCCTAGCAGCGGTCAGGCAGGAGGACTGGATGGTCTCGTTGGACTTGAAAGATGCCTACTTTCACGTTCCTATTCATCCAGACTCCCAACCTTTCCTGAGATTCGTTTTTGGAAAGGTTGTCTACCAATTCCAAGCCCTGTGTTTTGGCCTAAGCACAGCTCCTATGGTGTTCACTCATCTGATGAGGAATATAGCGAAATTCCTCCACCTTTCGGACATCAGAGCCTCCCTCTACGTAGATGACTGGCTGTTGAGAGCCTCCACGAGTCGTCGCTGTCTGGAGAGTCTCAACTGGACTTTAGACTTAATCAGAGAACTGGGTCTGTTAGTCAACATAGAAAAGTCTCAGCTCATTCCCTCCCAATCCATTGTGTACCTGGGAATGGAGATTCGGAGTCAGGTTTTTCGGGCTTTTCCATCGGCCCCCAGGATAAGCCAAGCTCTAGAGTGCATCATGAGCATGCTGAAGAGGAGCAGTTGTTCGGTGAGACAGTGGATGAGTCTCACAGGGACCCTTTCATCACTGGCCCTGTTCGTCGAACTAGGGAGACTCCACCTCCGCCCTCTTCAATTCCATCTTGCAGCTCATTGGGACAAGGGTTCGACTCTCGAAGCAGTCTCTATCCCAATCACCCAAGAGATGAAGACCACTCTCTTGTGGTGGAAGAACAATCTCCTTCTCAGGGAGGGCCTATCGTTGGCTATTCAGACCCCCAATCTTCATCTCTTCTCAGATGCATCGGACTCGGGCTGGGGTGCGACCTTGAACGGATGGGAATGCTCGGGAACGTGGAACGAGGAACAAGGAAGGCTCCACATCAACTGCAAGGAGCTACTAGCAGTTCATTTAGCCCTGCTGAACTTCAAGTCCCTCCTGCTAGGCAAAGTGGTGGAGGTGAACTCAGACAACACCACAGCCTTGGCTTACATCTCCAAGCAAGGAGGGACCCATTCGAGGAGCCTATACGAGATCGCAAGGGACCTCCTCATTTGGTCAAGAGGTCTAAACCTCACTCTGGTCACGAGGTTCATTCAGGGCAATATGAACGTCTCAGCAGATTGCCTAAGCAGAAGGAATCAGGTCATTCCCACGGAATGGACCCTCCACAAGAGTGTGTGCAACAAACTTTGGACCTTGTGGGGTCAACCTACCATAGATCTGTTTGCCACCTCCATAACCAAGAGACTTCCGCTGTACTGTTCCCCTGTTCCAGACCCTGCAGCAGTTCATGTGGATGCTTTTCTACTGAACTGGTCCCATCTCGACCTTTACGCATTCCCACCGTTCAAGATAATAAACAAAGTTCTGCAGAAATTCATCTCGCACGAAGGGACACGGCTGACGCTGGTTGCTCCCCTTTGGCCTGCAAGAGAATGGTTCACAGAGGTACTTCAATGGCTAGTCGACATCCCCAGGAATCTACCTCTAAGAGTGGACCTTCTACGTCAACCTCACGTAGACAGGTTGCATCCAAACCTCCACGCTCTTCGGCTGACTGCCTTCAGACTGTCGAAAGATTCGCTAGAGCTAGAGGCTTTTCGAAGGAGGCAGCCAGTGCGATTGCCAGAGCAAGAAGGGTTTCCACTCGTAGAGTCTACCAATCTAAGTGGGAAGTCTTCCGGAGCTGGTGTAGAGCTAATTCAATATCCTCTACCAATACCTCTGTGACCCAAATAGCTGACTTCCTTCTACATCTTAGGAATGAGAGATCCCTTTCAGCCCCTACGATTAAAGGGTATAGGAGTATGTTGGCTTCAGTTCTCCGCCACAGAGGTTTGGACCTTTCTTCCAACAAGGACCTTCAAGACATCCTTAAGTCTTTTGAGACGTCTAAGGAGCGTCGTCTATCCACTCCAGGCTGGAACCTAGACGTAGTCTTAAGGTTCCTTATGTCACCTAGGTTCGAACCTCTCCAGTCAGCTTCCTTCAAGGACCTTACCCTCAAGACTCTTTTTCTCGTCTGCCTTGCAACAGCTAAGAGAGTCAGTGAGGTTCATGCCTTCAGCAAGAACATTGGTTTCACGACCGAATCTGCAACATGTTCTTTTCAGCTCGGATTCCTAGCAAAGAACGAGCTTCCTTCACGTCCTTGGCCTAGATCGTTTGAAATACCTAGCCTCTCCAACATGGTAGGTAACGAACTAGAGAGAGTTCTTTGCCCTGTCAGAACTCTCAAGTATTATCTTAAGAGGTCTAAACCTATTCGAGGACAGTCAGAAGCCTTATGGTGTGCCATCAAGAAACCTTCGAGGCCCATGTCCAAGAACGGGGTTTCGTATTATATAAGGCTTCTGATTAGAGAAGCCCATTCTCACTTAAAGGAGGAAGACCTTGCATTGCTGAAGGTAAGGACCCACGAAGTAAGAGCCGTAGCTACTTCGATGGCCTTTAATAAAAACCGTTCTCTGCAGAGTATAATGGATGCAACCTATTGGAGGAGCAAGTCAGTGTTTGCATCATTTTATCTTAAAGATGTCCAGTCTCTTTACGAGAACTGCTACACCCTGGGACCATTCGTAGCAGCGAGTGCAGTAGTAGGTGAGGGCTCAGCCACTACATTCCCTTAATTCCATAACCTTTTTTAACCTTTCTCTTGAATGCTTTTATTGTTGTTTTTATGGTTGTTACGGTAGGCTAAGAAGCCTTCCGCATCCTTTTGATTTGGCGGGTGGTCAATTCATTCTTGAGAAGCGCCTGGGTTAGAGGTTGTGTAGAGGTCCTTTAGTAGGGGTTGCAGCCCTATATACTTTAGCACCTTTGGGTTGATTCAGCCTCCAAGAGGAACGCTGCGCTCAGTAAGGAAGACGAACTTAAAAAAGAGGCAGAGTAACGGTTCAATTCGACTTCCTTACCAGGTACTTATTATTTCATTGTTATTTGAGATAACTGTTATATGAAATATGGGATACTTAGCTATCCTTTAATCTTGTACACTGGTTTTCACCCACCTCCCTGGGTGTGAATCAGCTACATGATTATCGGGTAAGTTTAATATTGAAAAATGTTATTTTTATTAGTAAAATAAATTTTTGAATATACTTACCCGATAATCATGATTTAATTGACCCTCCCTTCCTCCCCATAGAGAACCAGTGGACCGAGGAAAAATTGAAGAGGTCTCAACAAGAAGTACTATAGTACCTGGCCACAGGTGGCGCTGTAAGTACACCCCCTTCTAGTATTGTGATAGCTGGCGTATCCCTCCATAGAATTCTGTCGGGCAACGGAGTTGACAGCTACATGATTATCGGGTAAGTATATTCAAAAATTTATTTTACTATTAAAAATAACATTTTTAATGATCATATAATATATTCGTAATCACTTTGAATCCGTTTATATTTAGTGTCATTTGATAGTTCTTGTTATACTTCTAACTTCTTAAGTATCAGAACCACTGGGTTGGTGAGTTATAACCGAGCGAGTGATAGACTTGAGTAGTAGTTGACTGTCCAAGGTTTACGATGCTCACCTTCTATATTTCATCTGCAATTGTATTTGTTTCATAATTCCAACTCATCGCTTATTTCTTTGAATCATTTCTTATTTTAAGGATTCATTATAATCTGTGCTTCTGCACGCTGATAGAAGTTTAGGTACTTTTTTCATGTTGCTGTCAGTATTTACTGCTCCTGCACGTTTTCATTTTTAGTCTTACGCGGATACAAATTGCTAGTCATGTTTTCTACGACCGGCCAATCAAAGAAAACTGTTTTGATACCATGCTTCATTGCTAGGAAACCATAGCGCATGAAGCAAGAGGACTCTTGCTCGCATCACCTCCTCACAACAAAGTTAGTTGTGAAGGGAAGAGGTTATGCTCTCACCTCCTCTATACGATCGAGCCTCTTGCATTTAATTTGCTTACCCTGTTAGTGTTTAGTGCTCATGACTAGTGTCTTTTCTTTATTCATGGTCACTGGCATTACTATTTATTATCTCTGAGTTACCAGTGAGGGTTTTATGTCTAGTAAATCTCTGTGTTTACGTTCTTGCCCAGGATGGGATAGCGGGATAGCGACCATTATGGCATCTTTATGAGCCGGACAGACATAGACACACATCTTTTTTGTCCCTCTTGTCTAGACAAGAAATGTTCAAGGGAATTTCCTTGTAAGTACTGTAGGCAGTGGACTTGGACTTCCTCCCAATGGGAAAGAGATTTTTCTCGTAGCAGGAAACTTAACAAGATTTTTACAGTACTCTACTGCGTCTCCCAAGAGGAGTCTCTTTCTGTGTGGCAAGAGCCTCCCTTTAGTTTTTCATGTGAATTCCCTGAAACTTTACTTACACAGCAAGTTCTTGAGCCGGCACTTGTTAAAGATTCGTGCCGTGAGCCAGGTCTCAACACAATAACCATGATTATGAAGAATGGGAGACATTCCCGTTGGAGGGACTCTAGAGTTGAGAAAGCTTTTCCCCTTATTCTTGAAGCAACTTTGTTGGAAGATGAAATTTTGCAATCCCCAACACATTCTCACGAACTAGGTTTGCCGAGTAACTATAGGGATCCTAAGCTGAAGTTTCCTCAACAGAGTCTTCAAGAACTCTTTAGAGGCTTTTGATAAGGGTGGTCGGACCGCTTTGGCTCTGTCCACACCCCAAAGCTTACTTAAACTATGCATTCATTTTAATTAACCCTCTCCTTCCATGCCTATTAAAGTAAAAAAGTCGAGTTGGACATAAACAGAAACTACGACTTTCCAGAGGAAGCTTTATGCGCCGCCATTACTGCGTGTGATGGCGTCATCACACGCACAGTTTTCTGCACGTGGTGAAATTTTTTCACACGCAGGATAAGTTTACAACTCATCCCAGGTTATCATGCATCTCCGCAATGATGACAGATCATATGCTAATAGCTTAATGTGTGCAAACTTTTCTCCACAATCCAACCAGGTTGAGACATTCTCCCTGAAGAATGTGGAGGTGGCGCAAAGTGACCGTATGTGCATGAATCATGAGCTTGAGATTCCTGATATCTCGAGTAAAGTGCACTCCTTAGAGCATAGAATTATCTGCTCAGGGGATATCCCTTCATGAACATTGTGAGGTAAAGAAAGACAAAAAAATTTCTACCCCCAGTCTGACTTTAGAGTCAAGTTTACTAAGAGGCGTAGACAAGACCCGCGTCGAAAGTGATGCAGAGGTCTCCTGGTACAGAAGTCTATCTCACTTAAAAGGCTGAATCTGGGAAAGGAAGTTCATACTTCTGTCCACTGCCCCTTGTAGAGGTTTTAAATCTGAGAAACTCTGATGTAGTGAATTCCTCCTATCTGTTCTCTCAGACAGAAGTAGAGACAGCAATAGAAAAGATAGCAAGGCTGAAACAAACTCTCAGGGAGGAGAGAGACAACTGAAATACCTGGTTCTCAGTGGTCGAATTTTGATAACTTTCTTTTTCCTCGTAACCTAAGCTCCGATGGAAACTTCGCTTCTCCTACCTCACACTGACTTGCTAGAGGTGGACATTCTTATCATGGGAGAGAGCTGGATTCCTCCCTTTCCCATCATAATATAAATGCATAAGGGAAAGGAAGGATGTCTGAGGAAGAGTTAAGAACTCAGTTACAGTGAACCCTCGTTTATCGCGGTAGATAGGTTCCAGACCCGGCCGCGATAGGTGAAAATCCGCGAAGTAGTGACACCATATTTACCTATTTATTTAACATGTATATTCAGACTTTTAAAACCTTCCCTTGTACGTAGTACTGTTAACAAACTACCCTTTAATGTACAGAACACTTAATGCATGTACTAACGTACCCTAAACTAAAACAGGCACAAATATTAAAGGCGATTTTATATCATGCGTTTCCTAAACACGCCAAAAAGCACGATAATAAATGGCAACCAATGTTTTGTTTACGTTTATCTCTGATTATAATGAAGAAACAAACGCATTTACACATCTGTGTATAGGTTAGTTTTTGCATGATTATATTGATTATTCAGTACAGTATGTTGATTTGGTTATTACTAATGTTTTACTTAATTTTTCTTATGACTTCCAAATGAAATTTTTTTCTTTATGACGCCGCCTGAAACGACGGCGTCATAAAGTACGCTCAGTAAACAAACTAAGGAATTTAACGCGCATGATGAAAGTGATAAATAATGATATTACAGTAAAAGCTTTTATAAAATATGTTATTACAAATATTATTTACCGTATCTATATAAAATCATACATACGTAGCAAAGCAGGAAAACAATCTACGAGAGAGAGAGAGAGAGAGAGTTGTTTTACATATGTAAATGTAAATTTTAAACAAAAAAAATAGCCCCATTTCATATAAAATAGATTACAAATATTTTACTTTATCATATTACAGTAGTCTATAATACTGTAAAGTTCAGTACAGTATGTTGTTGTTAAAGTCGTGGCGAGGAAATTCTCACGAAACAAAAACAAGCCATTCAATTACAACAGCTGATTCATCTCTCTCTCTCTCTCTCTCTCTCTCTCTCTCTCTCTTTCTCTCTCTCTCTCTCTTTCTCTCTCTCTCTCTTTCTCTCTCTCTCTCTCTCTCTCTCTCTCTCTCTCTTCGTGTTATACAATACTTACATTTAGATGAAGAAACTAAAATTAGTTTTCTTAGTGTCAATTAAATACGAAACGAAATAATTAGGCCGAGTCTACATCCATTTCAATCATAGCTAAAAATACGGCATCCGATTTCATCAGCAAACCACTATTTTTGGGGAAATATCATTTTATTCTAGAAAATTGCCACTCTTTAAATAGTTAATTGCACATTAAGAAAGCGTGTACTTTTGTTTTTAAATTTCGGGTGTATTTTAAAAATCGAGTATTGTTGACTTCTTTTTTTTTTTACTTTTGGCTGTGATTAGATCAGCTGTCATCTAGCTGCCGCTCTTGAGTGTGTACGAATACACTAACAAAGTATCATTTATACCATTTCTTAGCTTATTCAAACCGTCTACAGTATACAGTTGATATTACATAAGCACCAATAAGTTATAACCTATCAAATTTTTTTGTTTATTACATTTAAACCCCCCTCTATCTCTCTCTCTCTCTCTCTACCTCTCTCTCTCTCTCTACCTATCTCTCCACCTCTCTCTCTCTACTCTCTCTCTCTCTCTCTCTCTCTCTCTCTCTCTCTCTCTCTCTCTCTCTACCTCTCTCTCTGGGCTACTTTTCACTACCTCCCATTCCTTACCTCTCTCTATCTCTCTAACAAATGATATCTTTGTTGCTCCTCAAAGTTTCATTTATATTGAAAATCAATCATGATTAAATTTTCCTTACTTTCTCCAATCTCACACCATCGGTCACATCGCGGTATTTTCGATATTTCCGGAAAATCCGCGATATATGTATATACATGGGTTATGAAAAAAATCTGCGAAGTGGTGAATCCGCGATGGTCGAACCGCGAAGTAGCGAGGGTTCACTGTACCGTGAAAACGGATTAACCAAATTATGACATTATCACAATTAATGTCTCTCCGGAGAACCTCCTTGCACGCGAGTACTGGATTCAGAAGCCTTGCACTTTATTGAGATTAAGAGCATCATCTGTCGTTTGGATGGATTGGATGAGCCTCCTCGTGCGCAAACTGCTAATAGACGGTACGCTATTGACTCTATCGCCCCATAGTCTCAAAGCCCCAGACACAAGTTTGATGTGATGCTTTCAAACCAGACTAGAGATAAGTTAGACTTTCTGAGTATACAAGTCTCACAAAAATCACTTAAGGCTGGTAGGTTCTCAAAGCTACCGCCTTTACCACTCACACGGCAGAGATGTTTTTAACTGTTGGCATAGATTACATCACTACTAACTATTTTGATGAGGATTGCAATCTAATGCAATAAGCCTCTAGTCTATGATCAAGGTTCCCACCTCAATTGCCCCGCAAGTCTTTGACCAGGCGAGAGTTAAGAGGAGACGATGGGAGCAGGAGTCCTCTTTCTACATGCGCATGCTCTGTGGTTGCCTAACAACAAAGCATGGTGCAGGCAAATCAATTTTCTTTGATTGGCCGATCATAGAAAACATGACAAGCAGTTCCCCAAATAAATGACCAGGTTTGTATAGCTAGGAAAATACAAATTGTTTTGAAATTTGTAGTGTTTTTACTAAGAAAAAAGTATTCTAATTTTTATCCATTAGAAAATTAAGCATCTTTCAAACTAATCCCCCAAAAATTATAATGTTGGAATTTCTCTTTTGAAATTGAACAACTTAGGAATACTGTACATTTCTTTTTTTAGTTTATGCTGAATCTTTTAGATTTTTCAAGAATCAATTTTAGTATTTATAGGTAAGAGACAAACAGTCTCTTTGCAAAGCTTTGACCATGATATTGTTATCAAGTTATAAGAAATCAAAAGTCCATCAAATTGTTTTGCTATTGCTAAGCTCCTTTATAAACATCTTTGAGAGCCTGCATGTTTTAATCTTGGGTTATGGCTACCCATTAGGAATATTTTAGCTACTTTGTTATGCCCGGAATATGTCGTCTGTTGCGATAGATTTGGAGTCTTAACTGTAACCATTTTTTCCCCAACAGAATTTGGAAAGATTAACTTATTACTTTGCCTTCGGCACCTCTTGGGTTGCATGGGGCAGGGAGTGCAGTGTGGCCACCCACCTGAAGAGGAAGAAAAAGGAAAGAAGATGAAGAAGAGTTGGTGGGGAGGAGGTATGGGATCCCAGACACTTCTTTTTCATTCCCCCTTCTCTCTCTCTCTCTCTCTCATTCTCCCTCCCCCTTTCCTTGGTGACTTTGTGAGTTTCTCTAATTCTTTTCCTCAGTGTCTCGCTCTCTCTCTCTGTCTCTTACCCAAGTCTCTGTTTCAACCAGTTTCATCCAGATGTTCAGTTCTGTAACTTTGGTCTGAAATATGATGACTTCTTAGTATTTGCCTCATCAGTCAAATTGACCCGATGGAATATTTCATTTATGAGTGACCGTTAAATAGTTCTCGCCAGTAATTTTGTTCATTTGTAAAGGGACTTTGAATGTTCTTTATGAAAAATAAGTGGTTCACTGAAGTCTATATTGCATTTGTCAAAATCATTTGTCTGTTACCCATTGTGTGTTGCTATTTTGATCCAATTATTTTAGTGCCTAACTTTTCTAATGAATACATATCAGTTTTTTCCCTGTGTGATATTTCTGTTTTTTAAGCCAATGTAGAAATGATTATGTTCATTATTTGATGTATATTGTATGAGAAAATATGACTTAATGTGTACTGTAGTGCTTAACACTTTCATGGTTATATTTTAAATACTTCTTGTTTTCATTTAGGAATATGGAAACCAATTACTGTCTCATATAACTGGGTAGCAAGATTGTAATTACGGTTCGCATTCTGACATATGATATCTGGTTGACAATATTTACAAGTCTTGTAAAATTCTTAACTTAAATTTAAAAAATGAAATAGTATTGTGAAGTTCCTAATTTCTTTAGCTGTTATAAATGTCACTTATTTTCAGTTGAATTGAGATGCAGAATGAAATGTAAAGTATCATTTAAGTAAGAGTCACATGAAATGTAAAAGTCACTTTTATATAATAGTCTTAAAAGACTGTGTATAGCATTCTTATGATGCAGTAATTGAACTGAAGTTCTGTTAAATTGTCATTAGGATTACACGTCAACTGTATTCACCATTTGTGCAGACAGACGCATTGATATTGCGGGTGCGTTTAGATCTCTTGGTCCAAAGGGGATCGTACAGAGAGGGCCACAGTCAGAGTAGTGCCGTTTAGACCTTTGGCGACCCTGTAGGAAATTCTGGATAGGGGTGTCATGTTGTCGTCTTGTTCTTGTCTTTGCTATGTCACTGAAAAGGTGGGTTTCCAGATGTCTGAAAATCTAGGAAGCATTGTTGGATGAATATGGACCTTGGGAGGAGTCATAGGAATCGCTGGTTTTGTTCTGTGTATCCCAAAAAAAGGGTTTTGTCCTTCTTTTCCAGTTTTTATTCCAGGAACATCTAAAGTTCTGGATGTTTTACTCATTCTTGTTTGTTGCGGTTGAAGAATTTGGTGCTCTACTACCAGATTTCTGGGATGTAATTGGTAATATTACTCGCAAAGAAACTAGCCGTAAGTCCTTTATCTTTCCACCACATATGTCTTGAAATTAATAAAGACTAAAGGTTAGGAATAAACTACAGATGGAAATGTTGAATAAACATACATATTTTGTAAGCAGAAGACACGTTTGGCTCAATTTGAGCCGTGAAGTTAACTTGGTCCATTGTAAAAGTTCCTTCAATTTACTTTTCCATGTTTTAAACAAGTGTGGAGAATGGTAATGGACAAAATAAAAAGCAGTTTTCACTGCTGTAAAAATTGTACCTCTTATTAACTCTGGCTCACTGTTTGAGTTTGGCCTTAGAAACATTTATTCATCTCCTGATATTGTGTAAAAGAGATTTCCACGAGATTCTTTTTTTTAATAATGTGGTGATAGTGCTGGATGACTTTACTGATCCTAGTGCCTTGTCTGTAGGCTAAGTTTTGTTACATTCAGAAGCCTATGACGACTTGTGTCCCTTTCACGGTTGGTAGAAATAAGAAGTGAGCACTGGAACAATGCAGAGTTGGAGAAGGTACACAGCTATGTGGAAATGCAATTAAATAGGATGAAGAGAGCAAAAGTCCATTCAAAACCGAGGGTTCAAATTTGTGCTTCAAAGAGGCTTATGTACCCAGGACTAGGAAAAGGAAAGGCAACCATTATATACATATATTACCCCATTTGAGGGTCATCTCTCACTTTTCTTGAAGAGTAAATTTTGTTTGGCTTCAATTCTCAGTCAGCTGAGCACCATCAAGAAATGACCCATTGGACTAAAAAAATGCAGATTTAAATTTTGCAATAAAAGGGTAAACAATTAAGTTTATGGAAATGAAAATACTTGGAGATTGTGATAAGACATTTTCAGGAAACATTTTGGACAGATCCTATTTCATGTTGATGACTTGAGGATGTCTTTGTTAAACTGAATTTTGAAGACTTGTGTTTCAGGATAGAAAATAAGTGAGAACCTCAAGTTTTACAATCCATATCCCAAAAAGCTTTACCAGTCACATCCCAACTGTGGAATGTGGTTTGAGTTGCCTCCAAGAATATGCTCAGTGGGTTGTCTGTTTTTTAACTTTAGAAGTACTGCAGATCATTTTAGGTTATCCATGCAGTTCCACTGAATAATGTCTTTCTTTGAGATGGAATCTTCAAAATAGAATGTCTTAATTTAAAAAAGAGAAAGGAATATTTTCATACCCATTTGACAAAAATGGAGAAATCTTCAAGCCAAATGGCACAACACCTCAAAATAGGATACTGCACTGTACAACGAATAGCTTTAATATTTCTCTGATACTTCTGAAGTTCAACTTTTGAAATTGTCACAAACTACTTAAAGGACAATGTTATCCTTAAAACAGTATGTCAATGGAAGCTTTGAAATCTACCTAGAAGATCTTTTTAATAGATTGTAGTTGCTCGTATGATCTCTCTCCTGTTTCTTGTGCCTGGTCGTATTTCAAGACAAATACAAGTATGGCATTCTCTCTCGTGTTTTTCCTAACATATTACTATTAATAGCTAGGATGCTATAAGCTCAAGTGCTCCAACAGTGATCAGCAACAATGTTATACAAGATCTGTCATATGATATATGAAAAGAGATTTAAGTCAACCTGTTTTAACAGAAAAACATTTGCAACAAGTTTGAGCTTCTGAAGTTCCGCCGATTCAACTGTGTGATTAGGAAGATTATTCCACAGTCTGTCACAGCTGGAATAAAAGTCTAAGAATACTGTGTATCATTAAGCCTTATAATGAAGAAGGCAAGACTAATAATTGATTGCATACCTAGTGCAACGTACATTATGGTACAGTCTGGGAACATCTGAATGCAAAGGATGGTCAGAATTATAAGACATCTTATGCCACATGTATAAAGAACCAAGTGACTGACAGTGCCAGAGATGAATATTTATATCAGGAATAAGAAAATGAATCGATTGCAAGTTATTTTCCAATAAATTAAGATGGGAATTAGCGTCTGAAGACCAGGCATGAGAACAGTGAAAATCATTAAAGATTCAATAAGCAAATTTTTTGTGAAATTGAGGAAGACACAGACCTAATGTGTTTCTCAAAAGTAAATTTGCAATAAAAACTCACATAGAATTTTAAATGAATTCTATATTGTTTAAGAGACATTATTAATGCAATGATCCGGATATTGAGGAGCCACTGTCCTCGACCAACTTAAAATTAAAATCCTACTTTGAGATTTGTTAGGGTTCACCTTCATCCCAGGTAAAATCACTGGATACAACACATGCATTCACTGCACAACCTCTACAACTTTTACAACTCTTCCAGAAGGCTAAAATCAGTGCCATATCTTTGCTCAGACATCCTCTCTAAAGTTTACAATGTTTCCAGAAGTCTAAAATGACTGGCTACACCACCATGATTTACAAAATGCACAAATTTTAGCTAGATCTCTATTAAAGGATCCTACAACCCCAGATCTACATTCAGGTGGTGAAATTGATGTAAAGAGACTAAAGCCTTCCCTCCCTCAAGAGGTAAAAACGTCTGTCTTGTCGTTAATGGTTAAGTTTCCTTAACATTTCATTCTTTCATTTCATTTTTTTTCTTTTCGTTTGAGCCCTGAAAGGTAAAAGTTTCCACTAATCTTTGAAATTGAGGGAAAAAAGGTGGCTTGCAATAAAGCCCCTAATTTTTTTCCCCTACTTATTTCTGAATACCTAAGGTTAGGTGAATGTCTCTTGCAGCAAGATAAGTTTTATCTTGAAAGACGGTCGTCACAAGAATCTTGTTCAACTTTTCCAACTATAAAAAAATCATGAGTCATCTTCAAAGAGGAATCAAACAATTTGATCTGTTGGGATGTCATCACTAAGAATTAGAGTAATTTAAACACTCATCTTTATGTGATTGAATATGAAGAGAGCATCTCTGTCTCTCTCCTTCTTTCTCTCTCTCTCTTGGTCTCCTCACCAGAGAAAAAAACACCAAGAGTATACAGTATTCCAATTGCCAGCAGAACACTTGTTTTGAGTGTTGATGCAGGCTTTGGTGTTCAAACAGGTCATCATCTGAATGAAGTTAAGCCAGAATCAAATAATGAAATGGATGAATTTTTACCTGAACATTGCCTTCAAGAATCTTAGAATTAAATGAAGTGGCCACATACCTAGCTCTTGTCAAAATTTTGACTTACAGATGTGTATTATGTACACCTGGAGGTGAGTAAAACTGTTGACCAAACTAAAAAGTCTCTTAAGATGATAAACAAACCTTTCTGGTTGTGATAATATTGCAGGAACAGCAAAAGGTTGATGGAAATACCCAGAGAATTCACCAAATGGAACTGTTGAATTTTAAATGTGTCTACTGCATACAGGAAACATAAAGATAAAGGATTGTAGCTCTTTATAAAAAGACCATAAATGACTCATTTATTTTGTATATGATGGTACCTTTTAATGTCACACCTTTAATATGCACTCTGTAATGCAAAATGATTTTTAAAATGCATTGTCAAGTGTGTAATGCTCGGTACTCGTGTTCATGGACTATCCGTTACATTATTTTGCTAGTTGTATCTTAATGTTGGCTTTTCAAACTTCCTTGGGTCTTTCTCTATAGCTTCTGAGTATTGATTTAAGAGACGAGGTTGCTTCGCCTATGCCTCATGTACTCAAAGAAATCCTCTAGGCGTCATACGTTATCCTTTTCTCTTCCATGATACAGGTTTCAGATTTTAGAAATGTTGCATAGTCCTTTGAGCCATGCTTGTGCCTGTCAGTCTCACCAGAGTTTTCTTGGTTAAAGAATTTCTTTCCTCAGTTTGAGAGTTTTCTCTAAAAGAACTTTGCTCATCTGATGGTTTCTATTTCCATGACCAATCTGTTAAGCTCCAAAGAAAAACCAATGTTATTTTTATCCAATAAAGGAAAAGGTCCAAAAATGCATTCAGTGATTTCAATTTGAAATGGAATCAGACAATGGTTACTGTAATCATCTTGTTTATTTACTACCATTTTAATCTTAAGATTGATGGCGCTCTTCTGTCTTCTGCCGTTTTATTGAAGTTTATTAGAAATGTCGTCTGACTACCATGTCAGATTCCTTCTTTCTCTCAGCTATAGTGGAGCAGCATTTGTTCTTTATTGAGAGATTAAATTTACAGCAAGAAAAGACTGGTCATTGGAAAGCCTTGTGTACAAAGGGAATGGGGAAATTCAATCTATATCAGAATGTTAAGAACATTATCTTTGAATGCTGTTCTATAAAATTTTCTTTCTTGTTGGCACTTTTCCTAATTGGATTTTATTGGCAGACAGCCTTTTGTGTTGAGCTTCTGGGAATAAGTTTAATCTCATCATTTTTTCCTTGCGATGACATATTGGATTCGTCCCTGCCTGGTGATCTCCAGGGCTGGGGTTTAAGTTCCTCTTAAGCTCCATAGTTTCTTGTAGTGTCTGCAACCTCACCATTCTTGTGAGCTATTGATGGGAGGTTTTGGGGAGCCTATATGCCTACCTACTGAGTCATCAGTAGCCATTACCTGACCCTCTTTCATCCTAGCTTGGTTGGAGAGGGGCTTGGGTGCTGATCATATGTACATAAAGTATGGTCAGTCTCTAGTGCATTGCTCTGCTAGCCAGGGCAGAGTCATTGTCCCTCGCTCTGCCATTCATGAGCAGCCTCTAAACCTTTAAATTAATTGAGTGTCTGGCTTACTGCTGTTTAGAATTGGTCATAAACAATGATCCCTGGAAAGGAAGTAATGAAAGTAGAAGGAGCCGTATCTCTCCCCAGTGATCTCTTGTTCTTCCTTTCATCCATCTCTTTTCTTCTCCCTCCTACCCGCCACTCGCACCACGACGCCGCTTTCTTGGTGGTTCGTTAGCCCTAGTTTATTACATATTAGGTTAAGATGATTGTAACTTTTTAAATATTTAACTTAGCCGGTGAATATATAATAGCTGCAACTCTGCGGCTCGACAGAAAACACACTAAAAAAACTCGCGAGCGATCGCTATGAAGGTTGCGGGTGTGCCCACCAGCGCCAACTGTCGGCCAGATACCACTCTTGCATGTAAACAAAACCTTCAATTCTTCTCTGTCGACGTTGACGACAAGACGTATCAATACTCGCTGTAGAACCTGGAGTTTTCTCAACATATTTGGTGAAGTACTTCATTTTGGTTTGAGCTTTCGCAGTGCAGGTGTTTTATCTTCATCTTAAATCTTGAACTCGTTTTTGGATAGATTTAATTTTTGATGACAAAGAGAGTATGGACTTTCTTTGACTTTTAAATGGCCGACCCTTCCCTTAGACGGAAGTGTGTTTTAGCCTTTTAGCAATTATCTTATCACGTTATAAATTAATTATAGATTTTCCTCTATATATTTTATATCTCAACCGCCTTTATTAGGCCTCTTCGATTAGCTTTCCATTTATAATAAACATCAAAATAAATTTTAATGATTTGTTTATATGCGACCTTTCCTGAGAGTAGGCGGTCCTAACTTGGAAACCGAAGTTAAACAACGTTGAGCCCTTTGCAATTGTAAATAATTTTTACAGAGCTAATGATTTAAAACTTATTAAATGAAATATCTTTAGTAAATATTTTATGATAGTTTTTTCTTTGAATAGTCTTCGTACTGTTTCAAAGATGAACTAACGTTTAGTTTATTTATGCTACGCAGTTTGCGCTCTATCGTTACGATAGAGAGAGAGAGTATCACGGTTTCACTTTGCAGAAAGAGTAAATCGATTCTGACGTTTTGTTCTTTTTTCTTTCAAAGCTTAAATGTTTTAAAGACTATTTTAAAGGAACTTTTAATTGAAAAACCTTTCAGTTTTTTCCTTTGGTCAAATAACCTGTTTATTGACGAAAGGTAAGTGGGCTCTTCTCTTCGGTGCGAAATCAAGAGAGAGAGAGAGAGAGAGATAGAGACGGAGAGAGAGAGAGGAGAGAGAACGTTCCGATCTTTATCTCGTCCCAAGCGAGTAACGTTGTTCTCGAGTTACTCTCGTCCCTATTCTCTGTACGGGGAGAAAGGATAAAACGTTTTTAGTTTTTATTCTCGTCCCAAGGCACTTACGGTGAGAGATTGAAAACGTAGTTTTGAATGAACTAGTGTTTAGTCTCTTCCCCAGCCACTGATTTTTTTTTTTATCTTAAAATATGTTTACTGGTTTTTTGCTGGTATTAATGTTCTTACATTATACGACTGATTTCGCAATTATAACCTTTTGATAGAGGGTAGATTTGCGTGCTTCAGGTAGAAATCAGTTTTATTCATACCTAATGTGAATTGTTAAAAAATTCGATTTCAGTGAATTAAGTGCAAAACAGAAAATCGTAGTGATAAAGTGATATTGCGCAAAGTGTTATCAGTGTTGCGACCGAGGGTTCGTCTGTTCGTGCCTGTCGTTCGCCTAGTCCGGGACCTCTTGCAAGCTCCCAAGCCCAGGGGAGAAGTAATGTCGTACGACTTATGGGTTCGAGAGGCCTTGATCAGTGAACAGACGTTCCCTCAATGGTATCAGGTGTATCTTACCAAGATCACCCCTACCATAAGGCGAGAGAGACGATTTTCTCCTCGTCATCCGAAGGCTTTTCGCATAAGAAACCGTGGAACAAGGTTTCGAGGCCCTTTAAGCGAAAGTCAGTCCTTTCAGGACAGGTCCAGCGTCCTGGTTTTAACCATTAGGACAGCTCTGACCCTATGCAGTCATCGGAAGACTGCTCGCCGCCTAAACAAAAGCGTAACACAGACTCCGAGAGTCTTTTTGTAGGCAAGGTTTTGCAGTCACAGACGTTACCCTCGTCTCTTACCGCAACCATTCCCGTTGATCCTGAATGGGTTGTACGGCAAGACATGCAGAATAAGCTTGCCTCCCTTATGGAAGACTATTCTGCCGATAAGTCCGTTGAGCCTAGCCGTTCATCTCATCGAAATCCTGGCCTTCAGCCACCCTAACGTTCCTTTGTGCGTCCTGTTGACGTTGGCGTAGCCAAGTCACGTCAGTCAGGTTGTTTAGAACCACACTCGATGCGGTCTCGTGAGAATTTTCAGCCACATTTGGACGTTAGGCCACTTGCTGATGCTCCTGTTGACGTTCAGGACGTTCGCCAACAATCGGAGTTGACTTGTTTTGACGCTGAGCGTCAACCTCCGCATTCTAGAGTTGTTTTGACTGCTCAGACTAGGCGGTCAAAGCAGTCTCGAGTGGACGCTGTGCGTCCTCACGCACCTGTTGTTGTTGACAGTTCACAGACTGTCAAGCAGTTACATGACGTTGCGTCCTGGTCCGCTACTAATGCACCAGTGTGTGTGCTCAGACTAGGCGGTCAAAGCAGTCTCGAGTGGACGCTGTGCGTCCTCACGCACCTGTTGTTGTTGACAGTTCACAGACTGTCAAGCAGTTACATGACGTTGCGTCCTGGTCCGCTACTAATGCACCAGTGTGTGTGGACTCTGCTTGTTAAGCATTGCCACCACGGTAGGTCTCTCCCTTGCTTGAGACTCGGCTATTGTCGGACAAGGTTCCTTCAGATGAGGAAGTTGCTGTTCCCCCTCCTACTGATATTCTCTTGAGGACTCTGTCAGACGGAGAGGAGCCTAAAGCTGCTTAGCCCCCTATGGACTTTAAATAAATCATGCTGATTTTAAGGATCTTTGTCCGGATCTTTTTGTAACTGCTGCTCCTCGTTCGCCTAAACGTCAGAGCTTACACTATGCCTAGCTACTTCAAAGCCGTTGTTTTATAAGCTAGTGCTCTCTCGCTCTTCTAAGAGAGCTTTACGTTTGCTAGGCGACTGGTTTATCACCAGGAGGAGTTTGGGGGAGACAGCCTTTGCTTTCCCTACTTTTAAGCTGGCTTATAGAGCGAGAGTCTGATATGACACGAGAGAAGTTCTCGGCTTGGGAGTTCCTGCCTCTGCCCAGATAGACTTCTCAAACCTCATAGGCTCTCCCCAGCGCTCAATGTGTTCATTGTCAAGACAAACTTCACGATGAAGTCTAACAGGCTGTCTTGACAGCATTTATGGAAGGCGACTGGATGGTCTCTCTCGACCTTCAGGAGGCATACTTCCACATTCCTATACACCCGGATTCCCAACCGTTTCTGAGGTTTGTTTACAGGAATGTGGGGTACCAGTTTCGAGCCCTGTGCTTTGGCCTTAGTCCTGCGCCTCTCGTGTTTACGAGGCTCATGAGGAATGTGGCAAAATCCCGCCATCTATCGGGGATCCAAGCCTCCCTGTACTTGGACGACTGGCTTCTCAGAGCATCGTCCAGTCTTCGCTGTCTGCAGGATCTACATTGGACGCTGAGTCTGGCCAGGGAGTTGGGACTTTTGGTCAACCTAAAAGTCCCAACTGATCCCATCCCAGATTATTCTATATTTGGGGATGGAGATTCGCAGTCAAGCCCTGCTCGAAGTCCAACTAATGCTGAAAAGAAAATGTTTATTCAGTCAGGAGTTGGAACAGTCTCGTAGGGACTCTCTCATCCCTGGAGCAGTTTGTCTCACTAGGGAGACCACCCCTTCTGCCTCTCCGGTTCCATCTAGCCTCTCACTGGAACTAGGACAAGACATTAGAGACGGTATCATTCCCAGTCTCCGAACCAGTAAAGGCATGCCTGAAATGGTGGGACAGCAATATCAGTCTGAGAGAGGGACTATCCCTAGCAGTCAAGAACCCAAACCACGTGTTGTCCTCAGACGCGTCGGATTTGGGTTGGGGTGCGACCCTGGACGGTCGGGAATGCTCGGGTCTGTGGACCTCAAGTCAGAAGAGCTTGCACATCAACGGCAAGGAGCTATTAGCAGTCCACTTGGCCTTGATGATATTAGAAAGCTTCTTCGAAACTTAGTGGTAGAGGCAACTCAGACAACACCACAACTTTGGCGTACATCTCCAAGCAAGGAGGCACACACTCCTTCACGCTGCTCGAGATCGCAAGGGACCTTCTCTTATGGTCAAGAATTCGAGGCATCTCCCTGTTGACGAGATTCGTCTAGGGGGACTTGAACGTCTTGGCAGACTGTCTCAGTCGGAGGGGTCAGGTGATACCCACGGAATGGACCCTCCACAAGGACGTGGGCAAGAGTCTTTGGGCTACTTGGGGTCAACCCACCATAGACCTCTTTGCCTCCTCGTTGACCAAAAGGTTACCAATCTATTGCTCTCCAGTCTTAGATACAGAAGCAATCTACATAGACGCGTTTCTACTGGATTGGTCTTTTCTGGACTTATATGCATTCCCACCATTCAAGATAGTCAACAAGGTACTGCAGAAGTTCGCCTCTCACGAAGGGACAAGGTTGACGTTGGTTGCTACCCTCTGGCCCGCGAGAGAGTGGTGCACTGAGGTACTTCAATGGCTGGTAGACTTTCCAAGAAGTCTTCCTCTAACGGTAGATCTGTTACGTCAGCCCCACGTAAAGAATGTCCATCAAAGCCTCCCCGCTCTTCGTCCGACTTCCTTCAGACTATCGAAAGACTCTCAAGAGCTAGAGGCTTTTCGAAGGAGGCAGCCAGTGCGATTGCAAGAGCTAGGAGAGCTTCTACCATTAGAGTATACCAGTCGAAGTGGGAAGTCTTTCGAGACTGGTGCAAGTCAGCATCTGTGTCCTCGTTCAGTACCTCTGTAGCCCAAATCGCAGATTTTCTTTTACATCTGAGAAAGGTTCACTCCCTTTCAGCTCCCACGATTAAGGGCTACAGGAGCATGTTGGCTTCGGTCTTTCGACATAGAGGCTTAGATCTTTCCAACAATAAAGATCTTCAAGATCTCCTTAAGTCTTTCGAGACCTCTAAGGAACGTCATTTGCCAACTCCTGGATGGAACTTAGACGTGGTCCTAAGGTTCCTCATGTCAGACAGGTTTGAGCCATTACATTCAGCCTCCCTGAAGGATCTCACCCTCAAGACACTTTTCCTAGTGTGCTTGGCTTCGGCTAAAAGGGTCAGTGAACTTCATGCCTTCAGTAAGAACATCGGCTTTTCTACAGAAAAAAGCCACTTGTTCACTTCAACTTGGTTTCCTGGCCAAAAATGAACTGCCTTCTCGTCCTTGGCCTAAATCTTTTGATATTCCTTGCTTATCAGAGATCGTAGGCAACGAACTGGAAAGAGTATTATGTCCTGTTAGAGCTCTTAAGTTCGATTTAGCTCGTACTAAGTCATTACGAGGGAAATCTGAGGCATTATGGTGCTCAGTTAAGAAACCTTCATTGCCTATGTCAAAGAATGCTTTGTCATATTTTATCAGATTTTTTTAATACGAGAAGCTCATTCTTACTTGAATGAGAAAGACCGATGTTTGCTTAAGGTTAAGACGCACGAAGTTAGAGATATAGCAACCTCCGTGGCCTTCAAGCAAAATAAATCTCTGCAAAGTATTATGGACGCGACTTTTTGGAGAAGCAAGTCAGTGTTCGCGTCATTTTACTTAAAAGATGTCCAGACTCTTTACGAGGACTGCTACACACTGGGTCCATTCGTTGCAGCGAGTGTAGTAGTGGGTGAGGGTTCTACCACTACACTTCCCTAATTCCAATATCCTTTTAATCTGTCTCTTGAAATGTTTTTAATATTGTTTTATGGGTTGTTCGGAAGGCTAAGAAGCCTTTCGCATCCTGGTTGATTTGGCGGGTGGTCAAAGTCATTTCTTGAGAGCGCCCAGATTAGGGGTTTGATGAGGTCCTGTTGTATGGGTTGCAACCCTTGATACTTCAGCTCCTGGGAGTCTTTCAGCATCCTAAGAGGATCGCTGGGCTCCGTGAGGAAGACAGACTTACAAGGCAGAGTAATCGTCTAAGTCAACTTCCTTACCAGGTACCTATATATTTTGGTTTTGTTATATTGATAACTGTCAAAATGAAAAAACTCTTAGCTTATACGCTGTAAACTTAATTAACTCTGGTCTCTACCCACCGCCTTGGGTGTGAATCAGCTATTATATATTCACCGGCTAAGTTAAATATTTAAAAATTATATTTTAATTATAAAATAAATTTTTGAATATACTTACCCTTTGAATATATAAATTAAATGACCCTCCCTTCCTCCCCAATAGAGACACAGCGGGACGAGAAGAATTGAAGGTTTTGTTTACATGCAAGAGTGGTATCTGGCCGACAGTTGGCGCTGGTGGGCACACCCGCAACCTTCATAGCGATCGCTCGCGAGTTTTTTTAGTGTGTTTTCTGTCGAGCCGCAGAGTTGCAGCTATTATATATTCACCGGGTAAGTATATTCAAAAATTTTTTTATAATTAAAATATCATTTTAATGTGTTAACCGTAAATTTAGTGTTGGGGTATTCTTAGCCATGTCAGTTTTGTTGCTTGTTGTGCTCTGATACTCGGAGGCTTCCTTGTTATCATGTTTGTTTAGCCTTACGCTCACTATGTCCTGTGGCTATTTTATGATTTATGCTTACTTACCTTAATATAATATATGGTTTTCCTTACATGGTGTTTTTTCTCTCCCCTCATTACTAGTTATTATTGGGCTTGGAAGGCATTCTCTGGTACATTTTCACCGGCCGCCACAGGTCGATCTAGAAAAGGGATTTTGACGAAGGAAAAATCTATTTCTGGGGAGAGGCCTGTGGCGCCCGGTGAAACCCTTCCCTTTTCTTTTGCACGATCCCACCCTTTCCTTTTCAAGCCATCATGTCCAATACAGAAGGATGTTGTTCAGATGGCGCTCGCGTCGGGGCGTGGGTGGCGTGGTTCGGGTAGCGTAGCTGGTGCCTCTATATTGGCCCATCCCTTTGACGAAGGAATTAACTAAATGGAAGACAACCTGTGAATAGTGGCTTTCACGCGCCTTTGCTTTATACACGACACCCACAAGGTGCTCGCGCGAGGGTAGTAACCTCTGCATTCCATGCTTTTATCTTTCTCTGGTATAATTGGAAGGTTTTATCAGAAAAGGTATATTAGAAGGACCCCTTTTCACCGGCCGCCACAGGTCGACCCAGAAATGTCTTTGTAGATCTTTTTGATCTTTTGATCAAGAAGATAATCTAATGAATTGTTTTTCATGTTGAAAAGGACGCTGAGAAACAGGTGTTGTTGGTTGACATCTGTGTTCAAATGTCCAATAATGATGAGGGGATTCACATCCTCTGGAAATTATTTTATGGTCATCTGTTCCTTTGATTTGCATCTGGAACCTTAAGGATACACCAATTGGTCCATAGTTAAAGTTTTGGATGATAAAAATGCAGCGAGAGGAGACAATAGATGTGATATTTATGCTTGTATGTTGATGGAATCATTTTAGTTTGTGGATAGTTGAAGGTACTGGAAGACCTTCAGGTCATTTCAGGCTTTTGGGGGAACTTGAGTCATATTTATCCAAGTTGACCGCATTTGCCAGGTTCAGTGATGGGAGGTTGGTAGTCTTCATCCAGTTTGGTACATTGTTGGCATTGTATATTAGTTTGTAATTTGAGAAGTTGAGAATTACTGCTCTTTGCTTTTTGTCTTTTTTGCCCTTTCCTAACAAAGTTTTAGGAGAATATGAATGGATAACGACATAGTGATAGATTATGACTCTGAGAAAGTGTTGTTCCTATATATCCAGGTACAAGTTTTGTCCTCAATCGTCCTCATATTCTTGTGGGATTATCTCAGAAAACCTCTTTGGTATTATCTCTACATTTTTCTTTACTTTAATTTGGATTTGACATTCTCTCTTCTTTATGATCTAACTCCTGCTTTTGCTGCGATGAGATGTCAAGAAGTTTTTCAATAAACGATGCTCTTTGTCTCGATTGCGATTTCATTAACTTTCTTTCAGTGTAATAATGGGAAGATTATTTCTAATCTGGAAGGAAGTAACATCTTAGACAAGTTTTATGAGAAGCCTTTTCTCTGCAGGGCAGATACTCTTATGAAAATACTTGTTCTAATAGATATTATTTCATGTGTCGTTCATAAGGACTTTTTGTCAATATTGGTTGTCTATGACCGTGTTTTGCAGTCAAGTTTCTTTGTTACAGTTATCTCCTAGACTTTGGACTTGTCCACCTTGGAGTAAAAGATTGTTTATCCAGATTTCAGTAGAGAGGCAACTGAATACCATTGAAGTATGGTACTTTATAATGAAACTACTTATCGTGAAATTTTTGAAGCAGAGCTTCTGTTTTGCGATCAAACATTTGCGTTGTTACAGAAGCTGTCTGGACTGATGAAATGACTATGCATTCCTGTGCCTTCAGGTTCTGTTCTGTACTGTATTTTTCTTCTTTGGAATATACATTATGTTGTTAACATTCCAAAAGCATATGAATTATATTGAATTCATTTGGTGCATTGATACTTAGAAGTGTGTTTCTGAGGTTGGTTCAAAAACATGTCACTGGTTGAAGAGAGGCAACTCAAATACTCTGGACATCAGCATTCCAGTTTAAAAGACTGGAAGACATTTAAGATGCCAATTAACTGTACCAAACCCATGCAAGTGTTCCATATTCAGCCGATAATGTTTTCCTCACATAGCCCTGACAAGCGCTTGGGGATACCATGATTCTTCTATTCAGGATTTGTTACAAGTCTAGTGTAAGAGGTTCGCATAGGATTCGGTCGACTACAGGCTGTGGTTTTCTTTGGAAAATTGTCTTTGGCTCAAGAGATGGAAGCGTGTGACCCATGAAGTATTCTGTGTCTTTGTCTGCACAATTTGGTGTTTATGGTTCCCGTGTAATTTTTAATGGAATTTGAATAGAAATATTTCCGCAATTATTGCCGATGCGAGAATGGCCTTAATGTCTTTTGATACTATTTTATTGAAGTGACTTTATGTTGCATTTGACCGAAGATGATGTTTTAGATAAAGAATTGTGTATCTCATCTCGTCTGAACGTGTTGTGGCGTTTTAGCGACCAAAGAAATTTTTAGACTTAAATAAATATAAAAATTGTAATTTGTCTTGTTAAAGAAGTTCTCATAAGATTGTTCAACCAGGGAGATTGAAGGTCAGAATGTAAAAAGTAAAATAAGCAGTTTAATCTTATACATTAATGTGAAACTGTATATGAAAATAAATTGCAAAAAAAAAAAAAAAGATGAAAAGAGAAAATGAAAACATTCAAGGACTTAGTAACACCTTTCTTTAAAGAATAGAAACTGCTTTAATCATTTGTTACTAGGTGGGACTTGGGGAGGGCCTTGGTTGGGTTTTCATTTTCTCTTTTTATCTCAAAGAAAATCTTGCAAAGTTTTTGAGACGGTGATTTCCTGTTCCTTTGGGAAAGGAGAAGGATTTTAAATAATTCCTTATCCATGTAAAGTCTTTTAAGAGTTATTTTCTCATACAAATATACATCAAATCCTGTACTTGTGTTTCAGTCACTCACCATTTCTAGATTTGCATTTGAACAATCTACAGAAATAACATCACAGGTTAATTGATGTTTATTCATTAAGAAACCTCTGTATCAAAAATAAGTGATATTTTCTCCTACAAAACACTAAAATGATGTACTAAATCATTTCTAAATTTGCTTAAAAAAACAGAAATACCACTCAGGGAAAAAGTGATATGTATTCATTAGAAAAGTTTGCTACCAATTTGATCAAAATAACAGCACACAATGAGTAACAGACAAATTATTTTGACAAATGCAATATAAACTTCAGTGAACCACTTATTTTTCCTAAAAAACATTAAAAGTCCCTTTATAAATGAACAAAATTACTGGCAAGAACTATTTAAGGGTCACTCATAAATGAAATATTCCTTCAGGTCAATTTGACTGATTAGGCAAATACTAAGAAGTCATCATATTTCAGACCAAAGTTACAGAACTGAACATCTGGAGGAAAATGGTTGAAACAGAGACTTGGGTAAGAGAGAGAGAGAGAGAGTGGGACACTGAGGGAAAGAATCAGAGAAACTCACAGAGTCACCAAGGAAAGGGGGAGGGAGAATGAGGAAGAGAGAGGGGGCGGGGTGAATGAAGAAGTGTCTGGGATCCCATACCTCCTCTTCATCTTCTTTCCTTTTCCCTCCTCTTCAGGTGGGTGGCCACACTGCACTCCCTGTCCCATGCAACCCAAGAGGTGCTTTTAGGCACTTTGACTTGTATAATTATAGGTATTTGGTGTTAATAAAATTACTATGTCTACTTATGAATTTTTATTGTATCCTCCTCTATCTATACATTTTCAATTATATTGTATCTTTTTACTCAATTCATTACTCTACCCCTTGAAAAATTAATGTAAAAGCATTTTGTAGTAAAGTTTTCTCCAATCTGTATAATTTTTTTCCTACACTATCTTGCAAATCACCTTTGAAAAGCCTCAACAATTGATTTATTTTGCAATAAACTTCTTGCACTAAATGCTTTATCATAGCTGGCTGCAATGATATCTTTGTGGGTATTCAGTAAACTATACCATTATCAACTGGTAGTGTCTTAACTGCTTTGAAAATGACCAACATAGATGACTTTCATTATCTCAACTCTACACATCCAGAGTATATTGGGTGACAGAACATTACCTCATTGTGTCTGGGCAGTCAGTCTGAGAGGTGAGGAGGCACTATTTACAATTGAATAGCTTTGTTCGTTTGTTTAAGAATGCCTTGCTTTATGCAATACACGGGCTCTTGCATTGACAGCTTGTAAAAAATAGCTCAAAAATTATTGGGGAAAAAGACTGTTACATGAACGGATGAATTTGTATGAAGAGAGAGAATCACTTTGACAAACATCTCTCCAACATTGTTCATTTGATCAATATGGTGGTGTTAGGACATTTGACATAGTTGCAACAAAGGAGGCAAAAAAAATGTAGTTGCGACTAGAGAGTAAAGGTCAAGAGGTTGGACACTCCAACGGAAGAAAAGTGACAAAAACAGAAGTGTAGCAACAAGGCTACAAATTCCAGCGATCTTTTTTAACTGAAATAGTCTACAGATAAAAATCTGGCCATTACCAGTGGTGCTTGGAAATGCAGATTGCTACAAGCCTGAGGACCTCAATATAGGGAAGCAGCCCAGTGTAGAAAAATAGTTTGAGTTATAAAGAATAAACTTAAAAAGATATAGAAATCAATACAAATTGAAACTATCTCTTTTACCTATTCATCAACCAAATTGTGGCCATCAGAATTAATTTGTTCCTCGACAAGGACCAATATTGTATTGGGACAGAAATAGAAATACAAATTGCAAAGGATCAAGTTGTGCAAATCAAGTCCAAAGGAGAAAGAACAATATTTCTTGCTTATCAAATGCAATGCAGAGAACACAATGCAGACAGCAAGGACCAATATAGTCGGGTTGTAACAAAACAGGAAAACAGATTATAATCGAATTAATGTAAAGGAATATGTTGTGCTGATAAGGTCAAAAGGGTAAAGTGCAACATTTCTTGCTTATCAAATGCAATACAGACAGCAAGATAACAAGTCTCATCCAACTGGATACAGCAAAGGTTTTCAAGTTCAGAAACTGGAACTAATTTCCAGCTGAAACAGAAAGTATTTTCCCTAAAAGTGTTTCCCACCTTTGACTCGTGGAATATCACGTTGGTATCCTACCAGCTACTTTATACTGCTGCTTTGAAATGAGCAGGAACTTTTCTGTGGAAAAACCAGAAGAGCAATTTCCCAACTAAGAGTTAAAAGAACAGAATCCTATGAATACAAAAAATGATGTCATCGGCCTTCCTCAAAAGAGATGGATTGGCATAACGACAATTAAATTCTGTTGGAGCCAACTAAAGACAACAGGAAACGTCAACAGCTAAAGTACATGACCACATATTTCCAATGTTTGTGGTACGGCCATTTTACATCAGGAAAATCTCATGGAAAAGTCCAGAATATCATGAAACAACAAAGCAGTTGCACTTAAAGAGAAGCAATGAATACAATCTCTCCCAAAGAACAGGAAGTAGATAGAAATGTTAGTGAATAGGGAAAAGTTCATTATATTAAATTTTAAAGGAAATCTACAAAAACTTTATATACAAATTATAATTTAAGACTTGAGATGATCTTGAAAAGACCACCTAGAACTACAGTACTTTAAATATTCAATAGATTACACAGGAATTCCCCCGGGGGACAGTTGACTTTTAAGCCATGTAATAAATAATTGAAATTATGGGGAAATCCAAAAGAAAGAAAACTTTGGAAAGTATTCCAGGTACGGCACAGGATCCTCTTCAGAACAACTGGACAAAAACACGTTAAATGAGGAGGAACAAAGAACATAGAAAATTTCTCTTGCAATCAAGTCAGCTGTTGACAATAGACAGTTTCAACATTCAAACATTTGGCTCAATATAAAAGATTGTCATTACTGAGAAAAAAAGCAAGACAAACAAAGGTAGGATCAAACCAGTTCAGATGTACACATTAGACACCCAGGTCTTATCAGTTGATTGAAAGTGGTCAAGAAAAACAAGACCAGGAAAACCAATGTACAAAATCTAAAGGAATAGATTGAATAAATTTTACGAGGCCAAACATTACTGCGTAAACATTATTAGCCTCCTGGCTAGTACAGTGGTAACGTGTTTGCCTCGCATTCGTGTGGCAAGAGATCGATACCCGCCCAGGAACGTGAGTTTAAGCTGTTTACTGGGGAGGCTACTGCTGTGGTAGGGCACCAAAGTAGGGGGTTGGGCTTGCCTGGCTGACGTTCTGGTGAGCATCTATTCTGATGGAACTGGAACTGAAACCAGACACCTTTAATAAATGAACTGGAAAATAAAATAATTTATTTTGGTTTTTTTCAAATTGAACCACTGACCAACACAACGACACGAATGCAAGTAACATTTAGTTGCTCAAATCTGTGATAGTTTGGGCCACAGATAAACAGTTTGTGCTTGCAATACGGCCCAGAGGAACAGTCAATAATAGTTGGGTTAGATCAAGTCTCTATCACCTTACAAAATCAATATTGTGGCCGTACACAAAAGCTAACCAAACAATTATTTCTTGGTATAATTTGGTATAACCTCATGACTAACTGCTTCCAGATACAATTATTCATTAATTCTTTCCTTCCCAAATGACACAAAAATATAATTTATCTTGAAATCTTTCTTCTGCCATTTGATTTGACTAACCATGAAACTCTCTCAAGAGACAATGAAATCTAAAACTTGGAGCCAAAAGTATAAAAATAACTGACACTATGAGCATAACTAAACATCTGAACAGTATAATAAACTCATTTACAATTAAAGAAATGCTAATTGCTTTAAAACTATCAATGGATTTATCTATGCTCTTAATATTTCAGATTTCTCAACTCCAGACTAAAATTTGATTCCCCTAAGTACAAGTATTTTGACCAATGTTCTGTCAAGCTAAAAATAAACCAAGTCAGCGATGTAAGAGATGAAATAATTACTTTATGTTTCAGAAATGTCTAAGAATTTTAAATAAAACCTGTAGATATGGAAATAACAGGATGAGGACCTGTAAGAAGGACCAAGAAATTATTGGGAAAAAAAATAATGTAAACACATATCTACAACTACAATGAATTCATGCATAAATCACACAAGTAAATGAAGCTCTCATATCAAGTCTAATCCCATAAGATATTTTTATATAGAATGTGACTTGAAAACCAGGTTACAGAAATTCATCGAATGACAATACTTTGACCAACGACATTATATAAATTCATAAACAAAGATGATTTAAAAAAAGTGATAAGCACAGAAGGAATAAAAAGTCCCATATTAATTAGTAGGAAAATGACCCGTACAATCACAGGAAAGTAAAGGAATGTAACAAAGGCCAATAGTGAACAAAAGAGTACAGTACACTGGAAGGAGACGAAGCTCTTAAAGTGAAAAAAAAAAATAGATGAGAACTTGTGCGTCTATAAAAAAGTCGATGATAATGGTATAATTTTGTAGTAGTATTCAGGAGAAAGAATTTTAGGGAAAAGAAGAGAAGAGTTCTGTGACTCAACGGAGAGGTAGAAAGTTATGAAAAAACTAAATAATTTCCTTTTTAGTCTGACAGAACATTAGACAAAACATTTCCCTCAAAGTTATCAATAATACTTCTTGGGACTTTAACTTCCTGTTACACCTGTTTAACTTATTGTAATAAAGAAAGGTTTTAGAATCTAGTCTGTATTTAACAATGCTCACTTACACTAACATACCAAAAATCTAAAATTGGATTTTAATAGAAATACGGGGATACAAAATTTAAAATCCTAAAACAATCAATTTACTCCTCTAAAAGAAATCCTATTAAAACATGACTCCCATACAGAGGCAATTCTATAAACAGCACTTTTACCTGATATTCCAGAACATACCTAAAATGGTTCTTGCATCATATCATAAAATCAATAGAGATTCTTCCCACAGACTCAAAAGATGAGTTACAGTGCATAAAATAACAATGTCTCGATGTCTATCATCAACCAGAAAATTAAAACCTCTTCAGTTCAAAGCAAACCTAAATCATAGAACAACATCTCATTTCACAAAACCGATATTAAACAACAATTCTCTCTTTCTCGGTCAAACATAAGAGTTTCACGATTTTGTCATGACAGAGTAAAAATAAATTTATTCGCTGTAAAGGTTAATAAACATTAAAGCAATCTTTTATTTACATCACAACTTCAAAATCAATAATCTTATTCTTCGCTCCATAACACCGTTTGCAAAACGGGATTCAGCTGAGCAGAAGTTTCAGAAAAATAATGTACAAATACTTTGACATAATTCTAAGAAGCTGTTGAAAGTGTTACAAACAAATCTCTGATGTTGCTATTGAAAACATATGGTTGTTAGGCTATTTTGAAGCTTTAAATATATGACTGACATCTATATTTCAAAGTTCATCTGAAGTGAATGTTGGACCATAAAGCAAGCAAAGTTCAAAAGTGGTTATCAGCTAACAAACACAATTAAAAGACCATAAGAAAGATTTAAAAGTTCTAAAAAGAAAGGGTCTTATGCATACAATCAAATAAAAATATCTTCAGCAATTCATTAGAAAGTGACAAAAAATTATAGAAAATTTTAAGAATTGAATTAAGAGGGAAGTGACATGACAACGTAAGTCCATGAAATGGAAAATACCAAAGAGGGAAGTTTTATTACATTATATAAGTTGTGTAGAATAATGTTTATCCTTCATTATACACAATAATGAATGAAATGTTTACCAATTCACTGATTTTGTAGATAATAAGAAACAATATGTGACACAATGTTGATATTTTGGGAGACAAAAAGTCTCTTCTTATGGTAATCTGGTTTGAAGTTTGGAACTGACTAAATCTGTCAAAATGGTTTATGTATCTTATCCTTTGTGCTTTTTTAAGTACACAATATACACACAAGTGACCTATCTATAATATATACATCACAAACCTCCCCACAAGGTATTGACTGTAGTTAGCCCTGCAAAGAAAACTGTATGGAACCTAAAGCTTCTATCTAGTAACCTTTTGATGACTTGCCTTCTCTTATCTATATCCTTCAGTCAATGCTCAGTTAGCTGTCCAACTCCTTTGACATAAACTTAGTTTCACATTATAATCAATGATCAAGGTTAGCTAAGTAACCAGCCTCAACACTGAGAGCCAATTGGCCGAGCGATTCACATGTTGGGAACAACGGTCAAGACGACTCTGTTCAACTAAAGGTTTACAATACGTAGTAACCTACAAGAGAATTTCACCAAAATATTTACAATGTTTATGATGATGTTTATCATTTATAATAAGCTTGGTCGATTAGTGACAGAATTTAGAAGTGTGTGAGAGAGAAGGAAGTTGAGAGTTAATGTGGGTAAGAGTAAGGTTATGAGATGTATGAGAAGGGAAGGTGGTGCAAGGTTGAATGTCATGTTGAATGGAGAGTTACTTGAGGAGGTGGATCAGTTTAAGTACTTGGGGTCTGTTGTTGCAGCAAATGGTGGAGTGGAAGCAGATGTACGTCAGAGAGTGAATGAAGGTTGCAAAGTGTTGGGGGCAGTTAAGGGAGTAGTAAAAAATAGAGGGTTGGGCATGAATGTAAAGAGAGTTCTATATGAGAAAGTGATTGTACCAACTGTGATGTATGGATCGGAGTTGTGGGGAATGAAAGTGATGGAGAGACAGAAATTGAATGTGTTTGAGATGAAGTGTGTAAGGAGTATGGCTGGTGTATCTCGAGTAGATAGGGTTAGGAACGAAGTGGTGAGAGTGAGAACGGGTGTAAGAAATGAGTTAGCAGCTAGAGTGGATATGAATGTGTTGAGGTGGTTTGGCCATGTTGAGAGAATGGAAAATGGCTGTCTGCTAAAGAAGGTGATGAATGCAAGACTTGATGGGAGAAGTACAAGAGGAAGGCCAAGGTTTGGGTGGATGGATGGAGTGAAGAAAGCTCTGGGTGATAGGAGGATAGATGTAAGAGAGGTAAGAGAGCGCTAGAAATAGGAATGAATAGCGAGCGATTGTGACAGTTCCGGTAGGCTCTGCTGCTTCCTCCAATGCCTTAGATGACCGCGGAGATAGCAGCAGTAGGGGATTCAGCATTATGAAGCTTCATCTGTGGTGGATAATGTGGGGTGGTGGGCTGTGGCACCCTAGCAGTACCAGCTGAACATGGTTGAGTCCCTTGTTAGACTGGGAGGAACGCAGAGTAGAGGTCCCCTTTTTTGTTTTTGTTTCATTTGTTGATGTCGGCTACCCCCCAAAATTGGGGGAAGTGCCTTGGTATATGTATGTATGTGTGTATGTATAAAGTATTATCAATACTTGGAATCTACAAAACCCAAATCACACTAGAATGATTGCCTGTGTAGTGATAGTATAAAAAGGGAGACCAATAACTCAAGAATCTGAACTTATGTCTTGATTGACATTATGCTTGATAAAGTACTGTAGAGTTATTGCGGAGTAATCAAAGGAAATAAATCTGCTTATTGAACTCTTATATACGAAATGTATTACTCTGCTTAGCTAGTATTTCTTTTCTAAGGAATCTAAGATCTTTATCAACACAGTTTGTATCAGCACAGGGAAATCTAAGGTACAAAGTAGGCTTACTCAATTACACCCTTTTTGGAGAGGAGCTCCTCCAATGACCTCTGCCCTCTACTAGCCAATACCTTCAAGGGTTTCATCTTATATAGACAGAGGTCTAACTATAGGTAGATTTCAGTCATTTATTAATTTATTTTCTAAGAGAGCCTGACTATACTATCAACTCTCATCTCTGTAATCTCCTATGCTGAGCTGAAGGATCTGTTCTCAAATGTGGGAAGACAACTTGAACAAGACAGAGTAAGAGAAGTTGGAAAGTTGAGGAAAGTGTTGCAACTGTTAGGGGCATACGAACTGATGCTATGACCATTGTTTAATTGAAGATTCACGATTTTCTTAAATAATATTAAAAACTTTTCAATGAGGCAAAGTTCGAGGTAAACTGATGGAGGGTCTAAATCTGAAGACAGTTGCTTACAACAGTGCTAAACCAAATACAGTAAAGTATCTAACAGTGATTAAACAAAGATGGGCTTTATGAATGAGATTTGGAGTAGCCAGCTGAAAATTACCATACAACTAAACAAAACATCTAATATTTAAACTTTCTCAGCAATTCTAGGGTACTGTATTTGAAGAATGAATTTTCCATCCTTGACTGATATATCTTTCTTCCAAGAAGGGTAGATTTAGTCCTAAAGATGAAGGCTGGCCGGCTCCCACACATATTTTCTTCCTGCATAGTTCTTACGAATATTCCACTTGTGACTGGAGAATGATATCGCTCCTTCCACCTAGTAAAGGAGGAGCAAGCGTACCTGAAAGATATGCGAGGATAAATATATCAATGTTATCACAAAGTTGATAACAGCACTGATGAAGACAGAACATCTATAATGTAAAAGACCCTGAGATATTGAAGAGTTTACTCAATATGAACTCTAAATAATTTATTAGATATTGTCTTTGAAAGACCAAACAATTATACTTCTATGCTATTAATATTTTCCTTGAATGGAAGGTGGACATCAAGGCAACATGACAAATTCGTAGATAATTTGTATTTTTCCTAACTATACAAACTTTAGCTATTTACATAGGATAATTACTTCAGCGTAGCTGAATGACGAGCCATAAGAATTTTAACAAGGGTTTACTACCCCACTGCTAGTTAGGGGGGGGATAGGGAGGGGTAGCTTGCTACCCCTCCCACACATACACACACACACTTGTGAGTGCTTCACTTTGCTTAGAGGTAGGACTTATCCTGGGGGACAGGGCTGGCAGGCAAATATGTGTAAATAGCTAAGGTTTGTATAGTTAGGAAAAATACAAATTATCTACGAATTTGTCATTTGTTCCGTAACTGAAATACAAACCACGCTATTTACATAGGGTGACCCAACCCTTAGGAAGGGTGGTAAGTCCCTGCCATACTGGCTTTTGGCTTCGTCCGGGGACTCGGGGACTCAATATTTGAGTGTGTAAGTACTCAAGGAATAAGGAGTCCCTGCGCCTCGCTAGCATTGCTGTGAAACTGCTGCGGCCTACATAAGCTGTGTGTGAAGGTGAAGAGCGTGACTCGTCCTAGGAATTTGACCTAGAGTTCTTCAGGTGGAATTCTAGGCTAGGACTCTCTCAAGTTAAAGAAACCAAACGGCTTGGTAAGAACACGGCAAATGATAAGGCTCAAAGTGGCCGCAACAAATCACAGGACTAAGATAATATCGAGTACTATACCCTTCCAGAATATACACTTCTACACCCTAAATACTATTCTCACATCAATCGAAATACTTCATAAATATAACAGATGCTGAAAATTCCTCTAATAAAAGTTTTGTTAAAATGATATTTTAATTATAAAATAAATTTTTGAATATACTTACCCGGTGAATATATAATAGCTGCAACTCTGCGGCTCGACAGAAAACACTCAAAAAACTCGCGAGCGATCGCTATGAAGGTTGCGGGTGTGCCCACCAGCGCCAACTATCGGCCAGATACCACTTTTGCATGTAAACAAACCCTTCAATTCTTCTCGTCCCGCTGCGTCTCTATTGGGGAGGAAGGGAGGGTCATTTAATTTATATATTCACCGGGTAAGTATATTCAAAAATTTATTTTATAATTAAAATATCATTTTTAAATATTTAACTTAGCCGGTGAATATATAATAGCTGATTCACACCCGAGGTGGTGGGTAGAGACCAGAGTTAATTAAGTTTACAGCGTATAAGATAAGAGTTTTTTCATTTTGACAGTTATCAATATAACAAAACCAAAATATATAGGTACCTGGTAAGGAAGTTGACTTAGACGATTACTCTGCCTTGTAAGTCTGTCTTCCTCACGGAGCCCAGCGATCCTCTTAGGATGCTGAAAGACTCCCAGGAGCTGAAGTATCAAGGGCTGCAACCCATACAACAGGACCTCATCAAACCCCTAATCTGGGCGCTCTCAAGAAATGACTTTGACCACCCGCCAAATCAACCAGGATGCGAAAGGCTTCTTAGCCTTCCGAACAACCCATAAAACAATATTAAAAACATTTCGAGAGACAGATTAAAAGGATATTGGAATTAGGGAAGTGTAGTGGTAGAACCCTCACCCACTACTGCACTCGCTGCTACGAATGGACCCAGTGTGTAGCAGTCCTCGTAAAGAGTCTGGACATCTTTCAAGTAAAATGACGCGAACACTGACTTGCTTCTCCAAAAAGTCGCGTCCATAATACTTTGCAGAGATTTATTTTGCTTGAAGGCCACGGAGGTTGCTATATCTCTAACTTCGTGCGTCTTAACCTTAAGCAAACATCGGTCTTTCTCATTCAAGTGAGAATGAGCTTCTCGTATTAAAAAAATCTGATAAAATATGACAAAGCATTCTTTGACATAGGCAATGAAGGTTTCTTAACTGAGCACCATAATGCCTCAGATTTCCCTCGTAATGACTTAGTACGAGCTAAATCGAACTTAAGAGCTCTAACAGGACATAATACTCTTTCCAGTTCGTTGCCTACGATCTCTGATAAGCAAGGAATATCAAAAGATTTAGGCAAAGGACGAGAAGGCAGTTCATTTTTGGCCAGGAAACCAAGTTGAAGTGAACAAGTGGCTTTTTTCTGTAGAAAAGCCGATGTTCTTACTGAAGGCATGAAGTTCACTGACCCTTTTAGCCGAAGCCAAGCACACTAGGAAAAGTGTCTTGAGGATGAGATCCTTCAGGGAGGCTGAATGTAATGGCTCAAACCTGTCTGACATGAGGAACCTTAGGACCACGTCTAAGTTCCATCCAGGAGTTGCCAAACGACGTTCCTTAGAGGTCTCAAAAGACTTAAGAAGATCTTGGAGATCTTTATTGTTGGAAAGATCTAAGCCTCTATGTCGAAAGACCGAAGCCAACATGCTCCTGTAGCCCTTAATCGTGGGAGCTGAAAGGGAGTGAACCTTTCTCAGATGTAAAAGAAAATCTGCGATTTGGGCTACAGAGGTACTGGACGAGGACACAGATGCTGACTTGCACCAGTCTCGAAAGACTTCCCACATCGACTGGTATACTCTAATGGTAGAAGCTTTCCTAGCTCTTGCAATCGCACTGGCTGCCTCCTTCGAAAAGCCTCTAGCTCTTGAGAGTCTTTCGATAGTCTGAAGGAAGTCAGACGAAGAGTGGGGAGGCTTTGATGGACATTCTTTACGTGGGGCTGACGTAACAGATCTACCGTTAGAGGAAGACTTCTTGGAAAGTCTACCAGCCATTGAAGTACCTCGGTGCACCACTCTCTCGCGGGTCAGAGGGTAGCAACCAACGTCAACCTTGTCCCTTCGTGAGAGGCGAACTTCTGCAGTACCTTGTTGACTATCTTGAATGGTGGGAATGCATATAAGTCCAGAAAAGACCAATCCAGTAGAAACGCGTCTATGTAGATTGCTTCTGTATCTAGGACTGGAGAGCAATAGATTGGTAACCTTTTGGTCAACGAGGAGGCAAAGAGGTCTATGGTGGGTTGACCCCAAGTAGCCCAAAGACTCTTGCCCACGTCCTTGTGGAGGGTCCATTCCGTGGGTATCACCTGACCCCTCCGACTGAGACAGTCTGCCAAGACGTTCAAGTCCCCCTGGATGAATCTCGTCAACAGAGAGATGCCTTGAATTCTTGACCATAAGGGAAGGTCCCTTGCGATCTCGAGCAGCGTGAAGGAGTGTGTGCCTCCTTGCTTGGAGATGTACGCCAAAGTTGTGGTGTTGTCTGAGTTGACCTCTACCACTTAGTTTCGAAGAAGCTTTCTAATATCATCAAGGCCAAGTGGACTGCTAATAGCTCCTTGCCGTTGATGTGCATGCTCTTCTGACTTGAGGTCCACAGACCCGAGCATTCCCGACCGTCCAGGGTCGCACCCCAACCCAAATCCGACGCGTCTGAGGACAACACGTGGTTTGGGTTCTTGACTGCTAGGGATAGTCCCTCTCTCAGACTGATATAGCTGTCCCACCATTTCAGGCATGCCTTTACTGGTTCGGAGACTGGGAATGATACCGTCTCCAATGTCTTGTCCTAGTTCCAGTGAGAGGCTAGATGGAACCGGAGAGGCAGAAGGTGTAGTCTCCCTAGTGAGACAAACTGCTCCAGGGATGAGAGAGTCCCTACGAGACTGTTCCAACTCCTGACTGAATAAACGTTTCGTTTCAGCATTAGTTGGACTTCGAGCAAGGCTTGACTGCGAATCTCCATCCCCAAATATAGAATAATCTGGGATGGGATCAGTTGGGACTTTTAGGTTGACCAAAAGTCCCAACTCCCTGGCCAGACTCAACGTCCAATGTAGATCCTGCAGACAGCAAAGACTGGACGATGCTCTGAGAAGCCAGTCGTCCAAGTACAGAGAGGCTCGGATCCCCGATAGATGGAGGGATTTTGCCACATTCCTCATGAGCCTCGTAAACACGAGAGGCGCAGGACTGAGGCCAAAGCACAGGGCTCGAAACTGGTACCCCACATTCCTGTAAACAAACCTCAGAAACGGTTGGGAATCCGGGTGTATAGGAATGTGGAAGTATGCCTCCTGAAGGTCGAGAGAGACCATCCAGTCGCCTTCCATAAATGCAGTCAAGACAGCCTGGTAGACTTCATCGAGAAGTTTGTCTTGACAATGAACACATTGAGCGCACTTGCCTCTTACGTACTCCTGCAGTGAACATGGCTGCCAAATCATTGGAGGGACTTGTTCCTGCAGAGAACGTGGCTGTCAGATCATTGGAGCCATCCCTGAAAGCCTTGTTTATGCATGACATAATTGTACAGCAAAACTTCAAAGGCTCGAAAATAGCTCTGAAGTCGACCTGTAAAATCTTGGAGCGTCTCATGGCCAGGCGCCAGGGATGGTCTATGAGGTTTGAGAAGTCTATCTGGGCAGAGGCAGGAACTCCCAAGCCGAGAACTTCTCTCGTGTCATATCAGACTCTCGCTTTATAAGCCAGCTTAAAAGAAGGGAAAGCAAAGGCTGTCTCCCCCAAACTCCTCCTGGTGATAAACCAGTCGCCTAGCAAACGTAAAGCTCTCTTAGAATAGCGAGAGAGCACTAGCTTATAAAACAACGGCTTCGAAGTAGCTAGGCCTAGTGTAAGCTCTGACGTTTAGGCGAACGAGGAGCAGCAGTTACAAAAAGATCCGGACAAAGATCCTTAAAAATCAGCATGATTTATTTAAAGTCCATAGAGGGCTAAGCAGCTTTAGGCTCCTCTCCGTCTGACAGAGTCCTCAAGGGAATATCAGTAGGAGGGGGAACAGCAACTTCCTCATCTGAAGGAACCTTGTCCGACAATAGCCGAGTCTCAAGCAAGGGAGAGACCTACCGTGGTGGCAATGCTTTACAAGCAGAGTCCACACGCACTGGTGCATTAGTAGCGGACCAGGACGCAACGTCATGTAACTGCTTGACAGTCTGTGAACTGTCAACAACAACAGGTGCGTGAGGACGCACAGCGTCCACTCGAGACTGCTTTGACCGCCTAGACTGAGCAGTCAAAACAACTCTAGAATGCGGAGGTTGACGCTCAGCGTCAAAACAAGTCAACTCCGATTGTTGGCGAACGTCCTGAACGTCAACAGGAGCATCAGCAAGTGGTCTAACGTCCAAATGTGGCTGAAAATCCACACGAGACCGCATCGAGTGCGGTTCTAAACAACCTGACTGACGTGACTTGGCTACGCCAACGTCAACAGGACGCACAAAGGAACGTTAGGGTGGCTGAAGGCCAGGATCTCGATGAGATAAACGGCTAGGCTCAACGGACTTATCGGCAGAATAGTCTTCCATAAGGGAGGCAAGCTTATTCTGCATGTCTTGCCGTACAACCCATTTAGGATCAACGGGAATGGTTGCGGTAAGAGACGAGGGTAACGTCTGTGACTGCAAAACCTTGCCTACAAAAAGACTCTCGGAGTCTGTGTTACGCTTTTGTTAGGCGGCGAGCAGTCTTCCGATGACTGCATAGGGTCAGAGCTGTCCTAATAGTTAAAACCAGGACGCTGGACCTGTCCTGAAAGGACTGACTTTCGCTTAAAGGGCCTCGAAACCTTGTTCCACGGTTTCTTATGCGAAAAGCCTTCGGATGACGAGGAGAAAATCGTCTCTCTCGCCTTATGGTAGGGGTGATCTTGGTAAGATACACCTGATACCATAGAGGGAACGTCTGTTCACTGATCAAGGCCTCTCGAACCCATAAGTCGTACGACATTACTTCTCCCCTGGGCTTGGGAGCTTGCAAGAGGTCCCGGACTAGGCGAACGACAGGCACGAACAGACGAACCCTCGGTCGCAACACTGATAACACTTTGCGCAATATCACTTTATCACTACGATTTTCTGTTTTGCACTTATTTCACTGAAATCGAATTTTTTAACAATTCACATTAGGTATGAATAAAACTGATTTCTACCTGAAGCACGCAATTCTACCCTCATCAAAAGGTTGTAATTGCGAAATCAGTCGTATAATGTAAGCACATTAATACCAGCAAAAAACAGTAAACATATTTCAAGATAAAAAAACTCAGTGGCTGGGGAAGAGACTAAACACTAGTTCATTCAAAACTACGTTTTCAATCTCTCACCGTACAGTGCCTTGGGACGAGAATAAAAACTAAAAACGTTTTATCTTTTCTCCCCGTACAGAGACTAGGGACGAGAGTAACTCGAGAACAACGTTACTCGCTTGGGACGAGATAAAGATCGGAACGTTCTCTCTCCTCTCTCTCTCTCCGTCTCTATCTCTCTCTCTCTCTCTCTCCGTCTCTATCTCTCTCTCTCTCTCTCTCTTGATTTCGCACCGAAGAGAAGAGCCCACTTACCTTTCGTCAATAAACAGGTTATTTGACCAAAGGAAAAAAAACTGAAAGGTTTTTCAATTAAAAGTTCCTTTAAAATAGTCTTTAAAACATTTAAGCTTTGAAAGAAAAAAGAACAAAACGTCAGAATCGATTTACTCTTTCTGCAAAGTGAAACCGTGATACTCTCTCTCTCTATCGTAACGATAGAGCGCAAACTGCGTAGCATAAATAAACTAAACGTTAGTTCATCTTTGAAACAGTACGAAGACTATTCAAAGAAAAAAACTATCATAAAATATTTACTAAAAATATTACATTTAATAAGTTTTAAATCATTAGCTCTGTAAAAGTTATTTACGATTGCAAAGGGCTCAACGTTGTTTAACTTCGGTTTCCAAGTTAGGACCGCCTACTCTCAGGAAAGGTCGCATATAAACAAATCATTAAAATTTATTTTTATGTTTATTATAAATGGAAAGCTAATCGAAGAGGCCTAATAAAGGCGGTTGAGATATAAAATATATAGAGGAAAATCTATAATTAATTTATAACGTGATAAGATAATTGCTAAAAGCCTAAAACACACTTCCGTCTAAGGGAAGGGTCGGCCATTTAAAAGTCAAAGAAAGTCCATACTCTCTCTCTTGTCATCAAAAATTAAATCTATCCAAAAACGAGTTCAAGATTTAAGATGAAGATAAAACACCTGCACTGCGAAAGCTCAAACCAAAATGAAGTACTTCACCAAATATGTTGAGAAAACTCCAGGTTCTACAGCGAGTATTGATACGTCTTGTCGTCAACGTCGACAGAGAAGAATTGAAGGGTTTGTTTACATGCAAGAGTGGTATCTGGCCGATAGTTGGCGCTGGTGGGCACACCCGCAACCTTCATAGCGATCGCTCGCGAGTTTTTTGAGTGTGTTTTCTGTCGAGCCGCAGAGTTGCAGCTATTATATATTCACCGGCTAAGTTAAATATTTAAAAATACACAGGTTAGATTTAGGAAAATCTTTGATGGATCTTTTTTCAGCAAGAAAAAACAAACTTGTCAGCCACTGAATGCTACATAACCATTTTTAAATCTAAAGACAAAGGCAATTAGTTGAGATCTTAAGAGTCAACAAAATCACCTTATACAGTAACTGCTTTTCTATTTGCAAAACTCATTATTCTGAGGAAGGGCCAAATATTCCACTAAGCGATATTAATGGTTATCTATTCAATCACGTAACAGCAAATATAGAAGACAACCAATCACAATATTACAAAAGTGGTTGAAAATGACCTCATATAAAAGAATAAGTCTCAACTTACTCTTGTTTGAGTTTGCAGAAGTACCACACCCAACGTCCTTAATTGGTTCCTATAAAGTGACTCGGAAGGTTCCCTATATAGGTCCTCAACTTCAATTTGTTCCAAGAAGCTTTTTGTAAGTTGAATTGTTTGTAAGTAATTTTGATTTATTTTGGCCTTGGGTAGGCCTAACTTGAATCCCATGCCTATGATTTTCAGCTGCAAGTCAACAAATAGTCGGGTTTCATCTGAAATAGATATCAGGTTATGACAAACGTCGTCGTGCTTACTGTATTAAATGATATAGTATTATTTCATTACGGTATTTCTTTATCTTATCTTTGTGTTTGTATCTCTCAATGTTTGAAAGTCGAAGGTTTGTAAGTTGAGGACCTTCTGTACATGTTCTGAACATGAACAAGTACTTACAACCTGCTGTCATTTTATAAAAACAAGACATCAAAATTATCAAGCTTCCATCTGAAGTACATTACTTAACTATCTTGACTTAGAGATTGATGTAATGTGAGATAAAACATAAGAGGGACATTAAAGTATGTACCTTTGTGCTACTACATCTTTCCAGTCAGGTGCTTTCACACTTTTCACACTTGTATAATTGTGAATGCACAACAAGTGGAAAGAGTACTATCGAGTTACAGAAGACCATAGACTGGACAACAAATTCAGTTAATTGAAGAGTAAGACGAGACTTATCTTATTACATAAGTGAATTTTCAAATCCTCTTGTAAAAATTTCCATTTGGTTTTATGTAACTTTAAATAATATCAACATTTTCTCTCCAGCTGAAAATTCACAAATATTTTAAGTAATTTGTATTTCTCCTAACTATACAAACCTTTGTCCTTTACATAAAGGTTTCAGTGAAGCTAGGGTTATCGTTTAACATCGAACGAGGTAGTTAGAACTACTGACAGGTGGCAAGGGAAGACTTCTCAGTCAGTCAGCTGGAGACACACTTTGAACCTTAGGCCTGGAACTTGTGAAGTGTTTAAGGGAGGAAACAGATGTTAGGCCCATACCAAGAGTAAACTGGCAGGACAGAGAGCCAATAATTCTGATGACCTCTGGATGCCTCCTGAGAAAAGATGAAGGAGGACTCAAACATGGTATCATGGGCAGCTGGGTCTTGACCACAAACTCCGGAACAAGCCAAGGCGGCCTCCTTTAGTCCTTCAGATTGACTGGGAATATGCAAGATGTCAAAAGTTCACCAATTCACTTTGACAAAGCTAAGGTGGCTGAAAGACCATGCACAGAGTCAGATCTTTGTCTGACACTCATCTTAAAAGGTTCATATGGGGCATGCACAAGAAACTTGAGAATACTAATCACATCCCACTCTGGGGACTGAGGTCCAGGGGTGGACAAGACTAGGCTACTTGAAGCTCTTCATAGCATAGACAACTCCCATGAGGAGAATAGATCTAGCTCCTCAGTCAAGAGGACTTTGCTCAAAGCTGAGCAATAGCCTTCCCAAGCATGACTGAGAAGAGCTTCCTTAGCAAAAACAGGGACAAGGATAATTGCTATCTGGGCTAGAGCAGTAATGAAGGGAGAGTGTCCCTTCTATGACACCAATCACAGATAAGGTCCTCTTCCTTAGATAATAACTGCAGAGGCCAATGGTAGACCTTCACACATCTCCAGCACAGTCCCTTGCTAGAAGTCTTCTGCCCGGAGGAGACACTGCACAGTCTCCAACCAAAAACGACTTCACAGATTGGAGGAAATATTCACAGTTCTCTGGGGGAACTCGACTCAAAGTGCTAACATATCAGGATCTCACTCATATTGTGGTAATCTGGGAGCCACCAGGGTACTCCTGACACCTGGGCATGATCAAAACTCTGTTGATCCACCACAATATCACGTTTAAAGAGGGAAAGACGTAGAGTACAAGTGATCCCATTGGTGTAGGACACCTTGCTAATAGCTCTAAAGGAGACCATTTCCCAGATGTAAACCTAACTTGTCAATTCACAAGAGTGCGTGACAGTTGCTCCTCATAACATATGCTATTACTGTAGCGTTGTCGCTCATCAACACTACTGAGTACCCTATTAAACTGCGTCGGAAAGTTATTGTGTTAGGAATGCTGCATTCATTTCCAAAGTTGATTTTGAGGTGCTTTTCTTCTGAGACCCATTTCCCTGAAGCACTCTTGGTGGGGTTTGTGTTGTCCAGCCACCAGATAAGATTATCCCACAAATCTTACACCACTGGAGATCGCTAGCTAACGGCCAGTGACACCTCAGACACTAATGAAGAGATTGCTTGTGGAGCCACCTATGTTGAATAATAAGCTTCTCAAACGGGAACGGGAGCAACAACTCTGGTTATGTCAATGAGATTGTCTGGTGGAAAGACTATCATATCTATCTGCATGCCAAGGCACTTGATCCTCGGTTGAGGAGGGAGAGACTACTTTTCAAAATTCATCGCAAACCCCAGATTGCGACAAAAGAGGGTAGTCGGTCTAACACCTCAAGTAACTGCCTTTTGGAAGAAGCCAGGATCAGACAGATGACAAAACTCCTCAAAAGCCATATCCCGTCCAAGAGCCACAAAATGAGACCAGAGTGACAACTTACGTAAGCAGTGCACAGTCGAAGCACAAAGCTTTGAATTGGTCTACTAATCTCCTGAGGATGAAGCAGAAGTTCTTCCTGTAAGACTGATGAACGGATCTTTGAAAACAAGCGTCCTTCAGGTCCACCAAACGCACAAAGTCTTTCTCTCTTCTTTCTTTCTGCTCTGCTCCAGGTTGCCCGATGAGAAGACGAGCATCCGCACTCTCTGCACTTGGAAAAGGGGACTGTCGACTTACGAGTCCTCTTACCTTACTTCTTACCTCTACCAGCCCTCCTCAACTGCCAGATCAGGCACAGTAGGGTGGAGCACTGTCAACACTTTCCATAAGAAGAAGAAGCAGATGGAGGTCCTGATCCTATTTTGGAGGCAGACAGAGCTGCTTCAAAGACAATACTGAAGGTGTGGCAGATACCAAAAGTCTCGCTGCAGCCGTCTTCGAAGGGCCTGGGCCCATGACAACAACTGCAGAGTGGATGAGGGAGCCATGGGGAGCCATCCACCACGGTTGCCTATACAGT
Organism: Palaemon carinicauda; assembly: GCF_036898095.1. Taxonomy (NCBI): domain Eukaryota; kingdom Metazoa; phylum Arthropoda; class Malacostraca; order Decapoda; family Palaemonidae; genus Palaemon; species Palaemon carinicauda. The sequence goes on along the minus strand of NC_090749.1, from coordinate 32,226,147 downwards.
ACATCCCTCCAAAGAAAAGGGACTTCTTCTTGGCCTCCCCATAGAGATTTCATTAATAATTCTATGAGTAATTCTTACACCATAACCACTCCCTGAATTCATAGCTCTGTCAGCCTCATCTGCTTTACTGTCTAAATATTCTCTCCAGTCATTCCTGGCTTTTCTTTTGACCTCACTATTAATACTGGAATACTTAGCATGCTATACCTTGTAATTTTCATTACTTCCTCAAAAATTTTCAACAATTAATTTGTCTTTGTCTCTTTTTTATAATATCACAAGTATCATTTGATATCCATGGCTTTCTCCTTGTAACTACGACTCCCGAGACTTCACTACCAACTGACTGATATGTGTTTTTAACATCACACCATTCTTCATTAATTGTCAGCTCTTAGTCTTTCAAAGGCTTTAAGACTGCAAATTGATTCCTACATTCAACTGTAAATGTTTCTGTGTGCTCCTCTTCTAGAAGCTTAGTTGTATCAAATCTAGGTATTCTATCTACCTTTCTGTTGGGTGCTTTCAGTTTTAATTTATAAGTGGCAATGACGTGTTGGTGATCACTACCAATATCTGCACCTCTATAGCTTCCTACATTTCTCAGAGTCCTCCTTTTCTCTTTATTAATGGCTATGTGATCTATTTGATTTTTGTAATTGACACATGGCTGGTGAAGTCCACGTATCTTTGTGGATGTCCTTGTGCTGCAAAGGAATACCTCCAATGACAAGATCTACATGCTATTATTATTATTACTAGCTACGATACAACCTTAGTTGGAAAAGCAGGATGCTATAAGTCCAAGGGCTCCAACAGGAAAAATAGCCCAGAATCTTTTAAGAGGAGTAAAAAACAAAGTGCTAATAACAGGTGTGAACAACTTTATCATGTGCTGCTTAGAGCTGGCTATGTTCTTGGTACGTACCATCCTTGCGTACTTGGAGAGAGATCACCAAAGACTAACTGCTACCTTGCTCAGATGTCTTATTCTTTGGGGGAAGTAGCAGTGTTCGGTTGAGGGTACAGTACTTCCTTAGGTATGAGACCGGATATAACAGAGGTATGCACTGCTTCCTTCTCTCTCCCGGAAACGATATGAAAGATCATCCAGGAAGAGGAAAGAACACTTTCTGTACCACACACTCTCTCCCGTAGGGATGGAAACGTCAGGAGTCACAAGTACGTGTCTCCTATAGACCAGTCATTCTGGATGTTCTCAGAGAAGTCTCCCTTGGTAGGATCTAGAGGAAGAATATCCTATGTGACTGGTGATCTGGCACACACATAGGGTTCTTTCTCTTGGGGCACGGCATGTAGGATCTATCGGATGGTACACTCTGAAATGTACTGTAGGAATCCTGTGCAATGTGATCAAGTGAACTCTGGAGTATCTGTCCATACTAGAAGGCGAAGGTACGTTCTCAGAAGGAAGCTTGTGGATGCACACACAGGAGTCCTCTGCATTGAGTTGTAGACTTCTTGGTCTCCAGTGAAGGGAGTCGAGGGAACTCCTACAGCAGCACAGCTTCTCCCACAGTAGAAGTCTTGTGTACTGCACTTGCACATCAATGTCTAAGGCTTGCCAACCTTCTTAGGAATATGTTGTCATAGCCATCACTCGGCCACACAAGTGAGGGAATAAATAGCAAAGAGGAATGCTGTCTAACAGAAACAAGAATGTGGATATTGGCAGGTTTGAACAGACACCTGTCACACAGTTATCAGGAAACCACTACAAATCCCTCATTCCTTCCAAACATTCCTCTCCCACGATGATCTGCCAACACAATTATCTAAGAAGCTCACCTGTATTCTAAAGCAGCTGAAAACAAAGTGAGGGCTCAGTGGCCGGTCAGATGTGAGGGTCTTCCCCACTACCTAGCAATTACTACCTCCACCTCAGTGAAGTTCAAACAGCTGTAACATCCACCTTCTCTGAAAGCATACTTCTGTTGGAGTACGAGGTTTGTATTTGTGTAGGAACAAACAAACAACCTTCATGCTTAACATGATAGAACCATGAGCTCTAGAAAGTGTAAGGTTTGAATACAGTCATAAGAAGACCTGGTGATACTCACACACTGACGCTGGCCAGAGTAAGGACAGGACACGGCATGACTTGAGAAGCATCTTTTAAGTACTCAGACTTTATAAGGTTCATGATGGCAAGATGTCTAGACTTGGGGTGGTCCTCCATGTGACATGTCGAGGTTCAGGTAGGGCAGACTGGGCTGCTAGGTGATCCGAGGTCATTGGCAGCTGCCTCTGTGGTCTGTCATGGCTGGATTTGTCTGTGTTCTCAATAAACATTTTAGTGTGTCTGTGGCGAATAAAAATACTAATAATTAAAATGTAACAGTAAAAAGGATATACTGGTTCAATTGGATTTATGAATTTGGACCAGATGGCCCAACACAGGGCCCAGGGAGGCTATTCAGCACCTGCAGCATGAAGGGAACGTTATGAGGATGGACAGCAAGAAAGAAGAGAGGAGGGGGGAACACGTAGGCAGGGTAGAAGGAAGAAAAGTGCCCTTTGAGTAATGCATACAGCAGACATATTGTTATATACAGGATACTGTAGTGTGCTGAAAAACTTTGTTTATTAAAGAGAAAATACAACAGAAAATACAGCACCATAATATAGAAATAATGAAAAGCAAAACATTGGCTTTGTTATATAGAAAATATCACAAATTCTAAAAGTAATTTGTATTTTTCCTGACTACACAAACCTGAGTCCTTTGATAAGAGTCTGCTTTCAGCTCAGCTGGAACTTGGGCTGTTCAAATTCATAACGAGATACTTACTGGAGGATGGCGAGGAAGCCCCCACCCCTCCAAGTATTATTATTATTACTTGCTAAGCTACAACCCTAGTTGGAAAAGCAGGATGCTGTAAGCCCCAGGGCTCCAACAGGGAAAATAACTTGGTTTTCCAACTTAGATAGTGACAATAATGATAATAATAAGAATAATAATAATTCAATTAAGATATCAAGTAATTTTTAAGGTAAATATGATTTAATTGAAGTAGTTTTGGACCAAAGGAAATAAACTAAGAAGCTTTCTATTCTAGCAATTCCATTATTCAAAATGAGCAAAAATTCACAGAAAACAAGTCTGTACAGCAAGCTTCTTGAGAGACTCAAATACCCGGATGGAAAAAACAAGAGGAAGAAATAAGAAACAAAAATAAATATACCAAACAAATTAACTTCTGCTACAATGTAAATTCAGGGACTGTATAGGATAAATAAAAAATGGTCCACCTTGAAGTATTATCAAGACTTTTCTTCTTCAAGCTGTGAGCCTCAAAATCAAAAGTAATGCCACAGAGATCATTATATAACTTTAAAGGAAATCAAGTATTTTTGGTACCTATACACCAAAAAGTCTGAAGGCATCAAGGAGATATGACAAATTCGGAGATAATTTGTATTTTTCCTAACCATACAAACCTTAGCTATTTACATTGGGTTTACCTTTCGGCGTAGCTGAAATGGCGAGCCATTAGAATTTAACGAGGGTGTATTACCCCCGCGCTAGTTAGCAGGGGGGTAGGGGTGTGGTAGCTAGCTACCCCTTCCCCCCTCACACACCGGTGAACTGCTTCACTTCACTTAGAGGTAGGACTTGTCTTGGGGGACAGGGCTGGCGGGCAAATATGTGTAAATAGCTAAGGTTTGTATGGTTAGGAAAAATACAAATTATCTCCGAATTTGTCATTTGTTCCGTAACCGAAATACAAACCACGCTATTTACATTGGGTGACTTACCCCTTAGGAAGGGTGGAAAGTCCCCAGCCATACTGGCTTTGGCTTTACACGGGGACTCAGAATCCGAGTGAGTCGCACTCAAGAAAAGGAGTCCCTGCACCTCACAAGTTCCTTGCTCCGCTTGTGTGTGAAGGAAGAAGTGTGACCCGTCCTAGGCAGTTGACCTGGAGTTCCAGAAGGAACTCTGGGTTAGGACGTTCCCAATACCACCTCGTCAGGGTATGGGGGACGCGACAGTATTGACTCAATACTCGGAACACAAGGAATCATGGTTTACCTGCAGAGGTTTGAGGTCAGCTATGCAGAGACCAGGATGCTGCTTCCCCGTAGAGGGGATGATGAAGAAAGAAATAAGGGCCAGACATACTTCTTTCGTTCATGCAGACTAAAACCTGATAACAATGCCCTCAACCTTCTGCTACCTGTCCAAAAGGAGCCTGAGGTTAGACCAGCTGTTGTGTAGCCACCACAGAGCGATAGAAACGTATCGATACTCCTGTGGGTCACGTCCTGCAGGAAGCAGGCTGCGAAGGTCATTAGACGCTTCCTGACTCCAGCTTGTAGCACCTGCGTCACAGAGTAGTACTACTCGAAGGCGAGGGACGTTGCGATGTATCCGACATCGTGCTGTAGGGCGACGTGACGGGGGAGGGTCTGGATTCAGGTCGAGATGAATGTCCTTGAGTCCGAGCTGAAGAGGTATACTGGTGACTCTCCCGTGTCCTTCCTGTGCTCCCAACCCGGCTGCACGTGAGGACAAACTGCAGCTTTTCTCAAAGATAACCCCTCGATTCCTTTACTGGCAAGGAGGAGGAGGTTTGGGTCATCTGATACAGAAAGGAGACTCGAAATCTTGAAGGAATTGGACCGAAGGGCCGGGACTCCAAGATTCTGAGTCTAGAAAACAACTCAGGAGCGAACCTGAATGTTGCCTTCCCCTATTCTTTTGAAAGGGCGGAGTCGTACGAGACCAAGAAGATTGCTTACACACTGGCCGAGGCCAGAGTGAGCAGGAGCACCGTCCCCCAAGACGGAATACGATCAGAGGCCTTGAGAAGATCTCTTAAGGGACTAAAAAGTCTCACTCCGACTGGGGGCAGGGACGTTCGCAGCTTCGTATGAGCGAAGAAAGGTCCAGCGGGAAGGAAAAAATCTATTCCTTTCAGCCTGAAGGCCAGGGAAAGGCTGAGCGATAGGCTTCACTGCTGAGAGCGGAAAAGAGTTTCCTCCCGCCGAAAAGCAATAACTCCGTAATTGCTGGAGAAGAGGTATCACTCCCACGACACCAACCACAGAAGACTCTCCACTTCGTCTGGTAGACCCCTGCGGATGACTATCGCAGTTGACGCGACCTCCGCTCCGCGACTGTAGCGGGTTGTCTCTTCTTGCGAAGGCGGCGTAGTGTCTCCAGTCGTGAAGCCGAAGCGATGCAACGGCTCGTGAAAGATGTTGTAGTGTGGTTGTTTGAGTAGCCTGTGCCGTGGAAGAAGCTCTCTCGGGAGTTCTGTCAGGGGAAGCAGAGGGTCCGGAAACCGTTCTGCGTATAGTCACAGTGGAGCTCTCAGGGCCATCGAAAGGTTGACAGACAACCTGGTCATGTTGAGACCCATTCACAACAGACAACAATGGTGGGAAGACGCAGGCGTCGATGTTGTCCCACCGTCACCAGAAAGCATCTTGCCAAAGAGTCTTGGGGTCTGAGACTGGGGGGAAGAACAGCGGAAGCTTGAAGTTCCAGGCTGTCGCGATCAGGTCCCCCAGGCCAGGACTTGCTGGTTACTATAGGCCAAAGACCCCCTCTTTTAACTGCGAGGCTCTGCTAAGATAGTCGGAGAGAACATTCCTCTGCCCGGAATGAGCGAGCCGATAGTGGTATTGAGAGGACCTCGGATCATCTCAGTATCTCTACTGCAAGATGCGAAGGTATGAAAATGCGTCCTTTGCTGGATGGAACACGCCAGCACCATGAAGTCGTCGTGCACGGAGCGACTCGGCAGGAACTTTAGGATCTGTAGAGGGGCCAGACTACGGCCCCTAAGCCTGCCTGAATGATGGGGAGGTATCCTTCAGGTCCTGAACATAGGCCTGAACTGGAACATGCCCCCCCCCCTTTTCTTTGACGAGTCCGAGAACAGCATCAAAATGTGGGGAAAGGACGAGAATATCCACTCCCATCAAGAGGTTCCATAGGTCAACCCCCATTGCAGATCTAAACGTTCCGCTGGTCCCATAGAGGCCAGAAAGTCCGGTTAATCGTTGCTTTGATACCACCGGAACTTGGGCCGCCTCACAGGGAACTTATCCTGAGGCGACCGTTCGGGACTTTAGACGGGACTATGAGGAAAAGAGACCCAGGAAACGTTCCAAGATAGGGCTGAAAGCCCTGCCTGACTGAGAACAGGTACTGCGACTCTCCTCAGCCTTGCCACAGTCAACTGAAGGGAAGGCTCGGAGAAGGAGGCAACAGCATCTGGTGTTCCCAGGCGGTCACCCATCCAAGTACTGACCAGACCCAACGTTGCTTAACTTCGCTGATCGGACGAGAAGCGGTGTTTTCAACGTGGTATGGCCGTTGACTCAATATCATGGCTAGATACTCCAGATGTTGAGGCAGAAGTAGAGAAGGCTCCTAGCAAATTACCATGATCCCCCACTCTTGGTAAAGACCCGGAAGCTTGTCCCGGTGTTGAAGAAGGTCGAACCCGAGCCTACCGGGGTTGACCAGACCTCCAAAAAGCGAAGGAGGTGGAAGCCTGCTCCTGAGCAGCCATGAGGAAAGCAGGGAGAGTTCTCTGGGGAAAACCCTGCGATGCCGCAGCGGGATCGCCACACCGCATCTTGAGCAGGAAAACCTGTAATCTAGGCTGAATTCCAAGAGCTTCCTGGAAGATGGATGGAATGGAAACTGGAAGTACCCATCCTTCCGATCCAGGGCCTAAGGAGTCCTGCAGCCTCGTTACCAGTCTGATCGACTCTGCTGTTCCACGCTGGACGAAGTTTGTTCGACAAACTTGATCAGCTGAGAGGTCGACGACGGAACTCCCGTCTCAGATGCTTTCCTACGAGAAAGGATCGATTGAAGAAGCTGGGGGGTGAACCCGTCGACGATCCTATGGAGGAATTTTTCCTAAGGCATGGATCCTTCTGCCCAAACGGGCAAAACTCTTGCCGACCCCATGGCATAGAGGTTCAGTGACACTGGATTCGCTGACAGAGACGGAGAGATGGTAAGAGCCAGGCACGAAATCCTTGGCTGATCACGGAGATCGTGCAGGAATCGGCATCGGGAAGCTGTTATCCGGATGAGTAACCTTAGGCATCCCCCCAGCGTGAGACCTGCCAGGGGGGTTGCCAATCCTAGAGTTTGTGAACTCTGCCGCTCCCTCTAGGATTATGCCTCCCCGGGAGAGCCTCCCGTCCTACCTGTCCCTGACAGGAGGGGACTGCTATGTACACCTTGTCTTAGCTGCCGTAGCCGGTCCGATAACTTAGGCCGACGAGACTGAAAGAAGAGGCGTTGGAGGCCTGCAGGGTCTGGAAGAAAGCGCCTTGGAGGAGTGAAAACGGAAGTCGACTTCCTCCGCACAACAGCTGTCCATGTCTCTGTCCTAGGGCTCAAACAAGCTCTTCCCAAGGATGGAAGAGTGTCTGAGCTTGTCGACATCCACGGATGAGACACCCGAGGGGAAGCCAACGGTCACTGCGTCTAGATGCTCCAACATCGAGTTTGCCCGCAAGTTCGAAACTTGGCGACGGAACGCAAAGGTGCTTGAGCCTGAGAGGAGGAAAGTACCTATGATCTTCCTGGAGCTTCCTTGTATAAAACCTCGGGTCGCAACCAAAAGGGAAGGGACCTGGTAAGCCCCTTCCACGGGATAGAGAAGAGGAGAGGAAGGGCTAAACCAGTCACCCCTTGCCCGACGGAGAAATCTCGAAAGGAAAAACTCCCTGGCACGACGCTTCCAGGGAATGACGAGGAGGAAGGGCTAAACCAGGTTCTGGAAAGAATGTTGCCCAGACATCTCTGAAGATTCTTCCTGCTCTTGCACGTGCCATGCTCTGCGTTTACGGGGTGAAGACTGTGTTCTGGAAATACGCGCTCCAGAAGACTCGCCAGGCTGGCCGTGTTGCGAAACACCGACGGGAATCGTGGTCGCAATCGCCCTGGTGCTTGCGCGACGTGGAAGCGCCAGTGCGCAGGCACGCAGGAGTGCGGACGAAAGTGCGCGATGGAGCGCAGAAGGAATGCGAGCGTGGTTGGAAGGGCGAAAGCTGGCGGTCGGAATCCGATAGTTCACAGGCAAGCAATGGCTACTGCAGGAATCAAGCCGGCGCTCGCGCGATGGAACCCCGTCGGTTCGCGCGGTGGAACACCGTCGGTTCGCGCGGTGGAACACCGTCGGTTCGCGCGCGGGCGAACATTGGAGCGCATGTGCGCGGGTACGTAGGCGTGTGGTCGTGCAGGCACGTGGGCGCACGGGTGAGCGCAGGCGGTCGGGAGACCGATGGCACGTTGGCGGGCGATGGCGCGTTTGACGGGCGATGGTGCGTTGACGAGCGATGGCGCGTCTTGGCGAGCGAAGGCCCATAGGCGAGTGAAGGCGTGTTGGCAAGCGATGGCGCGTCGACAAGCGTTGGCGCGTTGGCAAGCGGTGGTGCGTTAACAAAACGCTAACGCGCAGGCGAAGAATCGCGCGGGCGCGTAGGAGATCGCTGATGCGTAAGAGACTAGGGATGGTTAGCGCGCATCGCGCTAATCAGAAGGCGCGCAGGTGCATCAGGAAGGTGAGCGCCGATGCGAACTGTCAATCAGGCGATCCTGGACGGTCAGGAAAACTGTTGGCGCCCATTGGTGCGTGGCAGAAAAGGGCGCGCAGATGTGCGCTGGCGAATGAAGGAAGCGCTGGCGAGCAGGAGGAAGATCTACGGCAAGACTCAGCTACCGGAGATCGTGGTGCACAGCAGGCGAGCGCTAGATCGCTACTGATGGTGTCCAGGGGACCTGACACGCGTGGAAGATCGATGGTGATCGTTGACGCACAGGAGATCGCTGACGAGCAGGCGAACGTTGATGCGTCTGTGGTCGCTGGCGAGCAGAAGGGCGACGCGTGGAATCCTGTGCGTAAAAGAAGAGTCCTTGTCCAAGACCTGAACCGAAGTTCTAGGTTGCCGGGCGAACGTGGGTGCACAGGGCGCGTATCAGGAACTGGAAGAGCAGGTGCGCTCTGACGGGCAGGAGATCTAGAGCGCTCAGGAGACCGATGGCGCGCAGGGCGCACAACAGGAACAGCAGGATGTTCGGAGTCCTCAGGAGAGCGGTGGCGAGCAGTGGGGCGACGATCATCAGGAGAGCGCTGACGAACAGGAGAACGCTGGCGAACAGGAAAACGCTGATGAGCAGGAGAGCGCCTGTGCGCTAACACTGCAGAAGGGCGCGCAGGGGAACCCTGACATGCAAGGGAAGCACCCCCCCGTGGGAGGCAACCCTTTGCCCCGAAGGGACCGTTGCTCGTCTGATGACGAGGTCAGACTGCTGTCCATCTGCACCAGAGGCGAAAGGTCAAGAAGGCGTTGGAGATCGATCCCCGGAGAGATCTAAAGAGGAAGGAGCTGCAGGCTGCATACGGAGATTCATAAAGGCGCCTCTTAGCACCCTTATAGGGAGATGGGAGGCCCTTACGACGTAGCGGACGGTGAGCCTTACGGCGAAGGCGGCCAACAGCAATAACAGCAGAAGAATTCTCCGAAGAGGAGTCTCTATGAGTGTACTCTCTCGCGAACGTAAGAGAAACACTTCGTAGAAGAGACGGGTCAGCCAGTGACCTAAAAAGAGCAATCCTCCGAAGAGGGGCTCCTGCAGTTGCCCAGCCCCTTGAGCGTAACTGCAGGTACAACCGCTCAACACCAAGAGCATAGTCGCACGAAAAAAAGGCAAGAGGAAAACCCCCCAAAGGGGAAAAACTCAAGCATGGACAGGAAAACTTTCCTCGGAAGGAAAGTTACCCACCCAAGGAGGCTCGGAGTGTTCTAAAATGAACTGGAGAGCTGTCAATCTTCACGGGAGTACTTCCAGGAGAAGGAGACACGCCCCTGACAAAGATCTATAGGGGAGGCAGCAACAGCCGAATCCCCAGGCCTCAACAAGACAGCTCACTCCGTTGTCACATTACAGAAACGAACTAGATCGGTAACTGTGAAAAATAAAAACAAAAATCATTAGTTAACATTCATTCCCCCGGGAAGGCTCCGAAGAGGAATCCCCCGGGAAAAGAACGCAAGAATTACACAACAGGGACGTGCCCTCACAACCACTTACACTCACGGAAGGAGAGCTGTAACCAACACAGAATTATAACAATTATAATTATGTAACCATGTAACTATGTAATTATGTAATTTAAAAATGAATGAACACTAAATAAAGAATGAAAACCCCGAAAGGAATCGTTCTACAAAAGCTGAAAAATCAACAAATACAATTAGATTCATAAACTAACTGAGACAAAACGTACGGCGCAGCAACCCCACCCACACGGGAAGGAAGCTACTCAGACGTAGTAAAGGTAACGTAGTAAAAGGGTGAACGACCTCAAAAAGAGAGAGAGAGAAAGACCGTAGTCAAACTCGATCGCGACCCATGAAATTACACCATGGTGGCCTAACTGCCGAAGGCTCCACGGAGATATCGTACACTACACACACAAGCACAAACTCTGAAAAGGAAACTTACTGATTTCTATACTCAAATATATACATAAACACAAAAAAATGTTTACATATATATTGAGTAAAAGAAAAGTAAGTGATTAAGTAAAGACAAAACAAACAATGGCTGCCAAGCGAGGACAAAGACAGAGAAGTCTGTCCATTGTCCGAGCCAAAAGTGAAGTGAGACATTTCACCGGTGTGTGAGGGGGGAGGGGTAGCAAGCTACCCCTCCCCCTACCCCTGCTAACTAGCGCATGGTAGGAAACCCTCGTTAAAATCTAATGGCTCGTTATTTCAGCTACGCCGAAAGTAATACCCAATGTAAATAGCGTGGTTTGTATTTCGGTTACGGAACAAACAGCAATTAGTTGAGATCTTAAGAGTTGACAAAATCACCTTATACAGTAACTGCTTTTCTATTTGCAAATCTTACTATTCTCGTGAAAGGCCAAATATTCCACTAAGCAATATCAATGGTTATCTATTCAATCATATAATAGCAAATATAGAAGACAACCAATCACAATATTACTAAAGTGGTTGAAAATGACCTCATATAAAAGAATAAGTCTCAACTTACTCTTGTTTGAGTTTGCAGAAGTACCACACCCAACGTCCTTAATTGGTTCCTATAAAGTGACTCGGAAGGTTCCCTATATAGGTCCTCAACTTCAATTTGTTCCAAGAAGCTTTTTGTAAGTCGAATTGTTTGTAAGTAATTTTGATTTATTTTGGCCTAGGGTAGACCTAACTTGAATCCCATGCCTATGATTTTTAGCTGCATAAGTCAACAAATAGTCGGGTTTCATCTGAAATAGATATCAGGTTATGACAAACGTCGTCGTGCTTACTGTATTAAATGATATAGTATTGTTTCAGTACGGTATTTCTTTATCTTATCTTTGTGTTTGTATCTCTCAATGTTTGTAGTCGAAGGTTTGTAAGTTGAGGACCGTCTGTACATGTTCTGAACACGGACAAGTACTTAAAACCTGCTGTCATTTTATAAAAACAAGACATCTACATTATTAAGCTTCCATCTGAAGTACACTACTTAACTATATTATGACTTAAACATTGATGTAACGTGAGATATAACTACCAGTTAGATGTCAGAAATGACGTACAGTATGTTAAACAAACATAAGAGGGACATTACAGTATGTAACTTTGTGCTACTACATCTTTCCAGTCAGGTGCTTTCACACTTTTCACACTTGTATAATTGTGAATGCACAACAAGTGGAAAGAGTACTATCGAGTTACAGAGGACCATAGACTGGACAACAAATTCAGTTAATTGAAGAGTAAGACGAGACTTATTTCATTACATAAGTGAATTTTCAAATACTAATTTCCATTTGGTTTTATGTAACTTTAAATAATATCAACATTTTCTCTCCAGCTGAAAATTCATAAATATTTTAAGTAATTTGTATTTTTCCTAACTATAGAAACCTAAGTCCTTTTCATAATGCTAGGGTTATCGTTTAACATCGAACGAGGTACAGTAGTTAGAACTACTGACAGGTGGCAAGGGAAGACTTCTAAGTCAGTCAGCTGGAGACACACTTTGAACCTTAGGCCTGGAACTTGTGAAGTATTTGAGAGAGGAAACAGGCATTATGCCCATACCAACAGTAAACTGGCAGGACAGAGAGCCAATAATTCTGATGACCTCTGGATGCCTCCTGAGAAAAGATGAAGGAGGACTCAAACTTGGTATCATGGGCAGCTGGGTCTTGACCACAAACTCCGGAACAAGCGAAGGCGGCCCCATTTAGTCCTTCAGATTGACTGGGAATATACAAGATGTCAAAAGCTCATCAATTAACTTTGACAAAGCTAAGGTGGCTGAAAGACCATGTACAGAGGCAGATCTTTGTCTGACATTCATCTTAAAAGGTTCATATGAGGCATGCACAAGAAACTTGAGAATACTAATCACATCCCACTCTGGGGACTGAGGTCCAGGGGTGGACAAGACTAGGCTACTTGAAGCTCTTCACGAGCATAGACAACTCCCTCAATGAGAATAGATCTAGCTCCTCAGTCAGAGGACTTTGTTCAAAGCTGACCCATAGCCTTCCCCAACACGATTGAGAGGCGCTCTCTTAACGAAGACGGGGACAAGGACAACAACAATCTGTGCTAGAGCAGTAATGATTGGAGGAGTGTCCCTTCTATGACACCAATCACAGATAAGGTCCTCTTCCTTAGATAATAACTGCAGAGGCCAATTGTAGACCTTCACACATCTCCAACACAGTCCCTTGCTAGAAGTCTTCTGCCCGGAGGAGACACTGCACAGTCTCCAACCAAAAATGACTTCACAGATTGGAGGAAGCATTCACAGTTCTCTGGGGGAACTCGCCTCAAAGTGCTAACAGATCAGGATCTCACTCATCTTGTGGTAATCAGGGAGCCACCAGGGTACTCCTGACACCTGGGCATGATCAAAACTCTGTTGATCCACCACAATATCACGTTTAAAGAGGGAAAGGCGTAGAGTGCAAGTGATCCTATTGGCGTAGGACACCTTGCTAATAGCTCTAAAGGATAGACCATTGCCCAGATGTAAACCTAACTTGTCAATTCACAAGATTGCGCGAGACAGTTGCTCCTCATAACATATGCTATTACTGTAGCGTTGTCGCTCATCAACACTACTGAGTACCCTATTATGATATTTTAATTATAAAATAAATTTTTGAATATACTTACCCGGTGAATATATAATAGCTGCAACTCTGTTGCTCGACAGACACATACATAAAAACTCGCCAGCGATCGCTATACAGGTTGCGGGTGTGCCCACCAGCGCCAACTGTCGGCCAGATACCACTCTCGATGTAAACAAAACCTCAATTTCTTCTCATCCCACTGCGTCTCTATTGGGGAGGAAGGGAGGGTCGTTTAATTTATATATTCACCGGGTAAGTATATTCAAAAATTTATTTTATAATTAAAATATCATTTTTAAATATTTAACTTAGCCGGTGAATATATAATAGCTGATTCACACCCAAGGAGGTGGGTAGAGACCAGAGTTAATTATGTTTACATCGTATAAGCTAAGAGTTTTTTTATTTCATTTTCACAGTTATCAATATAACAAAACCAAAATAAATAGGTACCTGGTAAGGAAGTCGACTTAGACGATTACTCTGCCTTGTAAGTACGTCTTCCTTACGGAGCCCAGCGATCCTCTTAGGATGCTGACAGACCCCCGGGAGCTGAAGTATCAAGGGCTGCAACCCATACAACAGGACCTCATCAAACCCCTAATCTGGGCGCTCTCAAGAAATGACTTTGACCACCCGCCAAATCAACCAGGATGCGAAAGGCTTCTTAGCCTTCCGGACAACCCATAAAAACAACATTAAAACATTTCAAGAGACAGATTAAAAGGATATGGAATTAGGGAATTGTAGTGGTTGAGCCCTCACCCACTACTGCACTCGCTGCTACGAATGGTCCCAGTGTGTAGCAGTTCTCGTAAAGAGACTGGACATCTTTCAAGTAAAATGACACGAACACTGACTTGCTTCTCCAATAGGTTGCGTCCATGATACTTTGCAGAGATCTATTTTGCTTAAAGGCCACGGAAGTTGCTACAGCTCTAACCTCGTGCGTCTTAACCTTAAGCAAAGATCGGTCTTCCTCACTCAAGTGTGAATGAGCTTCTCGTATTAACAATCTGATAAAATATGACAAAGCATTCTTTGACATAGGCAAGGATGGTTTCTTAACCGAACACCATAACGCTTCAGATTGGCCTCGTAAAGGTTTAGTACGAGCTAAGTAGAACTTAAGAGCTCTAACAGGGCATAAGACTCTTTCTAGTTCATTGCCTACGATCTCCGATAAGCTAGGAATATCGAAAGATTTAGGCCAAGGACGAGAAGGTAGCTCATTTTTGGCTAGGAAACCAAGCTGCAGAGAACAAGTAGCTTTTTCTGACGAAAACCCGATGTTCTTGCTGAAGGCATGAAGCTCACTGACTCTTTTAGCCGAGGCTAAGCATACCAGGAAAAGAGTCTTAAGAGTGAGATCTTTCAGGGAGGCTGACTGTAAAGGCTCAAACCTGTCTGACATGAGGAATCTTAGGACCACGTCTAAATTCCACCCAGGTGTAGCCAAACGACGCTCCTTAGAGGTCTCAAAAGACTTAAGGAGGTCTTGCAGATCTTTATTGTTGGAAAGATCTAAGCCTCTATGCCGGAAGACCGAGGCCAACATGCTTCTGTAGCCCTTGATAGTAGGAGCTGGAAGGGATCGTACTTTTCTCAGGTATAAGAGAAAATCAGCTATTTGGGCTACAGAGGTACTGGTCGAGGATACGGAAACTGACTTGCACCAGTCTCGGAAGACTTCCCACTTTGATTGGTAGACTCTAATGGTAGACGCTCTCCTTGCTCTAGCAATCGCACTGGCTGCCTCCTTCGAAAAGCCTCTAGCTCTCGAGAGTCTTTCGATAGTCTGAAGGCAGTCAGGCGAAGAGCGTGGAGGCTTTGGTGTACCTTCTTTACGTGTGGCTGACGTAGAAGGTCTACTCTTAGAGGAAGACTTCTGGGAACGTCTACTAGCCATCGAAGTACCTCGGTGAACCATTCTCTCGCGGGCCAGAGGGGAGCAACTAACGTCAACCTTGTCCCTTCGTGAGAGGCGAATTTCTGCAGTACCTTGTTGACAATCTTGAATGGTGGGAATGCGTAAAGGTCTAGATGTGACCAATCTAGGAGGAAGGCATCTATATGTATTGCTGCTGGGTCCGGGACTGGAGAGCAATAGATTGGAAGCCTCTTGGTCAGCGAGGTTGCAAAGAGATCTATGGTGGGTTGACCCCAAGTCGCCCAAAGTCTCTTGCACACATCCTTGTGGAGGGTCCATTCGGTTGGAATTACTTGACCTTTCCGACTGAGACAATCTGCTAGGACGTTCAAGTCGCCCTGGATGAACCTCGTTACTAGGGAGATGCCTCGATCTTTTGACCAGATGAGCAGGTCCCTTGCGATCTCGTACAAAGTCAGTGAGTGGGTACCTCCGTTTGGAAATGTACGCCAAGGCCGTGGTGTTGTCCGAGTTGACCTCCACCACCTTGCCTCGAAGGAGATTCTCGAAGCTTATCAAGACCAGATGAACCGCCAAAAGCTCCTTGCTGTTGATATGCATGCTCCTCTGACTCGAGTTCCACAGACCTGAGCATTCCCGACCGTCCAGCGTCGCGCCCCAGCCCAAGTCCGATGCGTCCGAGAAGAGAACGTGGTTGGGTATCTGAACTGCCAGGGGAAGACCCTCTCGTAGGCTGATATTGTCCTTCCACCAAGTCAGACAAGACTTGATCTTTTCGGAAATCGGGATCGAGACCGCCTCTAGCGTCTTGTCCTTTTTCCAGTGAAAAGCCAGATGGAATTGAAGAGGACGGAGGTGTAGCCTTCCTAGTGAGACAAATTGCTCCAGGGATGACAGCGTTCCTACCAGACTCATCCACAGCCTGACTGAGCAGCGTTCTTTCTTCAGCATCTTCTGGATGGAGAGCAGGGCTTGATCTATTCTGGGGGCCGACGGAAAAGCCCGAAAAACTGGACTGTGAATCTCCATCCCTAAATACAGAATAGTTTGGGATGGGACCAGCTGTGACTTTTCCAAGTTGACAAGGAGTCCCAATTCCTTGGTCAGATCTAGAGTCCAATTGAGATCCTTCAGACAGCGATGACTGGAAGAGGCTCTGAGAAGCCAGTCGTCCAAATAAAGGGAGGCTCGGATGTCCGATAAGTGGAGGAATTTTGCCACATTCCTCATAAGCCTCGTAAACACGAGAGGAGCTGTGCTTAGGCCAAAGCACAGGGCCCGAAACTGGTACACCACATCGTCGAAGACGAATCTCAGAAAAGGTTGGGAGTCTGAGTGAATGGGGATGTGGAAGTAGGCGTCCCTTAGGTCTAGAGAGACCATCCAGTCTTCCTTTCTGACCGCTGCTAGGACTGACTTTGTGGTCTCCATGGTAAACTTCGTCTTTGTGACAAAGACATTCAGAGCACTGACGTCTAGCACCGGTCTCCAACCTCCTGTCTTCTTTGATACTAGGAAGAGACGGTTGTAAAACCCCGGTGATTGAAGGTCCGAGACTTTGACCACCGCTCCCTTCTCTAGCAAAAGAGACACTTCCAGTTTCAGAGCTTGTCTCTTTTCTTCCTCTCGGTACCTGGGAGAGAGATCGATGGGGGACGTCGCTAGAGGGGGTTTGCGTACAAAAGGGATTTTGTACCCCTCTCTGAGCAACCTCACAGATTGTTGATCTGCGCCTCTCTTCTCCCAGGCTTGCCAGAAGTTCTTGAGTCTGGCACCTACTGCTGTCTGAAGTTGCGGGCAGTCAGACTCTGCCCTTAGAGGACTTGGATCCTTTCCTCTTCCCTCTCTTCCCTTCGGCACGAGCACCTACCCTGCTGGAGGCTCTGCCACGAAAGGGCGGGATAAACCTTGACGCAGGAGTGTCCATCCTAGGTCTGGCAGATAAGGCAGGCAAAGGGGGAGCTTTGCGAGCCGAGGACGCAACTAGATCGTGGGTGTCCTTCTGCACTAAAGACAAGGCAATTTCCTTAACCAAGACTTCAGGAAACAAGCACGTAGACAAGGGCGCAAAGAGTAGCTCGGATCTTTGGCATGGCGTCACTCCTGCTGACAGAAACGAGCACAGACACTCTCGTTTCTTAAGGACTCCGGACGTGAATGAAGCGGCAAGCTCGTTGGACCCATCACGGACGGCCTTGTCCATGCAGGACATAATGAGTAAGGAAACATCCCTATCGGCAGAAGAGATTTTCCTACTCAGGGCTCCTAAACACCAGTCCAGGAAGTTAAAGACTTCAAACGCCCTAAAAATGCCTTTAAGAAGGTGGTCCAGGTCCGAGGGTGACCAACAAATCTTCGAGCGTCTCATGGCAAGGCGGCGGGGAGAGTCTACAAGACTTGAGAAGTCGCCCTGGGCAGAGGCAGGAACTCCCAAGCCGAGAACTTCTCCCGTGGCATACCAGACGCTCGATCTAGATGAGAGTTTAGATGGGGGGAAGGCAAATGCTGTCTTCCCTAAACTCCTCTTGGTCTCTAACCAATAGCCTAACATCCGTAAAGCTCTCTTGGATGAGCGAGAGTGAACGAGTTTAGTAAAGGCAGGCATGGTAGCAGGAACGCCTAAGACAAACTCTTGACGGCGGCGAACGAGGAGCCACAGAAATAAAGTGGTCAGGGAACAATTCTTTAAAAACCGCCATGACTTTTCTAAAGTCCAAGGATGGTTGAACTGCTTTAGGCTCATCTAGTTCTGAAGGTTGATCCTCATGCTGTGGTTCAGCAACGTCCTCATCTGACTGTTCCTCATCCGATAACTGATGAGAAAACGGCAACGGAGTAGGCAACGTTTGACTCGCAGAGTCCGGTCGCACAGGTGCATACGTGACGGAGCCGGACGCAGCGTCCTGGAACTGCTGAACAGTCTGGGAACTGTCAACAATAACAGGTGCGCGAGGAAGCACAGCGTCCACCCGAGACTGTTTAGACCGTCTGGGTTGTGCAGTCAACACCATACCGGGTTGCGGAGGTTGACGCACCGCGTCAAAACAAGTCAACTCTGATGGTTGATGAACGTCCTGAACGTCACCAATCGCATCAGTGCGTTGCCTAACGTCAACGTGCGGCTGGAAATCCACACTGGGTCGCATCGGTGGAGGTACCACCCCAACTGGTTGACGCGAGAAAGCTACATCCACGTCAACAGGACGCATAACAGAACGCTTGGATGGCTGAAGGCTCGTGGGTTCAACGGTAACCTTCTCAGCGTTGTAGTCCTCCATCAAGGACGCAAGCTTGGACTGCATGTCTTGCAGTAACACCCATTTAGGGTCTACGGAAGCAGGTGCGGTAACAGACGGGGTTAACGAATGAGACGGCACAACTTTGCCTCTCTTAGGCGGCGAGCAGTCATCAGATGACGGCAACGGGTCCGAACTGTCCCAGTGGCTACATCTGGGACGTTGGACTTGTCCTGAAGGGACCGACTTACGCTTTAAAGGTCTGGAGACCTTGGTCCAAGGTTTCTTACGTGAAACACCTTCGGACGACGAGGTAAAAATGGGCTCTCTCATCTTACTTAGGTAGGGGCGATCTTGGAGAGATACGCCTGATACCTTAGAGGGAACGTCTGATCGCTGATCAAGGCCTCTCGAACCCATGAGTCGTACGACACTGCTTCTCCCCTGGGCTTGGGAGCTTGCAAGAGGTCCCGGACTAGGAGGACGACAGGCACGAACAGACGAACCCTCGAGCGCAACACTCTTCACAACACTTTGCGTAACACTAGGCACTTTGACACTATCCTTCGTGGCACTTTGGCACTTGAGTTCCTTTACGTCCGCCATGAGTTGATTTCGGTCACTTGCTAAAGACTCAACTCTCTCCCCCAAGGCATGAATAGCACGCATCATGTCTGCCATCGACGGTTCCTGAGTGCTAGGAGGGGGGTTAGGAACAACCACTACAGGGGAAGGAATAGGATCAGGGGCATGTGGAGAGGAAAAATCTACCGACCTAGAAGAACTTCTCCTTTCCCTATCTCTCTCTAGTCTGCGTGTATATTTATCAAATTCGATAAAATCGAATTCCGAAAGGCCCACGCATTCCTCACACCGATCTTCCAATTGACAGGTTTTACCCCGACAATTGGAACAAACAGTGTGAGGGTCGAGAGAAGCCTTTGGAAGACGCCTATGACAGTCCCTAGCATTGCACTTTCGAAACTTGGGAACTTGAGAAGGGTCAGCCATTTTGAATTAGTCAAGGGAAAATTCCAAAAACGATCTAAGTCATCAACAATTAATCCGATTCAAAAAAGAGTTCAAGGATTTATTTGAAGAAAAACACCTGTACTGCGAAAGCTCAAACCAAATTAAAGTACTTCACCAAATATGATGGGAAAAACTCCAGGTTCAACAGCGAGTAAAGTACGTCTTGTCGACACGTCGACAGAGAAGAAATTGAGGTTTTGTTTACATCGAGAGTGGTATCTGGCAGACAGTTGGCGCTGGTGGGCACACCCGCAACCTGTATAGCGATCGCTGGCGAGTTTTTATGTATGTGTCTGTCGAGCAACAGAGTTGCAGCTATTATATATTCACAGGCTAAGTTAAATATTTAAAAAAACTGTGTTGGAAAGGTTATTGTGTTAGGAATGCTGCATTCATTTCCACAAGTTGATTTTGAGGTGCTTTTCTTCTGAGACCCATTTCCCTGAAGCACTCTTGGTGGGGTTTGTGTTGTCCAGCCACCAGATAAGATTATCCCACAAATCTCACACCACTGGAGATCGCTAGCTAACGGCCAGTGACACCTCAGACACTAATGAAGAGATTGCTTGTGGAGCCACCTATGTTGAATAAGCTTCTCAAACGGGAACGGGAGCAACACCTCTCTGGTTATGTCAATGAGATTGTCTGGTGGAAAGACTATCATATCTATCTGCATGCCAAGGCACTTGATCCTCGGTTGAGGAGGGAGAGACTGCTTTTCAAAATTCATCACAAACCGCAGATTGCGACAAACGAGGGTAGTCGGTCTAAAACCTCAAGCAACTGCCTTTTGGAAGAAGCCAGGATCAGACAGATGACAAAACTCCTCAAAAGCCATATCCCGTCCAAGAGCCACAAAATGAGACCAGAGTGACAACTTACGTAAGCAGTGCACAGTCGAAGCACAGAGCTTTGAATTGGTCTACTAATCTCCTGAGGATGAAGCAGAAGTTCTTCCTGTAAGACTGATGAACGGGTCTTTGGAAACAAGCATCCTTCAGGTCCACCAAACGCACAAAGTCTTTCCCTCTTCTTTCTTTCTGCTCTGCTCCAAGTTGCCCGATGTGAAGACGAGCATCCGCACTCTCTGCACTTGGAAAAGGGGACTGTCGACTTACGAGTCCTCTTACCTTACTTCTTACCTCTACCAGCCCTCCTGAACTGCCAGATCAGGCACGGTAGGGTGGAGCACTGTCAACACTTTCCATAAGAGGAAGAAGCAGATGGAGGTCCTGATCCTATTTTGGTGGCAGACAGAGCTTCTTCAAAGACAATACTGAAGGTGTGGCAGATACCAAAAGTCTCGCTGCAGCCGTCTTCGAAGGGCCTGGGCCCATGACAATAACTGCACAGTGGATTAGGGAGCCATAGGGAGCCTTCTACCACTGTTGCCTATACTGTACATCCCTCCAAAGAAAAGGGACTTCTCCTTGGCCTCCCCATAGAGATTTCATTAATAATTCCATGAGTAATTCTTACACCATAACCACTCCCTGAATTCATAGCTTTGTCAGCCTTATCTGCTTTACTGTCTAAATATTCTCTCCAGTCATTCCTGGCTTTTCTTTTGACCTCACTATCAATATTGAAATACTTAGCATGCTATACCTAGTAATTTTCATTACTTCCTCAAAAATTTTCTACAATTAATTTGTCTTTGTCTCTTTTTTATAATATCACAAGTATCATTTGATATCCATGGCTTTCTCCTTGTAACTACGACTCCCGAGACTTCACTACCAACTGACTGATATATGTTCTTAATATCACACCAATCTTCATTAATTGTCAGCTATTAGTCTTTCAAAGGCTCTAAGACTGCAAATCGATTCCTACATTCAATTGTAAATGTTTCTGTGTGCTCCTCTTCTAGAAGCTTAGTTGTATCAAATCTAGGTATTCTATCTACCTTCCTGTTGGGTGCTTTCAGTTTTAATTTATAAGTGGCAATCACGTGTTGGCGATCACTACCAATATCTGCACCTCTATAGCTTCCTACATTTCTCAGAGTCCTCCTTTTCTCTTTATTAATGGCTATATGATCTATTTGATTTTTGTAATTGACACATGGCTGGTGAAGTCCACGTATCTTTGTGGATGTCCTTGTGCTGGAAAAGAATACCTCCAATGACGAGATCTACATGCTATTACTATTATTACTAGCTACGATACAACCTTAGTTGGAAAAGCAGAATGCTTTAAGTCCAAGGGCTCCAACAGGAAAAATAGCCCAGTGAGGAAAAGAAATAAGGAAATAAATAAAACTAAAAGAAAAGTAACAAACAATTAAAATAAAATCTTTTAAGAAGAGTAACGAGATAAAGTGCTGACAACGGGTGTGAACAACTTTATATCCTGTACTGCTTAGAGCTGGCTATGTTCTTGGTACGTACCATCCTTGCGTACTTGGAGAGAGATCACCAAAGACTAACTGCTACTTTGATCAGATGTCTTATTCTTTGGGGGAAGTAGCAGTATTCGGTTGAGGGTACAGTACTTCCTTAGGTATGAGACCGAATATAACAGAGGTATGCACTGCTTCCTTCTCTCTACTGGGAACGATATGAAAGATCGTCCAGGAAGAGGAAAGAACACTTTCTGTATCACACACTCTCTCCAGTAGGGATGGAAACGTCAGGAGTCACAAGTACGCGACTCCTATAGACCAGTCATTCTGGATGTCCTCAGATAAGTCTTCCTTGGTAGGATCTAGAGGAAGAATATCCTATGTGAATGGTGATCTGTCACACACGTAGGGTTCTTTCTCTTGGGGACCAGCACGTGGGATCTAGCAGATGATACACTCTGAAACGTACTGTAGGGATCCTGTGCAATGTAATCAAGTGAACTCTGGAGTATCTGTCCATACTAGAAGGCGAAGGTACGTTCTCAGAAGGAAGCTTGTGGATGCACACACAGGAGTCCTCTGCATTGAGTTGTAGACTTCTTGGTCTCCAGTGAAGGGAGTCGAGGGAACTCCTACAGCAGCACAGCTTCTCCCACAGTAAAAGTCTTGTGTACTGCACTTGCACATCAATGTCTAAGGCTTGCCAACCTTCTTAGGAATATGTTGTCATTGCCATCACTCGGCCACACAAGTGAGGGAATAAATAGCAAAGAGGAATGCTGTCTAACAGAAACAAGAATGTGGATATTGGCAGGTTTGAACAGACATCTGTCACACAGTTACCAGGAAACCACTACAAATCCCTCATGCCTTCCAAACATTCCTCTCCCACGATGATCTGCCAACACAATTATCTAAGAAGCTCACCTGTACTCTAAAGCAGCTGAAAACAAAGTGAGGGCTCAGTGGCTGGTCAGATGTGAGGGTCTTCCCCACTACCCAGCAGTAACTACCTCCACCTCAGTGAAGTTCAAACAGCCGTATCCACCTTCCCTGAAAGCATACTTCTGTTGGAGTACGAGGTTTGTATTTGTGTAGGAACAAACAAACAACCTTCATGCTTAACATGATGGAAACATGAGCTCTAGAAAGTGTAAGGTTTGAACACAGTCATAAGAAGACCTGGTGATACTCACACACTGACGCTGGCCAGAGTAAGGACAGGACACGGCATGACTTGAGAAGCATCTTTTAAGTACTCAGACTTTATAAGGTTCACGATGGCAAGATGTCTAGACTTGGGGTTGTCCTCCACGTGACATGTCGAGGTTCAGATAGGTCAGACTGTGCTGCTATGTAATCCGAGGTCATCGGCCGCTGCCTCCTTGGTCTGTCATGACTGGATTTGTCTGTGTTCTCAATAAACATTTTAGTGTGTCTGTGGCGAATAAAAATACCAATAATTAAAATGTAACAGTAAAAAGGATATACTGGTTCAATGGGATTTATGAATTCGGACCAGATGGCCCAACACAGGGCCCAGGGAGGCTATTCAGCACCTGCAGCATGAAGGGAATGTTGTGAGGATGGACAGCAAGAAAAAAGAGAGGAGGGGGGAACACGTAGGTAGGGTAGAAGGAAGAAAAGTGACCTTTGAGTAATGCATACAGCAGACATATTGTTATATACAGTATACTGTAGTGGGCTGAAAAACATTGTTTATTAAAGAGAAAATACAATAGAAAATACAGCACCATAATATAGAAATAATGAAAAGCAAAACATTGGCTTTATTAAATAGAAAATATAACAGAAAATATCACAAAATCTAAAAGTAATTTGTATTTTTCCTGACTACACAAACCTAAGTCCTTTGATAAGAGTCTGCTTTCAGCTCAGCTAGAACTTGGGCTGTTAAAATTCATAATGAGGTACTTACTGGAGGATGGCCAGGAAGCCCCCACCCCTCCAAGTATTATTATTATTACTTGCTAAGCTACAACCCTAGTTGGAAAAGCAGGATGCTGTAAGCCCCAGGGCTCCAACAGGGAAAATAACTTGCTTTTCCAACTTAGAGAGTGACAATAATGATAATAAGAATAATAATAATTCAATTAAGATATCAAGTAACTTTTATGGTAAATATGATTTAATTGAAGTAGTTTTGGACCAAAGGAAATAAACTAAGAAGCTTTCTATTCTAGCAATTCCATTATTCAAAATGAGCAAAAATTCACAGGAAACAAGTCTGTACAGCAAGCTTCTTGAGAGACTCAAATACCCAGATGGAAAAAACAAGAGGAAGAAATAGGAAATAAAAATAAATATACCAAACAAATTAACTTCTGCTACAATGTAAATTCAGGGACTGTATAGGATAAATAAAAAATGGTCCATCTTGAAGTATTATCAAGACTTTTCTTCTTCAAGCTGTGAGCCTCAAAATCAAAAGTAATGCCACAGAGATCATTATATAACTTTAAAGGAAATCAAGTATTTTTGGTACCTATACACCAAAAAGTCTGAAGGCATCAAGGAGATATCCCGATTTAATTAGATCCTACCACGGAAGATGACAGGCGTACTGAAGGTTAGAGGTGATAAGTGTGTCACGACTGAGATGGTGTGGACACGTCGTAAGAATGAATGGTGAGGAGGGAATAAGGATGGGCTTGGAAGGAACCTGTTAAGGGGAGAAGATCAAGAGGGAGGCAGGGAATTAGATGACGAGATAAGGTGAAGGAAGATGTGGAGAGAAGAGGTTTGGTGGAAGAAGATGCATTTGAAAGAAGCCATTGGAAAGGGCGCATCAGGCAACCGACCACTTATGATAAGAGGAAGACAGATAATCACATAATTTAATTAGTACCATTATTGACAAGGTTTGCTTGATTTACATAAAGTGAGTATAGGGCCTTGCCTGCAGTTGGGTGTTAAAGTAGACTAAGTGATCCCAACAGACGTCTGGACTCTTCCAAGCAAACAGACACTATTTCACAAAGAGAAAATCATAACCTCAAGCAAGTTTGCCTTAAAAGATAAAGATTCAACGTAGCTTCTGACATGCAGACAGACAGTCAATGTTCCAATAACGGTGGAATAAAACATTTGAAGCAACATCTGCAGACTTCTTAAGCATAATGAACCTGGATAGGGCCTATCAATTGTCCTAGTTCAACTCAAGTTCAGTTTTCTGCATAACTTATAAAGAAGCTACTCAATTGAACATTATGTCATCCAGAAATATCTACTGCAAACGAGAGATGATATACGGATCTAATGTATAACTCCTGTCAAATGGATCTAAATACAAAAGATATCTGAATTATCCGTCCTCTTTTATGATCCAGAGGAGAAACTCCAAACATGGCCTTAACATCTTGAAGGAGTTAAAAGACTGCGCTCAAACTCTGCTCAGCTGTTATCATTGATTACAACAAAATCAGTGTGAATCATATTCTCCTTTCCATCGCTGTTTTAGTATCAAGAATATCACCTTTTAATCGCTTTCAAAATCCTAATCAATTGTTGTCAATTATGAAAACATTTGGTTGAATTCTTGTTCCATAAAGTACTGTACCTCTACACTAATGACCCAAAACAATAAAGGAGTAAAGACGTAATTTCTTTGGAAGAGGAGATAATCCCAAATGGTACTCCAAAAATGGGGAAGTTTTGACACGGGACATAAAGGGACAAGGAACGGTTGGTCAGGAGAGGTTTAGCCATGGAAATTGCCTCTTCTTGACCTGTAAGAAGGTCAAAGGGGATACAAGAAAACCTAACAATGATATGAGTTTGGGAGAATCAAAGAGAGAGGAGGGAACTCGTTTCACATGTAACCCACATTCAAAATAATAATCTTGACTGGTCCAGTGTTACAGAAAATAAACAAATGATGGATCTTGAAATATTTCCCTTCAAATTACAACAACCAGGAAAACTGATAATGTGTAAGTGACGAGTGATCGTCCTAATGATGCTCTCTATAAGATTACAATGAGACACTTTTGATACAGAGTCTGAGCACAGCACAGGAACTTTGTCTGGTTTACTTATTTTGGAATCTTGAAGGGAATTCGAAAGTTATGTTGTGGTTTTCTCAGAGGGACAAAATGATTGCTTTAAAGTTTTTGTAGCATTGAGAATAACTTTGATATAATCTTCAAGTTGACAAATTTCTGGATCACTTAAGCCACGTTAACAAGCGTTCGTCAGGAAATAACCAGTTCACCACTGCTATGAAGTTTTCGACTTGAAATGATCAATTTTATTATATCAACGGCAGATTTATTTACATCACAATAGATTCCCTAGAGTCACTCATTTTACCAGACACATAAAGAGGAAGAAGGATAGCAAGAGACATGGCTAAAACAAAGGACACTGCCAATCACAAAAACATCCTTGCATATACGGTACCGGTAGTCATGAAAAAAAGGGGCGAACATACAGAAGTTGCATCCATAAGAACTACGAGTGTCCCAAGAAGTCCCCTTCTTGAAATAGATACTCCATCATACAGCACTTTACTATTAGACCATTAAGATAATTGGTCTGTAGAGTTAGACATAATGCTTTCTCTCATCCCTCCCTTCAATTCTAAGCAATTTCAACTTGGGTCTTCCTGATCTACTGAAGCTTTCCGTTGGTCGCCCCCAACGCTTTCCAACTTAATCCTTCTTTACTTCTTTCGTCATATGTCCATTTCAAACTCTGAACATCCACGAAATAAAAAAGAATGGCCACGTGGGGGGAGAAAAAGTCAGATCTCAAAGAACTATGGTAAAGCACAAATAGAAATAATACATACGTCATTGAAATCTCATTGACCGAGATGATTTGAAAATCGTTTAAGTCAATGAAGTGGTTCAAATGGAATAAAGTGGCTTAGAACCAATATAACGGCTCAGAACGCAGGGCAGAAAAGGAGCATTAGATTGCAGAGAATGGAGAGAACTCATTCACTTCAATCCCATAGGACTTTATAAACCAGACATCTGAAAAAACTCTGATAAGAATTACATACCTTTTCCATGTACCACAAGACTTGTGAAGGGGTAAATGTACTTTAAATGCTGCTGCAACTTTTCATTGGAGCTTCTCTTCAAATAGACCTTTCCAAGATGCACCTCGTACACTTCCCCTTCGTTGATGCATCCACCTCCCATCTGACTCGTGGCGATGAAAGGCGACATGCCCAGAGTTTCCTGTATAGCGTCGTACATCTTCGATGTCATGGCAAAAGGTCCTGAAATTGTCAAAAGGAATTTCAGCACGTAATACAGTACAGTAATCAGTAACATACAATGTATAAAATACAGTAATGTATCTAAACACATACCAAAGCAAAGTACTGTAATAGTATAATGTATTTCAATATCTTCAGAGTAAACATTTTTAAGAAACTTTTTTTTTAGTACAAACTTTTCATTTGTCAATACTTCAGCCTATTTTTATGTCCAATTCAATTTCAGACACATCCCCACCTCTTTCAGTAGAACACATTCTCCTCTATCCTCATATAAAACAATACTAAGATAACCATAAAGTTCTTCATTCAAGGGGTTAACTACTACACTGTAATCGTTCAGTGGCTACTTTCCTCTTGGTGAGGGTAGAAGAGACTCTTTAGCTCTGGTAAGCAGCTCCTCTAGGAGAAGGACACTCCAAAATCAAACATAACAAATTCGTAGGTAATTTGTATTTTTCCTAACTATACAAACCTTAGCTATTTAATATGGGCAATTACTTTCGGCATAGCCGAAATGAAGAGCCATTAGATTTTTAACGAGGGTTTACTACCCCACCGCTAGTTAGCGGGGGGGGGGGGGGGGGGGGGGGGGGGGTAGGGGGGTAGCTTGCTACCTCTCCCCCTCACACACACCTGCGCTTGAGCTCACTTTGCTTAGAGGTAGGACTTATCTTGGGGGATAGCGCTGGCGGGCAAGTTTGATTAAATAGCTAAGGTTTGTATAGTTAGGAAAAATACAAATTACCTACGAATTTGTCATTTGTTCCGTAACTGAAATACAAACCACACTATTTAATATGGGTGACTCACCCCTTAGGAAGGGTGGTAAGTCCCAGCCAGTAATGGCTTTTGGCTTTGCCCAGGAACTCACTATCTGAGTGTATCAGCACTCAACAATAAAGACCCTGCACCTCGCTAGAACCTTGCTGCGCAAGAGCTGCGGCCTACATAAGCTGTGTGTGAAGGTATGAAGTGTGACTCGTCCTAGGAAGTTGACCTGTAGTCCTTTATAAGGAAACTTAGGCTAAAACTCTCCCAATACCACCTCGTCAGGGTATGGGGACGTGACAATATTAACTTAATACTAGGAACACAAGGGAATATGGTTTACCTGCAGTGGTTCGAGGTCAGCTGTGCAGAGAACCCAGGATGCTGCTTTCCCCAAGAGAGGGGAGGATGAAGAAAAGAATAAGGGCCAGACAAACCTTTTCATTCACGCAGACTAAGACCAGGTAACAATGCCCTCAACCCTCTGCTACTTGTCCATTAAGGAGCCTGAGGTTTTAAACCAGCTGTTGTGCAGCCACCACAGATCCGATAGAGAATGTATCGAGCCTCCTGTGGGTCACGTCTTGCAGGTAGTGGGCTGTGAAGGTCGTCTGACGTTTCTACACCCCTGCTTGTAGAACCTGCGTCACAGAAAAGTTTTTCTTGAAGGCCAGGGACGTAGCTATGCCCCTGACATCGTGTGCTCTAGGGCGACGTGACGGAGGAGGGTCAAGATTAAGGGACAGATGGATTGTCCTACGAATTCATGCCGAGATGGTATTCTTGGTAACCCTCCTCTTTGTTCTCCCAGTGCTCACAAACCATGCTTGCACCTGGGGGCGAACTGCAGCCGTTCTTTTGACATATAGCCTCAGACTCCTTACTGGGCAAAGTAGGAGATGGTCTGGGTCATCTGTTACAGAATGAAGACTCGAAATCCAGAAAGACTCGAACCTAGGATCCGGCACTCCAGGATTCTGAGTCTTAGCAACAAACTCAGGGACGAATCTGAATGTTACCTCCCCCCATCCCCTTGAATGGGCGATGTCATACGAGAGACCATGAAGTTCACCGACTCGCTTGGCCGAGGCCAAAGCTAGTAGGAACACCGTCTTCCAAGTTAGGTGGCGATCTGAAGCCTGGCGTAACGGTTCGTAGGGAGGTCTCTTAAGAGACCTGAGAACTCGAACCACGTTCCATGGAGGAGGTCTCACTTCCGACTGAGGGCAGGTAAGTTCATAACTTCGTATAAGTAGGGAAAGTTCCATCGAGGAAGAA
This sequence comes from Palaemon carinicauda, assembly GCF_036898095.1. Lineage (NCBI taxonomy): Eukaryota > Metazoa > Arthropoda > Malacostraca > Decapoda > Palaemonidae > Palaemon > Palaemon carinicauda. The sequence continues at coordinate 32,197,169 of NC_090749.1, read as the reverse complement.
ATGTCCACTCCTTTGAGCCTGAAGGCTAGACTTAAGGCTGAGCGATACCCTTTCACTGCCAAGACTGAAAGGCGCATTTCTTCTCGCAAATACACAAAGAACTCCGCTATTGCTGGAATAGTGGCATCGAGTGGAGAGATACCCCTTCCACGACACCAACCACAGACAACTCGCCACTTTGCCTGTTAGACACCTGCGGATGACTTTCACAGGTGTCCAGGCATCCTGTTCACAACTTGTTGCGAAAATCCTCTCTCAGTGAGGAGATGCCGGATAGTCTCCAGGCGTGAAGTCGAAGTGAAGCTACGGCTTTGTGAAAATTGTTGGCGTGTGGTTGTTTGAGTAGCTCTTGTCGTGGAGGGAGTTCTCTCGGAAGTTCCGTTAGGAGTTGCAGAAGGTCTGGAAACCATTCCGCGTGATGCCATAGCGGAGCTACAAGGGTCATCGACAGATTGACCGATATTCTGGTCTTGTTGAGCACCCTCCTCATCAGACAGAACGGGGGGGAAAGGCGTACACGTCGATGTTGTCCCACTGTTGTTTGAAGGCATCTTGCCAGAGTGCCTTGGGATCCGGGACTGGGGAGCAGTACAGCAGGAGCTTGAAGTTCAGTGCTGTAGCGAACAGATCCACAGTTGGGGAACCCCACAAAGTCAGGACTTTGTTGGCTACCTGATGATCCAAAGACCACTCGGTACTCACTATCTGTGTCACTCTGCTCAGACTGTCGGCGAGCACATTCCTCTTGCCTGGAATGAAGCGAGCCGATAGTGGGATCGAGGGGACTTCGGTCCATCTCAGCATCTCTACTGTGAGATGGGATAGCTGTTCTGAAAAGGTACCTCCCTGCTTGTTGATGTAAGCCACTACTGTGGTGTTGTCGCTCATCACCACCACAGAGTGGCCCGCCAGGTATTGTTGGAACTGTTGAAGGGCCAGGAGTACGGCCTTCATTTCTAGCAAATTTAAATGGAGGCACTTTTCTGATTCTGACCACAGGCCTGAGGTCCTGTGGTGCAGAACGTGGCCCCCCCCCCCCCCCCCCCTTTATTTGATGCATCTGAAAACAGCAACAAATTCGGGGGGAGGATGAGAAGATCCACTCCTCTTCGTAGGTTCTCGTCTGTCACCCACCACTGAAGGTCCGTCTGTTCCGCAGGACCCATCGGGATCATGACGTCCGGGGAATCGTGACCTTGATTCCACCGGGACTTGAGTTGCCACTGAAGAGATCTCATTCTGACGCGACCGTTGGGAACTAGACAAGCCAAAGATGAGAGGTGACTGAGGAGACGTAACCACGATTGGGCTGGAAGCTCTTCTCGTCTGAGGAAAGGACTCGCGACCCTCCTCAGCCTTGCTATCCTGTCGTCTGATGGGAAGGCTTTGTGGAGATTGGTGTCTATGACCATGCCTAGATAAACCAGTCTTTGAGTGGGAAGCAGAGAAGACTTCTCGAGATTTACCATGATCCACAGATCTTGGCAAAGTCCCAGAAGTTTGTCTCGGTGTCGAAGAAGGGCTGACTCCGAGTCTGCTAGGATCAGCCAGTCGTCCAGATAACGGAGGAGACGGATGCCGATCCTGTGTGCCCACGACGATATTAGGATGAACACTGGTGAAAACCCATGATGCTGTGGAGAGACCGAAACACAGCACCTTGAACTGGTACACCTTGTTGTCTAGGCTGAATCTTAAGTACTTCCTTGAAGACGGATGGACTGGGATCTGGAAGTACGCGTCCTTCAGGTCCAGTGTACACATGAAGTCTTGTGGTCTCACTGCAAGTCTGACCGTGTCTGCCGTCTCCATGCTGAACAGGGTTTGTTTGACAAACCTGTTCAGAGCTGAGAGGTCGATGACTGGTCTCCAGCCTCCAGACGCCTTCTTTACAAGAAAGAGTCGACTGAAGAAGCCTGGGGATCCGTCGACTACCTCTTGGAGAGTGCCCTTCTTCAACATGGTCTCGACTTCTGCCCGAAGGGCTTGCCTCCTTGCCGATCCCATGGCAAGGGAGCTCAACGACTGGATTCGCTATCAGGGGAGGTAGAGATGTTGTGAACGGGACGCGATATCCCTGACTGATTACGGAAATCGTCCAGGAATCGGCCCGGAGTTGCTGCCACCTGTTTGCACAACTTTGAAGGCATCCCCCCACTGGTGGACATGCAGGGGGACTGCCAATCCTAGGGTTTGCGGCCTCGGCCGCTCCCTCTAGGATTCTTTCCTACCCTGGAGGACCTTTTGCATTTCTTGTCCTTGACAGGAAAGGGCTTAGACACCGTTGTCTTCGCTGTAGTTGCCGGTTTCGTGTTCTTGGTAGGACGTGATTGCTGGGTTGCTGGAGGCTTATAGGGCTTTGATGTTAAAGCCCTCTGAAGGAGAGAGTCCTGGTTGGACTTCCTCCACCTCTCAGCAGCCTGTTCCACGTCCTTAGGCTCGAACAAGGTCTTCCCCAAGACAGAAGAATGTCTGAGCCTGCTGATATCTGCACTGGAGACCTTTTGGTGGAATCTCTCAGACACCGCATCTTGACGTTTCAAGATGGAATTAGCCCACAAGTTCGAGACTTGGTGGGCTAGAAACTCGATTGTACGAGTGCCTGAGAGTAAAAAGGTCTCCATGGCCTTCCTGGTACTCTCTTTGGATAAGTCCTCAGATCGTAAAAGGATGCCCAGAGACCCCAGCCGGATATCCAGCCACAAAGTTGCCTGCATGGCACACTTCGCCACTTTCTCCTGACTAAGGATCTCCGTTGCGGAGAACGAAACTGGCCGGTTGGAGTCTCTCTCTAAAGGGACTCCCCTGGAAAGTTCTTCCACAGAATGGTGTAGGGGAAGGGCTAAACAAGTCTCCTCCATGATCTCAAAGTACCTCCTCTGATGGACACGAGAAGGCGGGAGGAGTTTGTTTCCGGCACTGAATCAGCTGGAGGAGGCGAGCTCAGAGAGCTGGCCTTCGACCTTATCTCTGGCACTCTTAACCCCTAGAGACCAGGGCAAAGCTGCGCTGGCTCTAGAGGGTTTTTGAGTACCAAAGACCCGGTCCAAGACCGTGTCCTTGCCCTCACGAGGGGGAATCTCTGGATCCGCAAACCCGTTGAGATTCCTCATAAGGGTCAGAACCTGCCAGAAGGCATGCTCTGATTCCTGCAGCTCTCCTCCTGAAGGGCTAGCAGCGAAGTCTCCCGTCCCCAAAGGCTCTTCTTGGGGGGACTCATGGACGTTCCCTGAGGGCTTGGCTGGCTCTGGTCTAGTCCTTGAGGACGACTTTGGTAAAGTCTTAGAGCCTTCGACTCCCTCCTGGGAGGGATGCAGGACTCTAGCAGTGATGGTGGGAGGCTCTTCTCCACCCCTACCCGAGAAGACTTCTCTGCACGAGGCGGGGTTTCCCCCATTGGTGCGATGGGGGAACGCCTCACCTCGCGCGACTCCCCTGAGGACGGGAAATCTTCGTCCGAGGGGGAGGGAGAGAAAGTCTGGGGGGGTGAGGAGGCCTTCCACAAAGACTTCCGAGGAGTCAGTTTCGCCCTTGGAGAAGTTACCACGTCAGATACTCCTCTCTTCCTCTTTAGGAGAGAAGAAGCTGCCGATGATTTGTGGCCCAGCTCAGAGAAGACAGGCTTAAAAGCTTGCATGACCGCTCTGACGATGGACCCGAACCAAGGCTGCCGACTGACAGCTATGCTGTCAGAAACTCGCTCTGGAGGGAAGGGGATGGTTTGATCCCTAGGAGGCGTTACCAAAGGAGGGTTTGCCTGGAAAGAAGATGACGGAGAAAGTTCCCTAGACCTATCTGGAGGCCTCCCTCCCTCCGGCGAGCGCGCTGTTCTGCGCTTGCGGGGGGGGAGGGGGAAACGTGATGATGATGACCTGGCCGCGCGCTGTCCTGCAGCCTCGTGCGTGGCATCACGCTGGCGCGCTAGGATTTGCCCTGGTTCGCGCGCAGGGGCGATAGAGAGGGCGCGCGGGCGAGCAAGCTGGAAATGGCAGAGGACGCGCAGAAGGCTGGATGAGCGCTCGTGCACGCGAAGGCGATTGTTCGCGCGTGCGCGGGCGCGGGCGCGCAGGATCTGGCTGAAGAGCCCTTAGGGCGATAACGTTGGGCGCACGCGCGCAGGGGATATATCCCCAAGAGAGGGGAAGATGAAGAAAAGAATAAGGGCCAGACAAACCTTTTCATTCACGCACTCTAAGACCGGGTAACAATGCCATCAACCTTCTGCTACTTGTCCACTAAGGAGCCTGAGGTTTTAAACCATCTGTTGTGCAGCCACCAAAGGGCCGATAGAGAACGTATCGAGCCTCCTGTGGGTCACGTCTTGTAGGTAGTGGGCTGTGAAGGCTGTCTGACGCTTTCACACCCCAGCCTCAAGAACCTGCGTCACTGAGAAATTCTTCTTGAAGGCCAGGGACGTAGCTACGCCCCTGACATCATGTGCTCTAGGGCGACGTGACGGAGGAGGGTCAAGATTAAGGGACAGATGGATTATCCTACGAATCCATGCCGAGATGGTATTCTTGGTAACCCTCCTCTTTGTTCTCCCAGTGCTCACAAACCATGCTTGCACCTGGGGGCGAACTGCAGCCGTTCTTTTGACATATAGCCTCAGACTCCTTACTGGGCACAGTAGGAGATGATCTGTGTCATCTGTTACAGAACAAAGACTCGAAATCTGGAAGAGTCGAACTGAGGGTCCATCACACCCGGATTTTGAGTCTTAGCAATAAACTCAGGGACGAATTTGAACATTACCTCCCCCCATCCCCTTGAATGGGCGATGTCATATGAGAGACCATGAAGTTCACTGACTCGCTTGGCCGAAGCCAAAGCTAGTAGGAACACCGTCTTCCAAGTTAGGTGGCGATCTGAAGCCTGGCGTAATGGTTCATAGGGAGGTCTCTAAAAAGACCTGAGAACTCGAACCACGTTCCATGGAGGAGGTCTCACTTCCGACTGAGGGCAGGTAAGGTCGTAACTTTTATGAGTAGGGAAAGTTCCTGCGAGCAAGAAATGTCAATTCCTTTGAGCCTGAAGGCTAGACTTAAGGCTGAGCGATAGCCTTTCACCGCCGAGACTGAAAGGCGCATTTCTTCCAGCAAATACACGAGGAACTCTGCTATTGTTGGAATATTGGCATCGAGTGGAGAGATACCTCTTCCACGACACCAACCACAGAAGACTTTCCACTTTGCCTGGTAGACTGATGCGGACGATTTTCGCAGATGTCCAGAGATCCTAATCCCAACTTGTTGCGAAAATCCTCTCTCAGCAAGGAGATGCCGGATAGTCTCCAGGCGTGAAGTCGTAGCGAAGCTACGGCTTTGTGGAAGATGTTAGCATGTTGTCTGAGTAGATCGTGTCGTGGAGGGAGTTCTCTCGGAAGTTCCGTTAGGAGTTGCAGAAGGTCTGGAAACCATTCCGCGTGATGCTATAGCGGAGCTATACGGGGTCATTGAAAGATTGACAGATATTCTGGTCTTGTTGAGCACCCTCCTCATCAGACAGAACGGGGGAAAGGCATACACGTCGATGTTGTCCCACCGTTGTTGGAAGGCATCTTGCCAGAGCGCCTTCGGATCCGGGACTGGGGAGTAGTACAGTGGAAGCTTGAAGTTCAGCGCTGTAGAGAATAGATCCACAGTCGGGGAACCCCACAAAGTCAGGACTTTGTTGGCTACTAGATGATCCAAAGACCACTCGGTACTCACTATCTGAGACGCTCTGCTCAGATTGTCGGCGCGCACATTCCTTTTGCCTGGAATGAAACGTGCCAATAGTGGAATCGAGTGGACCATCTCAGTATCTCTACTGCAAGATGGGATAGCTGCTGCGAAAAGGTACCTCCTTGCTTGTTGATGTAAGCCACTACTGTGGTGTTGTCACTCATCACCACCACAGAGTGATCCACCAGGTATTGTTGGAACTGTTGAAGGGCCAAAAAAAACGGCCTTCATCTCTAGAAGATTTATATGGAGGCACTTTTCTGATTCTGACCACAGGCCTGAGGTCCTGTGGTATAGAACGTGGGCCCCCCACCCTTTCTTTGAGGCGTCCGAAAACAGCATCAAATCCGGGGGGAGGACGAGAAGATCCACTCCTCTTCGTAGGTTCTCGTCTGTCACCCACCACTGGAGGTCCGTCCGTTCCGCAGGTCCCATAGGGATCATGACGTCCGGGGAATCGTAACCTTGATTCCACCGGGACTTGAGTCGCCACTGGAGGGATCTCATCCTGAGGCGACCGTTGGGAACTAGACAAGCCAAAGATGAGAGGTGACTGAGGAGACGTAACCACGATTGGGCTGGAAGCTCTTCTCGTCTGAGAAAATGACTTCCGACCTTCCTCAGCCTTGCTATCCTGTCGTCTGATAGGAAGGCTTTGTGGGGATTGGTGTCTATAATCATGCCTAGGTATACCAGTCTTTGAGTGGGAAGCAGAGGAGGACTTCTCGAGATTTACCATGATCCCCAGATCCTGGCAAAGTCCCAGAAGTTTGTCTCGGTGTTGAAGAAGGGATGACTCCGAGTCTGCTAGGATCAGCCAGTCGTCCAGATAACGGAGGAGACGGATGCCGATCCTGTGTGCCCAAGACGATATTAGGGTGAACACTCTGGTGAACACCTGTGGTGCTGTGGAGAGACCGAAACACAGCACCTTGAACTGGTACACCTTCTTGTTTAGGCTGAATCTTAAGTACTTCCTTGAAGACGGATGGACTGGGATCTGGAAGTACGCGTCCTTCAGATCCAGTGTACACATGAAGTCTTGCAGTCTCACAGCAAGTCTGACCGTGTCTGCGGTCTCTATGCTGAATGGAGTTTGCTTGACAAACTTGTTCAGAGCTGTGAGGTCAATGACTGGTCTCCAGCCTCCAGACGCCTTCTTTACAAGAAAGAGTCGACTGAAGAAGCCTGGGGACCCGTCGAGGACCTTTTGGAGAGCGCCCTTTTCAACATGGTCTGGACTTCTGCCCGAAGGGCCTGCCCCCTTGCTGATCCCATGGCAAGGGAGCTCAGTGACACTGGATTCGTCGTCAGGGGAGGTAGAGATGTTGTGAACGGGACGCGATATCCCTGACTGATTACGGAAATCGCCCAGGAATCGGCCCGGAGTTGCTGCCACCTGTCTGCGCAACTTTGTAGGCATCCCCCCACTGGTGGACATGCAGGGGGACTGCCAATTCTAGCGTTTGCAGCCTCGGTTGTTCCCTCTAGGATTCTTCCCTCCCCTGGAGGATTTCTAAGGAAAGGGCTTAGACACCACTGTCTTCGCTGCCGTTGTCGGTTTCGTGGTCTTAGTGGGACGGGGCTGCTGAGGTGCTGGAGGCTTATAGGGCTTGGTTGTCAAAGCCCTATGTAGGAGGGAGTCTTGGTGAGACTTCCGCCACCTCTCAGCCGCATGCTCCACGTCCTTAGGCTCAAACAGGTTCGTTCCCACCATGGAAGAATGTCTGAGCCTGCTTATCTTGGTGCTAGGGACCCTCTGGTGGAACCTCTCAGACACCGCATCCCGACATTTCGGGATGGTGTTCGCCCCCAAGTTCGAGACTTAGCCTAGTGGGCCAGAAACTCGATCGTGCGAGTGCCTTAGAGTAAAAAGGTCTCCACAGCTTTCCTGGTACGTTCTTTGGATAAATCCTCCGAACGTATCAGGATACCTAAGGTCCCTAACCAGATGTCCAGCCACGAAGTGGCCTGCATAGCACATTTTGCAACCTTTTCCTGATTAAGGATCTCAGTCGCCGAGAATGAAACCTGCCGGTTGGAGTCTCTCATGAGGGACTCCCCTAGTAAGCTCTTCCAACGAATGGTGAAGGGGAAGAGCTAAACAAGGCTCCTCTAAGATCTCGAAGTACCTCCTCTGCTGTACACGAGGAGGTGGGAGGGGCTTGTTGCCAGCACTGGATCGGCTGGAGGAGGCTAGCTCAGAGAGCTGGACCGCGATCTTGTCCCTAGCACTCTTAACCCCCTGAGACCAAGGCAAAGCTGCACTGGCCTTAGAGGGTTTCTGAGTCCCAAATACTCAGTCCAAGACCGTGTCTTTGCCCTCTCGAGGAGGAATCTCTGGGTTGGCAAACTCATTGAGAGTCCTCATAAGGGTCAGAACCTGCCAAAATGCATGTTCTGACTCCTGCAGCTCTCCTCCGAAAGGACTAGCAGCGAAGTCTCCTGTCCCAAAAGGCTCTTCTTGGGGAGACTTGCGGACGTTCTCCGAGTGACTAGCTGGCTCCGTTCTAAGTCTTGACGAGGATTTCGGTACTGTCTTGGAGTCCTTCGACTCCCTCCTGGGAGGGATGCAGGACTCCAACAACGACGGAGGCAGGCTCTTCTCCGCCCCTACCCAAGAAGATTTTTCAGCGCGAGGTGGGGTTTCCCTCATTGGTGCGATGGGGGAACGTCTCACCTCACGTGACTCCCCTGAGGAGGGGTAATCCTTGTCCGAAAGGGAGGGAGAAAAAGTCAGGGGGGGGGGCTGCCTCGAAGGCTTACGAGGAGACAGCTTAGTCCTCGGAGAAGTCACCGCGTCCGAAATTCCTCTTTTTCTCTTCAGGGGAGTAGACGTAGCCAAGGATTTGTTGCCCAATTCAGAGAGAACAGGCTTGAAAGCCTGCGTAACTGCTCTGGTAAGTGCCCCAAACCAAGGCTGCTGGCTGACTGCTGCGCTGTCAGACACTCCCTCTGGAGGGACAGGGATCGACCGATCCCTGGGAGGAGTTTCCATATGGGGGTTCGCCTGAAAAGAAAGAGAAGAAATGTCCCTGGACCTTTCAGGAACCTTACCCCCTACCGGCGAGCGCGCTGTTCTGCACTTGCGGGGGGGGGTGGAAATGTGGCAATGGCGACCTTGCCGTGCATTGCCATGCAGCCTCGCTCGCGGGAGGGTATTGACGATCGCATGGCGGAGCGTACTGGCGCTCGCGCAATGGGGAATACATGGGGTTGCGCGCGGGAGACTGCTGATGAGCACACGCAAGGGAGATTGCGAGGGTGCACGCGGGCGAGCGATGGCGCGCAGGAGGCTGATTGTGCGCTCGCGCACGCGAGGGTGAATGTTCGCGCTCGCGGGCGCGCAGGATCAGGATGCAGGGCCCGTGGGTGTGCGGGCGAGAGATCGTGTGCCCCAGAAGACGACGTCGGGCGCACGCACGCAGGAGAGATATCCCTTGCGCGCGGGCGCGCAGCCGGAACCTGGATTCGTTGGCGTGCCTCTTGTGGGCACACATCAAGCTGGCGGTGCATAGCTGCTGTAGGAGATGGGCACGGGCGCGTGTAGGTGAACGCGCGCGATTGGGCGCATAGGAGAAGGCAGGCGGCGCGTTGGCGAGTAGGAGAAGCCTTAGACTTCCCTACAGCACCCAGATCCGAGGAACGTGGGCACACAGGAGATCGTTGGCGCGTTGGTGAGCGCTGACGTGTAGGAGAACGTTGGCGCGCATGGCGCGCAGTAGGTTGAAGGCGCGCTGTGGCACGCTATAACAGGAACAGCAGCAGCAGGTGAGCACTGGCGCGCTATCTCAGGAACCTCAATGAGGTCAGGAGATCGTTGGCACGCATGCTTAGCATAACGCGTAAGGGACGTGTGCGCTAATTGGCGCGTACGCCCTTGTTGTCCCGAAGGGACCAGTGCTTGACTTTTAAAGACAGGTTTAGTTAGTGCGTAGCGCGCATCAGCTGCCAGGAACGGCGACGGCAGGTCAGCAGGTCTGTCGGGTGGAAGGTCGACGTGTCCTTTGTAAGGACGACCTTCCACCGAAGGGGATTGCGAACAATCTGCAGAGAGGTCCAGGGTCGTAGCAGGAACAGCCGGAGATCAATGACAAGGCTCCTCTGCGGCGGACTGCAACGGTGATGGTGAACCGAAGAGGCGCCTCCTCACGACTTATAAGGTGAAGGAAGGCCTCTCTGGTGAAGAGGAAGGCGAGCCTTGTGACGTATGCGCCCTCTGGGGGCCGTTGGATCAGCAAGCTGACCTTCAGCAGTCCTCCGAAGAGGAGTCTCTGTGAGTGAACTCCCCCGAGAGAGAATCACCGGCAGGAGAGACTGTTGTACTTAGTTTCTCCCTCGTAGGTTGAGCAGGAATGGGAGAAACTAAGCCTTCAGCTACTGCGGGGTGAGAAGATGCAGAGGTATTAGGAGATACCGCATTGGATACCTCTGACACCACAACGTCGACAATAGACAGAGGATCAACCTTTGCCAAAGTCGGCGATTGCTTGACGGCGGCACCCAATCGGATGATGTCAATCAAGGCTTCCTTGGAGGGTGAACCCTTGAGCTCCAAGGAAGACCAAAGCTGGAATAGATCAGTAACATTTAAAATGAAAAATTCGTGGATAATTTGTATTTTTCCTAATTATACAAACCTTAGCTATTTACATGGGGTGATTACTTCGGCGCAGCCAATGACGAGCCATAAAGTTTTAACGAGGGTTTCCTACCCCACCGCTAGTTAGCGGAGGGGTAGGGAGGGGTAGCTAGCTACCCCTCCCCCTCACACACACCGGAGAATACTCCACTTTACTTAGAGGTAGGACTTATCTTGGGGGACAGGGCTGGCGGGCACATAATTGTAAATAGCTAAGGTTTGTATACTGTAGTTAGGAAAAATACAAATTATCTAAGAATTTGTCATTTGTTCCGTAACTGAAATACAAACCACGCTATTTACATGGGGTGACTTAACCCTTAGGAAGGGTGGTAAGTCCCGGCCATACTGGCTTTGGCTTGCCCGGGGATTCCATATTTGAGCGATCAAGTACTCGGACAATAGGGAATCCCTGCTCCTTGCTGGCAGTTGTGAAACTGCCGCGGCCTACGTAAGGTGAGTGCGAAGGTGAAAAGTGACTTGTCCCAAGCAGTTGCCCTGGAGTCCCTCAGGAGGGAATCCGGGCTAGGACTCTCCGAATACCACCTTGTCAGGGTATGGGGACATGACAGTATTACACCTAATACTAGGAACACAAGGAAGCATGGTCTACCTGCAGTGGTTTGAGGTCAGCTGTGCAGAGAACCCAGGATGCTGCTTTCTCCGTGGGAGGAGAGGATAAAGAAAAAGGATAAGGGCCAGACAGATCTTTTCATTCATGCAGACTAACACCAGGTAACAATGCCCTCAACATTCTGCTACTTGTCCATCAAGGAGCCTGAGGTTTAGACCAGCTGTTGTGAAGCCACCACAAGGCTGATAGAAACGTATCGAGCCTCCTGTGGGTCATGTCTTGCAGGTAAGGGGCTGAGAAGAAGGTCTGATGCTTCAACATCCCCGCTTGTAGGACCTGCGTCACTGAAAGATGCTCCATGATGGGGCAGGGACGTAACTAAGCCCCTGACATCATGGGCTCTAGGGCGGAGCGACGGAGAAGGGTCAGGATTCAAGGCAGGGTGTAGCACCCTGCGAATCCAGGCCGAGATGGTACTCCTGGAGACCCTTCTCCTCGTTACCCAGGATCCATGAACGAGACTTGGACCTGGAGACGAACTGCAGCTGTTCTCTGAAGACACTAGCTCAGACCCCCTACCGGCAAGGTAGGAGATGGACTGAGTCATCTGCAACAGGACAGAGACTCGAACCCTGGAAGGAGTCGAAGCGGGTCCGGCACTCCCGGATTCTAAGTCTCGGCAACAAACCTCAGGGACGAACCTGAATGTTGCCTCCCCCTAACCCCCTGAATAGGCGAAGTCGTAAGAGAGACCATGTGACTCGCTTGGCTGAAGATAGGCTAGCAGGAACACTGTCTACCCAGAAGGTGGTGGGCTGGGGACTTACGTAGTGGTTCGTCAGGGGGTCTCTTTAGAGACTCGAGGACTTGAACCACGTCCCAAGGAGGTGGTCTCACCTTCGACTGAGGGCAGGAGAGGACAAGGCTTCGCATGCGAAGGAAGAGTTCCAGCAGGGGGAGAAATGTTTGTCCCTAGAGCCAGGAGGCAAGCCTTAAGGCTGAGGAATAGCCTTTCACAGTCGAAACTGAAAGGCACACTTATCCCGCAATCCCACTAGGGGCTCCGCTATTGCTGGAAGCGGCAACATGTGGAGGGATGCCCTCTCCCAGACACCGGTTACAGAAACTCGCCCTATCGCGTGGGAAACTACTTGCGGGAGACTTGCGCAGGTGTCCAGGCCTCCTTTTCGCCACTTGTTGCGAAAATCCTCTCTCTTTGAGGAGGTGCTGGATAGACTCCCGGCGGGAAGAGGAGCAAGCTACGGAGGCAACACATCGAAGGTGTCCCACCGTTGCTGGAAGGCCTCCTACCAGAGGGCCTTGGGATCCGTGACCGGGGAGCAGTACAGCGGGAGCTTGCAGCTCAGTGCTGTAGCGAACCGGTCCACCGAGGGAGCCCCACCGAGGCAGGACTTGTAGGCTACTTGAGGATACAAAGACCACCGGAATGTGGTGTCCGTGACACACTGCTCAGACTGTCGGCGAGCCCATTCCTTTGCCTGGAATCAAGCGAGCTGCCAAGGAGACTGAGGGGGACTCGGACCATCCCGGTATCTCTACCGCAGGATGGGATGGTTGTACTGAAAAGTACCTCCTTGTCTGGGCCAGAAAACCATCACTGCGGTGATGTTGATCCTCATAACCACAGAGTAGTCCGCCAGGCTAGGTGGAGCTACTGAAGAGCCAGAAACACGGTTTCCGTCTCTAGTAGGACTAGAGAAGGTTCTTCCTGGTTCTGACCCCCGGCCTGAGGACCCGTGGATCAGAACGCGGGGCCCCCCTTTTCTCTGACGCGTCCGAAAACAGCATCAGGTTAGGGGGAAGGACGAGAAGGATCACTCCCTCTTGTAGGCCCTCGTCAGCTTCCCAACCCTATGGGTTCGTCTGTACCGGTTGTCCCCTAGGGGTCTCGGCGTCTGGGGAGACGTGCCCCCGACTCCCCGAGTCGCCACTGAAGAGAACTCAACCTGGGGCGACTGTGGAAACCAGACGGGCCAGGGAGGAGAGACGTAACAACCTTGGGTTGGAGGGTCTTCTCGTGTGAGGAAAGGTCTCGCGACCTTCCTCTGCCTTGGTACCCTGACGTCTGAAGGGAAGGCTACGGGAGATAGGAGCCTAAGAGCAGGCTTGGTATACCAGACTCTGAGAGGGCTGCGGGGAGGACTCCTCGAGGACCACCATGATCTTTAGAACTTGGTAAAGTCCGAGGAGCCTGTCCCGATGACGAAGGGAAGCCTTCGAGTCTGCCAGGATCGGCCAGCCAACCAGGAACGGAGTGGCCGGATGCCGATGCTGAGCGCCCGTGAAGAGATCCGAGAGGAAGTATTGGAGAACTGTTGAGGTGCCGAAGCACAGCCCTCTAACTGGTATACCCGCCTTCCAGGTGGACTCCAAAGTACTTCCTTGAAGATGGGTGAACCAGGACCGGAAGTACGAGTCCTACCGGACCAGTGTACCCATGAAGACTTGTGGTCCACCGCAAAGCTGACCGCGTCTGCTGTCGCTATGCTGAACGGAGACTGTTTGACAACCCTGTACGGAGTCGAGAAGGGAAGGAGGCGACTACGGAGGCCTCGGAACCCGTTGGCCACCTCTTGGAGGGGGCGCTTCTCCGACATGGACTGGACTTCCACCCGGAGGACCCGTCCCCTCACCGATCCCTACCCAAGGAGGAGGGAGCGGCTCGAAACCAACCGGGACTGTTGAAGGAGACAAGCTAGGAGAGCTGGCCCGTGGCCTAGTCTCTGGCACTCTCCATTCCCTGAGACCAGGGCAAGCTGCACTGACGTAAGGGAGTCCTTGGGTGAGTAGAACTCAGTCCACGACCGAATCCTTCCCTTACCGAAGAGGGATCTCTGAATCTGGGATCCCCTTGAGGTTTCTCCTGAGGGCCAGAATGCAAGTTTTGACCCCTGGAGCTCCTCCTCCTGATGGACTGGCAGCAAGGTCTCCCATCCCCGGAGGCTCTTCCTGGGGAGACTCGTAGACATGCCCCAAGGGTCCAACTGGATCCTATCGGATCCTTGCAGAAGACATGGCCTCAGGATCCCTCCTAGGAGGGAAACAGGACCCCAGCGATGAAGAATGTAAGGCTTCGCCCCCTCCGCACGATAGGACCCTCAGGAAGAGGCGGGGATTCTCCCTATGGAGTGAAGGGGAGAGGACCGGGTCTTCCGACCCTCCTGGGGATGGGCAAAGCTCATCCGCCGGGGAGGGGAGATGGAGTCTGAGGAGGGCTCATCGCCTGCGTAAGGACTCGCGAAGGGACAGGATAGTCCTTGGGGAAGATACCATGCCAGGGATTCCTCTCACCCCCTTCAGGGGGTAAGGAAGCTGCTACTGATTAGTGACCCCAGTCAGAAGGCACAGGCTCATCGCCTGTTTGAGCGCTCTGACGACGGCAATCCTCGCGCTGACAAGGAGTCCCTCTGGAGGGAAGAGGATCGTTCGATCCTCTGGGGGAGATGACACATGAGGGTTCGCCCGTAGAGAATCTGCAGTGAAGGGAGAAGAGACCTTTGACCTGTCCGGAAACCTCCCCCCCCCCTCCGGAGAAGGCGCTGCTCTGCGCTGCGGGGGAGGGAAACGCGGAGGTGGCCTGACCGCCATAAGCCCTGATGTAAACAGGGCACGGTCGTGTCGGAGAACGGTGCGCCGATCACGCTGACGATCGCGCGAAAAGCACATATCTGGGTAGCGCGTGAATAAAGCATGCGTAGCAGAATAACCGCGCCCGCATGCCCGCGTGGGCGTATCAGCGACCGCGTGAACGATCCCCGCGTATGAAGATCGCTGGGGCTTGCGCGTGAATGATCATGGGCGATGGAAACCATCCCACGCGCGAACGATCTCGGTGAAAAAAGATCGCCGGTGCTAGCGCCGTCGGCGATCGCATGTGGGGAACCATCCCATGCACGGAAGAATAATGCTGAAGAAACGCTGACGATCTTAGGTGCTTACGCGAGTACGAAGATCGTCGGCGCTAGCGCGAGAGAAAAAACCGCAGGAGACAGTGAGCGGGGACCCATAGTGCCCGCGTGCGAACGATCTCCAACAATGCAAGACGATCGTCGGCGATTCACGCGAGCCCGGACGATCTTCGACGCTCACGCAAAAGTGACGATTGTCAGAGCTCGCGCGCGAGAAAAGATAGTCGGCGATCACTAGCAGGAACCTCGGTGCCCGCGCGCGGACGATCTATGACGATCGCAAGCGGGAAACCGCGTGAGCCTCAATGGTCGCGCGGGGGAAACTATCCCGCGAACGGAACGATCTTTGGCGCTCACGCGTACTGTGAAGATCGTCGGCGGCGAACGGCCGTCGACGATCGCGTGCGGATGGCCTCGTTGCCGTGCGCGGGAAACCATCCCGCACACAGAACGATCATCGGAGCTTAAGCGTACTAAGAAGATCGTTGGCGCTTCCGCTTAGCGCTGGATCCGAAGATCGCCGGCTAACGGCCGTCGATGATCGCGTGCGGAGAACCGAGCGCGGACAGCGTCGTTGTCGCGCGCGGGAAACCATCCCGCGCACAGACCGATCCTCGGCGCTTACGCACACTAAGAAGATCGTCAGCGCTGGATCCGAAGATCGCCGGCTAACAACAGTTGCCGGGTTGACGATCGCGAGCGGAAGGGCCTTGAAGGTTGCGGGCGGGAAACTATCCCGCGCGCGGGCGATCATCAACGCTTACTCGTTAGCGCGAACAGAAGATAGTCGGCTAGCGAGCCTCGACGATCGCGAGATCGCGCGCGGGAAACCATCCCGCACGCAGGCGATCATCAACGCTTACGCGTTAGCGCGAACAGAAGATCGTCAGTTAACGATCGTCGACGATCGCGCGTCCCTCGACAATCGCGAGATCGTGCGCGGGAAAACATCCCGCGAGCGGGCGATCATCAACGCTTACGCGTTAGCGCGAACAGAAGATCGTCGGGTAAATCGACGACCGCGAGATCGCGGGCGGGAAATAATCCCGCATGCGGGCGGTCTTCAGCGCTTATGCGTGAGTGAAGATCGTAGGCTCCTGCACAACAGAAGATCGTTGGAAAAGGTTGAAGGATCGCTAGCTCGTAGATCAGGAACTGGGGTGTGTCCCTAAAAGGGAGAGCATCCCCTGAAGAGGACCAGGAGGTCTACTTCAGTGCCGACGATCAACTGAAGGACTGCTAAATACTCCGAGGAGTGGTCTCTGTGAAGTACCTTTCCCGCGAACGGGAGAGGTGGCCTTCGTAGAAGAGACTTAGAGACACCGAAGACTGAACTGCTGGTGAGCGCCAGTGTGCTATCTCAGGAACCCCAATGATGTGCGCAAATGCGCAGGGAACATTGTTAGCAGCCTAACTGAATACTGGAACAGGGTGTCTCTAAGGCAGTCTCAGGAACAGCAGTCGAGCGCTAGCGCGTAAGGGAACGTTGGGGCGTAGGTGATACCTAGCACTTAAGGGACTTACTCAAGGTGTGAGAAAGTCTTTCCTGCCCCGAAGGGAAGGGAGGAGCCCGTTAGATAACGGGGGCGTGGGCGCCCAAGGCGCGTCTGCAGTCAGGAACGGATACAGCAGGCAACAGGAACACTGAGGGACGAGAGACCAAGGGTCTAACGTAGCCTGAGTAGCGAGGCCCGGAGGGGATAGTTGCAAGACCCCGAAGGGTCAATGCAATGAGAAACCGAAGTTTCTCCGTCACTAAACACCGAAGTGTAGAAGTGACTAAAGTTATGAGAGCCCGAGGGAACTGCGTAACTAAGATCCGAGACCCCGAAGGATCAGGGAAAAAGAGAAACGGAAGTTTCCCTGACACTAACACCGAAGTGCTAGTGACTGAACATCAAGCTGTTGACGACAGGAACAATCCTCCGAAGAGGAGTCTCTATGAGTGGTCTCTCTCACGAACGAGAGAGGTGAGCACTTCGTAGAAGAGACTGGTGAAGGAGCCCCAAAAGGCCATGAGATCAGCAGACGTAAACAGGAACCATCCTCCGAAGAGGAGTCTCTGTGAGTGTCCTCTCACGCGAACGGGAGGGGACACTTCGTAGAAGAGACAAAAGGAGCGATCCTCCGAGGAGGAGCCCTTAGTGCGGCCTCCCTCGCGAACGAGAGAGGGCCGGACAGATCCTGCAGCTGCTCAGCCCCTTGAGCGTAGCTACAGAAGCGACCGCTCAACCCCGAGAGCATAGTCGCTAGTACCATGGTCTAGCCTTGCAACCGCTCAGCCCCTTGAGCAAGTCACAAGGGCGGTCGCTCAGCCCCAAGAGCATAACCGCCAAGGACCAGGGAAAAGTAAAAGGGAAGTTAATTAACTACCCTGGAGGCGAACCTCCTTATCGTTCTAGGATGCAATGAAGAGCTGGCAGCAATCACGGGGGAACTTCTAAGAGAAGGAAATGCCCCTGATGAATGCCTTGAGAGACGGCGGCGAAGCCGACTCCTCAGGATAAACAGGACAGCTCTGCTTCGAAGGCAAACACAACAGGCACGAAGAAACAGCATCGTAAACTGGAAAATAAAACAGAATAATTATTTAACAGAAATTCCCCCGGTTGAAACTCCGAAGAGAAACCCGAGGGAAAGAACATAAGAACGAAAGGTATGCGCCCCCCCCTCCCCCACCCGGCATGCCCAGGTGAGGGGGGGGACGAAAGTTAACAAAACAGAATTATAATAAGATAATTATGCAACTGACTTTGAATGTTCCAAGGATCACCGACCCCCGAAGGGACGTGAGCCCTGAGCTGAAAAGTTAAAACACAATTATATTCGTAAAAATAATTGAGACAAATAAGACGAAATAGCGACTCGGTTCTGAGAAGCTATCGTAGGCGTAGTACGGAGTAAGAGGTGAACGACCTCAAGAGAAGGGCCGGTCTCCACGAAGGCAACCATGGTGGCCTAGAAGTGAAAGGCCGTGATCATGAAAAGATCGTGGTGGACTAAGCCGGTGAAACTCTAGTAGACGTACACAACACACACCGCACAACACCGAAAACAAAGGAAACTTACAATTTTCTATACACAAAGATATATATAAACATCAGTAATGTTTAAATATATCAAGTATAAGAAAAGGTAAGTTAAAAGATAAAACAATAATGGCCGTCAAGTGAGGATAGGAGCGGAGACCTCCGATCACTATCCAAGCCAAAAGTAAAGTGGAGTATTCTCCGGTGTGTGTGAGGGGGAGGGGTAGCTAGCTACCCCTCCCTACACCCAAGCTAACTAGCGGTGGGGTAGGAAACCCTCGTTAAAACTTTATGGCTCGTCATCGGCTGCGCCGAAGTAATCACCCCATGTAAATAGCGTGGTTTGTATTTCAGTTACGGAACAATTAACATTTAAATCCTCCCACGGGGGAAGAGGTGGAGCTGCCTCGCTAGGGGAGGCAACGCCATCTCTCGAACCCCGAGATCGGGAAACAGAACCACGGTCTACGCTACCACTCGACGGTCTCTCGAAAGAAACCGATCAAGTGGGAGCTTCGGAGGAGGTTTGGGCAACGGAAGAAGAGTCCTTGGGATTTTCTCCTTTCAAAGAAATCTTCGAAGGAGAAATATCCTGCCTGGACTTCTTCTTACGTCGCCGAGAAAACCTCTCCCACTGGGAGGTAGACCACTCCCTACACTCTCCACACTTATTACTACTATCACACCGTTGGCCCCTACAATAAGAACAAAGGGTGTGAGGGTCTGTCTCGACCACCGACATAAATGCACCACAAGGCCGGTCGGGTAATCCAGGACATTTGCGCATGATCACAGAGGCCAACTTCATACTCAAACCTGTAGAAGAGAAAGCAAAAAGACATTAATGGCTGTCAGAGAGGCGAGGGTGAGAGCGGACAAGTCCGACTACCGCCCGAGCCGAGAGCAAAGTGAGCTCAAGCACAGGTGTGTGTGTGTGGGGGGGGGGAGCAAGCTACCCTCCCTACCCCCACTAACTAGCGGTGGGGTAGTAAACCCTCGTTAAAATTCTAATGGCTCGTCATTTCAGCTACGCTGAAAGTAATAACCCCTATTAAATAGCGTGGCTTGTATGTCAGTTACGGAACAACTAAGAAGTTTAAACATATTATTATCAATGACATACAACATACGAAGAACTACGGTCTCTTTCCGGAAGTGGGAACCTGTTTCTCCCGATAAAGTCTTCTTTTCGGACTCGTCAGGGGGTTGGACAATCAGAGAAGTCTGACTCAAGGGTGAGATATTAGCTGGATACTCAAGATCACACCCAGAGTTTTATTCCCCTTCAAGGATTTAAGTCCAAAGGTGCACCACAGCGTCATCACTGAGAACAAACGCCTTGTCCAAGAGTTAAAGATAGTAAATCTTAAAGAGCAAGTCTGAAGAGAAGCCAATACCCAATAGCATGTTTGCGTTCTTCAGCAGCAGGGAATCAAAGTGACTGTGTTGTTTGCGGGCAGAAAGGGGGGCTTTCCCACCACTAGCGAGTTTTTAACTGTTAAGTTCCAGCTATGCTTTAATCAATCTCTAATAAAGAACGAAGGTTTGTAAATGTGTAGGAACATCTATGCGTTTCAAACAGTCGTCCATATCAAAAAAACATTCAAAACGCCATGTACATACCAGCCTAATTGTATATTTAAATCCCTTTTTTAAACTTTGTAGTCCCTGACAGTGATCATCATAAAAAACCAGTCACCGTTGTCACAAACTGCTTAACAATGATGAAAGACGGTCTAAACACTGGAGCTTTAGTTTGCTTGGACTTCCGGATGCATAGAAAACGTGACTTTAAATCTTATTTTCTATGGAGTCGTTTGTAGCAGTGTTCATCGTATTGAAAATAAATTCCTTACTTGATTGAGATAAGGATTTATTGGTTAGTTGCACTGACATAACCATTTCCTCATTGCTCCTATGTTCTGGCAAGCAGAACATGTGGGATGGAATTTGGGCATTAATTTTCAATTATAAAAACTTAAGATTTGATTACTTCGATTATTATAACTTGGCAATTCATGGTTATGGGTTGAAATTTACTAAATAAAGTCGTTTTGGGAAAATTTTTGTTAATATAAATATAAAATAAAACCTAAATGTTCTATAACTTAGTGAATTAAACACTTTTCTTTATTAAATTATGTATCTAAATTAACAGTGGATGCCGACAGTAGGCCATGGGATTCAAAATGCTGTATTTAGAGACATCTATTATATTATGCAAGTTCCGGAGCCTTTGTATATGAGAGGCCAGTTCCTCACACGTTCATTAAAGATGGACGTCAACTAACCTAAACTTTCCCCCCTAACCTTACTCACAAACCATGTCCTTACCTACTTACCTAATGGGGGGGGGAGGTGGACTGACGCCCCCTATGCCCCCCAACCCCCTTACACTGCCCTACTCTAAGGTAGACATAATAATACATACAGGTGGCCGCTTTCATACATACACCCCCAAGTTCCAATGTCCTAATTGATATTGTACTAAACTATAATAAAACTAAAGGGACAAACTACGCAATTTAAATTACAATTGTGAAAATTGAATTCTGGAGTATATTGTGAATTCACAACCCAAATTCAATTATTTACACCTTCACATTGCATGAAACAATCAAGCACAAGTCATAACTAAGCAAAGGTGATGTTGAGGACCAATGGACACCACAAATCAAATCTTGCTTGGGGTCACCTTAGGGGCTTCAGCCGGTCCTGTCATAAAATGAACTTTTACATTAGAAAACGTAATTACGTAACTATAAACAGAAATAAAGGGATTCATGTGTAATATAAACTTACTTTTGTAGACAATAAAGGAGGAATTAACGAAGAATTGACGAAAATCGAAGAATTAATTTGCCGGCGATTTGAGCAGGCCGCCATGTTTGTTTACATACATCATCAGCTGATTGAACTTTGAAGAAAATTAAAAGTTATCGTACAATGTCAAAACTAATATACGAAACTTGGTATAGAATTGCTTTTTAATTATAATAATCCTTTTATAAAATGTAAAATATGCATATTCTATTAATTTTTCATCAATGAAATATGATATTTTGTTATTTAGGATTTTGAAACTATTTATCTTACGTCTGACAACGATAACTTGTTATCGTACAAATGTCAAAACTAAAAAACGAAACTTGGTATAGAAATACTTTTCAATGATAATAATTCTAATATAAAATATAGAATATACACATTCTATTAATGTTGCATCAATAAAATTTGATATTGTGTTATTTGGAATTTTGAAACTATTAGTTATCGTACGTCTGACAATGAACTTTTGACATTTTGATTCTTTTAAAGAAAACGTTTTATGGAAAACTTCGATAGATTTTATTGGACCTTTGTCAATATTTATATTTCATTTTAATTAAACTAAACTTTTCATGATACTTTATCGAATATAATACATTGAATTAATGACTCTGTGCATTTCTATGCCTATGTTTATCTGAATAAACCCATAGATTTCATGATTGTTCAATTAAGTAATGTATTTAAGTGATTAATGGTGTAAAAAAACGAGGCTTAAAAGGCAAATAAAAGTAAACTTATACTGTATGGCTAATAAAAATTTTCAATCATAGTTATATCCAATTATTCCATATAATATCAGGAATCAAACTCCTATAGATATATTTCGAAAATATCCTTTATTTCAAATGTGCTTGAATACGTAATTCTTGAACAGCTAATTAGCCACTTAGAAGAAATAGAAGCATTATCAAACAGCTAGTCAGCCATTTGCTCTGTTGTAAAAGATCTGCTAGATATGATAGATGAGAACAAAAGTAGTATTTTGATATTACTCGATTTTAGTGTTACTTTTGATATAATTGTGCATGAATTGCTGCTTAATTATTCAAGACCAATAGTTTTGGGTATCTAAAAGACTACCTGGTTTACAGAAACTACTCTGTACGAATTGGAAACAGAGGGGTACCTCAGGGAAGTGTACCAGGCCCTATCTTATTTTGGGTCTATACTAAAGGTCTATAAAAAGTAACTAATATTTATAAAGTGATGTTTAAACTATTTGCGGATGATACACAAATTTACTTCTCCATAAATGACATAGACGATACCGTTGAAACTTCAAACCAAATTCTTATCAGTTTATGGAATGGATAAGTTAAAAAACTAAAATTAAAGGAAAATTAAAATAAGTTTATGGTGATTGGGAGGTAAAAAAAAGCTAAAGAAACTTGGGAGACATCCAAATATAAAATGTAGGTAGCAGGTGTGTCAGGGCACCAGCCACCC
>NC_090749.1:32164991-32169991 GCF_036898095.1 Palaemon carinicauda | reverse complement strand
AAGATTCATTGAAATCAAGGAAAAATTGCTTCCATTCTAAAGGAAGTACAGTACATCACTGAACACAACTTTTCTATTGCCTGTGTGTACATATTTGTATGTGTGTAGATAGATAGATAGATAGATAGATAGATATTTCCATTGACCACAATACAAAATAATCTGAATTTTACAAAAGAATATTTGGTCCAAATTACAAAATTAAATACAATAGATTTTGTACCACCTCTTATGCATACTAAATTAATTTCAATTACACATACATTGTACTAAAACTAAAAACAAAACCAATTTAACTATTAGCCATAAACAAGTTCCTGTAATTACAAATTTACACATTATAATAATGTTACATCCAATACAAAGAAAGAAGCTCATGTACAATTTTGCATACTACATCATAATCAGTTCTGGTTACTAGCAAGTCCAAAGCTGTGGTAACGTTATACGTCTGCCTGATCTGTAACGAAAGTTCACAATTTTCAATGACATTAGTCTCCGTCTGGACTCCACCGCATGAACACAACCTCTCATCCATTGGCAGACGGCCTCTGCCTCTTCTGTTCCACCGACCTGTCTCAACTGCCAATGAATGAGCACTTGACCGCATTCTTGTCCATGATACACGTTCTATTTCATTAAGTCTTAATCGGTTTGTATAAATGTCATGAACGACTAAATCTGGGTTAAAAAGTTTTATAGGATACAATCCTACTGGAATTGGAGTTCACATTTTCCTTCCTCGATATCATCAGTCTTATCAGAGATAAGGTTTCGTATATACCTCCAAACAGAGTCATTATAGCTCATCACTATTCACATGGCATGATTTAAAAGGGTCCTCCTCCATATTATTCCTTTCAAGCCACATCTTTTTCAAGAATTTCCTTTGCCTCGATTTCATTAATGCCCTCATCGGCGGGAAGTCCCAGTTCTACCATACTTAAGTCATTATTAGTAGTTTTCCTGACCCCCAAAAGTTGTTTAATACACCATTTATATTGCTTTTCGATGGGTTTAATATCACCATTTAGCCATGACTCACGTGAATATAGTATAGTTGACATAATAGCTGTAGAATGATTTCAAACACACAATATTCAGTGTCAAAGCAGAAATATACTTTACATATATTGAAGGCCGTAGAAGGCCGCACTTGATGGTCCAGAAGGCCATATGTGGCCTTGAGGCCGCAGGTTCCCCATCCCTGTAGGTCGCTTACAGCAAACCAACCTAGTATGGGTGGCCCTGACTAATACAGCTTTGCTGATCATGGCAATACATAAACTCTTTCATCACGTTTAGGTATCCCCACTCTGAAAGGTATATATATATATATATATATATATATATATATATATATATATATATATATATATATATATATATATATAAGTGATTAAAGTACATAGACGTATGCCGATGAAATTTTGATCATATTTATCAAGAATTTCTATGATCAGGAATAAATGACTTTTTCAAAAAATTGTCATTATAATAAATACAAAATTTAATAGAGAGGTCAGATTGCTACTCTGGACTGCATGGGAGAGGAGAGGCCATCCTGTACCTATATACACTATTTGGATGTCCCCGATTTCCCCAGCAACAACCCCTAAACAACAGCCCCTCCTTTCCCCATCCCTTCCCCACCTCCAGGGCGCACCTTGGCTCAATACGTAGTATGAATTTGCAAGTGACATTTCGTTCTTATTTTGTGCTGCATTCTCTCTCTCTCTCTCTCTCTCTCTCTCTCTCTCTCTCTCTCTCTCTCTCTCTCTCTCTCTCTCTCTCTCTCTCGATAATGCAGCGACTATTTAATGCGCTGCCAGCTCATCTAAGAAACATATCAGGAGTGAGCGTAGATGTGTTTAAGAATAAGCTCGATAAATACCTAAGATGCATCCCAGACCATCCAAGACTGGAAGATGCAAAATACACCGGAAGATGCATTAGCAACTCTCTGGTGGATTTACGAGGTGCCTTTCACAGAGGGACCTGGGGGAACCCAAACATTGAATAAGGCAATAATGCTCTCATATTATTTATATATATATATATATATATATATATATATATATATATATATATATATATATACATATATATATATATATATATATATATATATATATATATATATATATATATATATATATATATATATATATATATATATACATACGAAGGTCTACATTACAGCTCTACTCTCTGACTTGTTTAACAACTTGTGACTCTCGAGTGAGAATATGTAAACAAAACTCGTACACATACATACAAAAACTACTGCAATACAAAAGTAAGAAGAATCACATCCTAACCTTTAGGGCAATTAATGAATGATTAACTCCTTCATAACATTCGCTACTACACTTTTAACTATGTCCAAACACGTTCTATCAATGCAATACTGTGCAACATTACTCTTCATATCCGTAGCCCATATAGTATTACAGTACAAAATACATAACAGTGCCCATGAATGAATTCAGTGTGTTTGAAGTCGAAGCTATCATTAAAAAACTTAAGAGATGGAAAGCCCCTGGGTGCGATGGAATAACTGCTGATATGATATTGGCTGAAAATGAAGTGACACAGAGACTCCTTATGAGATTATTTTACAGAATGTGGCAGGAATGTGTGATGAATGGGAGCTAGGATTGTTGGTGAAAATAGCAGAGGCATCACACTTAAGTCAGTTGCCATGAAACTATTTAATATGCTCATTTTACACAGGCTAGAGAGAAAGATTGATCAAGAGCTGAAAGATGAACAAGCGGGATTTATAAAAGGTAGAAGTTGTACTGACCAAATTTTCATTTTATGACATGTTGTACCAGCCAAGTTTATGGAGAGTCCTACATTATTATGGAGTTCCTCTTAAATACGTAAATTTGATGAAGCATAGTAAGTGCAAAATTAATGTTAGTGGAGTCCTATCAATTGAATTTCCAGTAGACAGTGGAGTACTCCAAGGGAATGTGTTGTTACCTGTGTTGTTTATCCTCCTTATGGATTTTGTGTAATGCATAAAACAGTTGGAGATGGTGGAGAAGGATTGGACTGGATTAGTAATAGGAAATTGGAGTACTCTGCTGATCACTGGAAATTCATTTGATAAGACTCCATTAACATTAACTTTGCACTTGCTATGCCCAGGAACAGACTTAATCAAATTTACATATTTAAGAGGAATTCCATAATAACGTAGGACTCTCCACAAAATTGGCCGGTGCACAATATCAAGGGCTTTTTCATAGTCCACAAATGCCATCAAAACGGGATTTCTATATTCTACGCATAGATTTAGTAGGTTTGAGAACAAAGCCCTCAGAAGGATATTAGGAGTTAATTGGCAGGACAGGATTAGAAATGAAACTATAAGAGAGATTACTTGTGTGCCATATGCGGATGAGATAATATTCAGGGGTAGATGGAGATGTTTTGGGAATGCTCTTCGCACTCTCCAAGAGAGATTAGTTCACCAAACATTCAGCTAGGCTCCAGAAGTCACTAGAAGAGTTAGAAGACCCAGGCCTACATGGCTGAGGACTATGAAGTGCGATGTAGATAATGAATGGAGAAGTATTGAATTGAAACCTCAAGAGAGAGACGACTGGCGAAATCTAACTGAGGCCCTTTGCGTTAATAGGCGTAGGAGGAGATGATGATGATGATGATGATGCATATATATGTATAAATATGCATAAGTATACTGTATATATGAATATAAGTAGATATTTACATATATGTGTGTATAGAGTATGTATGTATGTATATATAAATATAAATATATATATATATATATATATATATATATATATATATATATATATATATAAATATATATATATATATATATATATATATATATATATATATATGTATATATGTATGTATATATATATATATATATATATATATATATATATATATATATATATGTATATATATATACATTATATATATATATCATTGTAAATCTGTGTATACACGCATGTATATATATATATATATATATATATATATATATATATATATATATATATACATACATGCGTATATATGCAGATTTACACTGTTATATATATATATATATATATATATATATATATATATATATATATATATGAAGAGAGAGAGAGAGAGAGAGAGAGAGAGAGAGAGAGAGAGAGAGAGAGAGAGAGAAGCGGCATAAACTAGGAACGAAAATGACAGATAGGTGGGGAAAGGGGAGGGGGTGCGGGAGTGAGAGTTCTCGAGTCGGCCAAGGTTCTCGGCGGGGGGGGGGGGGTCAGGGATATCCAATTGGTATTTAAGGTCCAGGATAAGCTCATCCCCGCAGTCCTCCCGAATCACAAGCACTCTTGTGGTGGTGTCCTTCAGATCTACTCTGCGTCCTCCGTCGTCTCCTTCTGCAGGACCCAAGACATTGTTGTGAGTTGGACTTGGTCTCTTTGATAGTCAGTCATTCTCTGGGGACTGAGATGTTTCTATTGCCAGCTCGCCTTTCATGAGTTGATGAGAACAAAACTTTAGAAAAGACCCATTTCTAAAAGTGAAATATTCTTTCATACAATTTGTACAGATATTAATATGGGGGCATTACTGTTTCTAATAATTACAGTGAGTTATGTTTGAAATTACTCCTTTCTTTTATATGTCTACTGAGAAATGGTCTCGAAGCTGTTTCAGAATGACGTTAAGATTGTTCACAGTTTTACCAGACTGAACTGTGATCAATCTCTTTTCAGACCACATGTCTTTCAATATAAGAAGAGAAGGAGAGTTGAACAAGTACTGATTACAGTCTAAAACTAATATATATATAATTAATCAGTCTCTCTCTCTCTCTCTCTCTCTCTCTCTCTACAGGTCGTCATTGAAAAGCTCTCCCTCAGCCATGTTCCAGAGAATATTGTTCCTGGTGGCAATTTCAGCTGCCTTTCCACGATGGTTTCCACCTCTAAGTAAGTAAACAAAGAGGTTGATAGAGCTTT
>NC_090749.1:32162580-32164491 GCF_036898095.1 Palaemon carinicauda | reverse complement strand
CAGTTCTTTTGAGTTGGCCATCGCTTAAAATACCCGTTTTCTAGGTGCCCGTTTTCTAAGTACCCGTTTTCTAGGTGCCCGTTTTCTATGAACCCGTTTTCTGTGGAGACAAGCGTTCCGAGAACGGAAAATGCAATTGAGGAATATCTAAGGCTAATATGAACTGCGGATTTCAAGCTTGATTAAATAAACATAAATGCATGAGCAGTTATGCATAAAAGAATTAATTGCATATTATATTCAGTTCGTTGACAACTAAAATAAATCTATTGCGAAATATGAGAAAATATAGTGTAAAATAACAGTATATCTTATATGTGTGTGTTCGTGTTCCCATGACTCGAGACCAAAATTTAAAGATGGATAAGCATGGGATGGAGAACTTTTGATAAACAAAATGAGATTATGAGAGATAAAATACCACTTACTCTAAAAAGAAAGTAATCAATGAAATGGCCCGAGCAGTATTAACTCGTTCATCAGAAACTCTGAGCCTTACTTAAGCCTTAGAGCATAAGCTATTTACAACTTAAAAGAGCTATGAAAAGAGTAATGATGGGAATAACACCAAGACACAGAAAAAGAGCAACATGGATACCAAAGCAAACATGTACGACAAAGATATGGACATAGGCAAGACATATAGGCATGATGGGAATGACAGATAATAGATGGCAAGTAAGAACAATAAAATGGGTCCCTAGAGATTATAAAAGATGCATGGGAAGGAAGAGTAGACGATCAATTGACGAAATAAGAAAGTTTGTGGGTATAAATTGGCATAGAAAGACCATAAGCATACGTTCTTGAAAGGATATGTCTGAGGCATTTGTTCTGCAGTAGACTAGCAATAGCTAATGATGATGATGATGATGTGTGTGTGAATATTTTGAGTTGTATCATTAAACCTTTTTACGTAATAAAACTACATTTACATCCTGGCTGGACATTACACATAAGCTTTTACAATTCCAATTATCAAAGGAATTAAAAAAAGGAGAAAAATACCTTTTTATAAAATGAGTAATGTGAAAAAAAAAATAATATTCAAATGTAAATTATAAAAACTTATTAATAATTTTACCCTTTATGAGTGGGGATACCTTAACGTGGTGAAAGTTTGTGTATTGTCATGATTAGGAAAACAATAGTAGTCAGGGCCACCCATACTAGGCTGGTTTGCTATATGCGATCAGACGAAAACCTACCACCATCACCAATCCGCCCTGACCACCGTGGTGATGACAACTGGCCAAACCATAGGCATTAATTGACATTTCTGATGTCTTTGTCCTGCTGTGGAATAGAAATGCCTACATTAGCTGTTGTTATTGTTGTTAATATTTTATCATATATCACATGGATAACCAAACCCCAGACATGAATAAAGACATATCTGAGACCTTTGGTCTGCAGTGGACTGGAAGCGGCTGCCCTTGTTGTTAATAGTTCATATCAAATGGATGTTCTGAATAAGATTCCATGAACATTTGAAAGAGAATCTACTGCACCACAAGCTCTATGTGCCCACACATGTTATAAATGGGGGTCTTATGGAGTTAGTGCAGAATTTAATAGAAAGCTCTCACGCACAACAGCACATATTATATCGTGAATATCTTTTTATATAAAATTAAATGAATTCAAATTTCATATATATATATATATACATATATATATATATATATATATATATATATATATATATATATATATATATATATATATATATATATATATTTATATATATATATATATATATATATATATATATATATATATATATATATATATATAAATATATGTATATATATATATATATATATATATATATATATATATATATATATATATATATATATATATATATATATATATATATATATTTATATATATACACATTCACAATTA
>NC_090749.1:32140080-32155080 GCF_036898095.1 Palaemon carinicauda | reverse complement strand
AGATAGTTAAGAGTAGTGGAATGCTTTTTTAAAGATGGAAGTTGAGCATTTTTGGGATTATGTAAGTAGGATAGTAACTGGAGTCTGACACAATCAATGTCCGTACTCTTTCTTCAGCGGTTTTTTATCAATCGACGAATTACGACCAAGATAGAGGCCGAGAAACATGGTGTAACTTGATCTGAACGTATGCTGAACTTCAATATGAAGTGTCCAGAGATTAATTATGACACACCATAATTACTCTAGGAAACTTCATATGATATATTGCTGTGAATGAGGTGATGGGAGAAGTCTGATAAAGTTGTGGATATAGGTGGAAAGTTGCGAAGAAACAGATGTATAAATTCAGAATGAAAATTAAGGTGAGAAAGTTAAAGCTGTTCATATGAACTGATTGTGTAGTATATGATGCATAAGACCAATTAAAAGAGAGAGAAATATAGATATATGCAGAAGCTATAAAAGACTTAACAATTGAAAGTATTATTCACAATTTTTGAGGAGGATTGGTCATGTGGAAAGAACAGGAAGATGCAGGATTGCGTATATGATAGGTGGGATGGGCGCAAGGTGTGTAAAGGGTCTGACAAGGTGCTGATGAGCCTTTGATGTAGATTAATGAAGTTACCATGTTCGGAAGTTTTCTTAATTTATGTCTGACTAGGTATATAAAGGATAAGACGGTGACTTCTTATTCATCTCTACAGCCAACCTATGATATAAATGGCCTGGCCAGGGCACCAGCCACCCGTTGACATACTACACCTAGAGTTATGGGGTCCTTTGACTGGCCAGACAGTACTATATTGCATCCTTCTTTCTGGTTAAGGTTCATTTTCCCTTTGCCTACACATACACCGAATAGTGTGGCCTATTCTTTACATATTCTCCTCTGTCTTCATACACCTGACAACACTGAGATTACCAAACATTTCTTCTTCTCTCAAGAGGTTGACTACTGCACTATATTTGTTCAGTGGCCACTTTCATCTTGGTAAGGGTACAAGAGGCTCTTTAGCTATGGTAAGCAGCTCTTCTAGGAAAAGGACACTCCGAAATCAAACCATTGTTCTCTAGTCTTAGTGCTATATCCTTTGTACCATGGTCTTCCACTGTCATGGGTTAGAGTTCTCTTCCTTGAGGGTACACTCAAGCAATATAGTCTATCTATATACTAGAGTTATGGGGTCCTTTGACTGGCCAGACAGTACTATATTGCATCCTTCTTTCTGGTTAAGGTTCATTTTCCCTTTGCCTACACATACACCGAATAGTGTGGCCTATTCTTTACATATTCTCCTCTGTCTTCATACACCTGACAACACTGAGATTACCAAACATTTCTTCTTCTCTCAAGAGGTTGACTACTGCACTATATTTGTTCAGTGGCCACTATCATCTTGGTAAGGGTACAAGAGGCTCTTTAGCTATGGTAAGCAGCTCTTCTAGGAAAAGGACACTCCGAAATCAAACCATTGTTCTCTAGTCTTAGTGCTATATCCTTTGTACCATGGTCTTCCACTGTCATGGGTTAGAGTTCTCTTCCTTGAGGGTACACTCAAGCAATATAGTCTATCTTATTTCTCATCCTCTTGTTTTGTTAAAGTTTTATAGTTTATATAGGAAACATTTATTTTAATGTTGTTACTGTTATTAAAATATCTTATTATTTCCTTGTTTCCTTTCCTCACTTGGCTATTTTCCCAGTTGGAGCCCCTGAGGTTATAGCACCCTGCTTTTCCAACTAGAGTTATAGCTTAGCAATTAATAATAATAATGATAATAACAGACACACACACACACACACACACACATATATATATATATATATATATATATATATATATATATATATATATATATATATATATATACATGACAAATTCGTAGATGATTTGTATTTTTCCTAACTAACCAAACATGACAAATTCGTAGATTATTTGTATTTTTCCTAACTATACAAACCTTAGCTATTTAATATAGGTATTACTTTCGGCGTAGCTGAAATGACGAGTCATTAGAATTTTAACGAGGGCTTACTAGTGAGGGGGTAGGGAGGGGTAGCTTGCTACCCCTCCCCACCCCCCCACCCCCTCCCCCGCATCACACACCTGTGATTAGCTCACTTTGCTTAAAGGTAGGACTTTCCAAGGGACAGGGCTGGCGGACAAGTTTGATTAAATAGCTGAGGTTTGTATAGTTAGGAAAAATACAAATTATCTACGAATTTGTCATTTGTTCCGTAACTGAAATACAAACCACTCTATTTAATATGGGTGACTCAACCCTTAGGTAGGGTGGTAAGTCCCAGCCATTACTGGCTTTTGGCTTTTTTGCCCGGGGACTCAGTATCTGAGTGTGTTAGTACTCAATGATAAGGAGTCCCGGCACCTAGCAAGTGCCTTGCTCTGCACGGACCGCGGCCTACGTAAGCTTTTGTGTGAAGGAATGAAGTGTGACTCGTCCTAGGAAGTTGACCTGAAGTCCTTTAGATGGAATTCTAGGATAAGATGTTCCCAATACCACCTTGTAAGGGTATGGGGACGTGACAGTATTATCTTAATACTAGGAAGATTAGGAAACATGGTTTACCTGCAGTGGTTTGAGGTCAGCTGTGCAGAGAACCCAGGATGCTGCTTTCCCCAAGAAAGGGGAGATTAGAGAAAAGAATAAGGGCCCGGCATACCTTTTCATTCATGCAGACTAAAACCGGGTAACAATGCCCTCAACCCCCTGCTACTTGTACATTAAGGAGTCTGAGGTTTAAACCAACTGTTGTGCAGCCCCCACAGGGCCGATAGAAAACGTATCGAGCCTCCTGTGGGTCACGTCTTGCAGGTAGTGGGCTGTGAAGGTCATCTGACGCTTCCAAACCCCTGCTTGTAAAACCTGCGTCACTGAGTAGTTCTTCTTGTAGGCTAGGGACGTAAAAATGCCCCTGACATCGTGTGCTCTAGGGGGACTTGACGGAGGAGGGTCGAGATTCAGGGAATGATGGATAACCCTACGAATCCACGCTGCGATAGTATTCTTAGTGACCCTCCTCTACGTCCTTCCGATGCTCACAAACAATGCCTGCACCCAAGGACGAATTGTAGCTGTTCTCTTAAGATAGAGCCTCAGACTCCTCACTGGGCACAGTAGGAGATGGTCTGGGTCATCTATTACAGAACGAAGACTCGAAATCCGGAAAGAGTCGAACCGAGTGTCCGACACTCCTGGATTTTGAGTCTTAGCAACAAACTCAGAGACGAATCTGAACGTTACCTTCCCCCATCCCCTTGAATGGGCGATATCATACGAGAGACCATAAAGTTCGCCTACTCGCTTGGCCGAGGCCAAAGCAAGTAGGAACACCATCTTCCAAGTCAGGTGGCGATCAGAAGCATGTCATAATGGTTCGAAGGGAGGTCTCTTAAGAGACCTGAGAACTTAAACCACGTTCCATGGAAGAGGTCTCACTTCCGACTGAGGGCAGGTAAGTTCATAACTTCGTATGAGTAGAGAAAGTTCCAGAGAAGAGGAAATGTCCATTCCTTTGAGCCTGAAGGCAAGACTTAAGGCTGAGCGATAGCCTTTCACTGCCAAGACTGAAAGGCGCATTTCTTCCAGCAAATACACGAGAAACTTCGCTATTGCTGGAATAGTGGCATCGAGTGGAGAGATACCCCTTCCACGACACCAACCACAGAAAACTCTCCACTTTGCCTGGTAGACCCCTGCGGATAACTTTCGCAGGTGTCAAGACATCCTTTCAGCAACTTGTTGCGAAAAGCCTCTCTCTGTGAGGAGATGCTGGATAGTCTCCTGGCGTGAAGCCGCAGCGAAGCTACGGCTTTGTGAAAGATGTTGGCGTGTGGTTGTTTGTGTAGCTCGTGTCGTGGAGGAAGTTCTCTCGGGAGTTCCGTCAGGAGCTGCAGAAGGTCCGGAAACCACTCTGCGTGATGCCATAGCAGAGCTATCAAAGTCATTGAAAGGTTGACCGATATTCTGGTCTTGTTGAGTACCCTCCTCATCAGACAGAACGGGGGAAAGGCATATACGTCGATGTTGTCCCACCATTGTTGGAAGGCATCTTGCCAGAGTGCCTTGGAGTCCGGGACTGGGGAGCAGTACAGCGGAAGCTTGAAATTCAAAGCTGTCGCGAACAGATCCACCGTCGGGGAACCCCACAAAGTCAGGACTTTGTTGGCTACTAGACGATCCAAAGACCATTCGGTACTTACTATCTGGGATGCCCTGCTCAGACTGTCGGCGAGCACATTCCTCTTGCCTGAAATGAAACAAGCTGATAGTGGAATCGAGTGGATTTCGGTCCATCTCAGTATTTCTACTGCCAGATGGGATAGTTGCTCTGAAAAGGTACCTCCCTGCTTGATGATGTAAGCCACTACCGTGGTGTTGTCGCTCATCACCACCACGAAGTGACCCGCCAGGTACTGTTGGAACTGTTGAAGTGCCAGGAATACAGCCTTCATTTCTAGCAGATTTATGTAGAGGCACTTTTCTGATTCTGACCAGAGGCCTGAGGTCCTGTGGTTAAGAACTTGGGCCCCCAACCCTTTCTTTGAGGCGTCCGAAAACAGCATCAAATCCGGGGGGAGGACGAGAAGATCCACTCCCTTTCGTAGGTTCTCGTCTGTCACCCACCACTGAAGGTCCGTCCATTCCGCAGGACCCATAGGGACCATGACGTCCGGGGAATCGTGTCGTTGATTTCACCGAGACTTGAGTCACCATTGCAGGGATCTCATCCTGAGGAGACCGTTTGGAACTAAACGGGCTAGGGAAGAAAGGTGACCGAGGAGACGTAACCACAATTGGGCTGGGAGTTCTTCTCGTCTGAGGAAAGGATCTGCGACCCTCCTCAGCCTTGCTATCCTGTCGTCTGATGGAAAGGCTTTGTGGAGATTGGTGTCCAACATCATACCTAGATATACTAGTCACTGAGTTGGAAGCAGAGAAGAATTCTTGAGATTTACCATGATCCCTAGATCTTGGCGAAGTCCCAGAAGCTTGTCTCGGTGTCGAAGAAGGGTCGACTCCGAGTCTGCCAGGATCAGCCAGTCGTCCAGATAACGGAGGAGACGGATGCCGATCCTGTGTGCCCACGAAGAAATCAGGGTGAACACTCTGGTAAATACCTGAGGTGCTGTGGAGAGACCAAAACACAGCACCTTGAACTGGTAGATCTTGTTGTCTAGGCTGAATCTTAAGTACTTCCATGAAGACGGATGGACTGGGATCTGGAAGTACGTGTCCTTCAGGTCCAGTGTACACGTGAAGTCTTGTGGTCTCACTGCAAGTCTGACTGTGTCCGCCGTCTCCATGCTGAACAGGGTTTGTTTGACAAACCTGTTGAGAGCTGAGAGGTTGATGACTGGTCTCCAGCCTCCAGATGCCTTCCTTACAAGAAAGAGTCGACTGAAGAAGCCTGGGGTACCGTCGACGACCTCCTGGAGAGCGCCCTTCTTTAAAATGGTCTCGACTTCTGCCCGTAGGGCTTGCCCCCTTGCCGATCCCATGGCAACGACACTGGATCCGCTGTCAGGGGAGGTAGAGATATTGTGAACGGGACGCGATATCCCTGACTGATTACGGAATCGGCCCTGAGTTGCTGCCACCTGATTGCCAACTTTGTAGGCATCCCCCCACTGGTGGACATGCAGGGGGATTGCCAATCCTAGCGTTTGCGGCCTCGGCCACTCCCTCTAGGATTTTTCCCTCCCCTGGAGGACTTTTTGCCTTTCTTGACTTTGACAGGAAAGGGCTTTAACACTGTTACCTTTGCTGCCACTGCCGGTTTCGTCGTCTCGGACGGACTAGATTGTTGAGGTGCTGAAGGTTTATAGGGCTTTGATGCAAGAGCCCTATGTAGGAAAGAGTCCTGGTTGGACTTCCTCCACCTCTCAGCTGCCTGTTCCACGTCTTTAGGCTCAAACAGATTCTTTCCCAAAATGGAATAATGTCTGAGACTGCTGACCTCGACGGCTGGGACCTTCGTATGGAACCTCTCTGCCACCGCATCACATCGTTTCAGCGTGGAATTAGCCCGCAAGTTCGAGACTTGGTGGGCCAGAAACTTAATAGTGCGGGTGCCCGAAAGGAGGAAGGTCTCCAAGGCCTTCCTGGTGCTCTCCTTAGACAGGTCTTCGGATCGCAACAGGATGTCAAGAGACCCCAGCCAGACATCCAGCCACGAAGTAGCCTGCATGGCACACTTCGCAACGTTCTCCTGACTTAGGATCTCTGTCGCCGAGAAAGACACTTGCCGGCTAGAGAGCCTCTCTAGAGGGACTCCCTTGGTGAGCTCTTCTACTGAATGGTGCAAGGGAGGAGCTAGGCAAGAATCCTCCATGATCTCAAAGTACCTCCTCTGGTGGATACGAGGAGGAGGGAGGAGCTTGTTGCCAGCAGTGGAACGGCTGGAGGAGGCGAGCTCGGAGAGCTGGCCCTCAACCTTATCCCTGGCACTCTTCTCCCCTTGGGACCAGGGCAAAGCCGCACTGGCCTTAGCGAGCTTCTGAGTGCCAAAGACTCGATCCAGGACCGTGTCCTAGCCCTCTCGGGGAGGAATCTCAGGATCCGGGAACCCGTTGAAATGCCTCATCAGGGTCAGAACCTGCCAGAAGGCATGCTCTGACTCCTGTGGCTCCCCTCCTGGAGAACTGGCAGCAAAGTCTCCCGTCCCCAAAGGTTCTTCTTGTGGGGACACGTGGACGTTCTCTGCGGGTCTTGTTGGCTCAGGTCAAATCCTTGAGGATGACTTGGGGATGGTCTGAGAGTCCTTAGGCTCCCTCCTGGGAAGAATACAGGACTCCAACCACGACGTCTGTGGGCTCTTCTCCGCCCCAACTCGGGACAATTCTCCTGCACGAGGTGGGGTTTCTCCCATTGGTGCGATGGGAAAACGTCTCACCTCGGTAGACGGAAAATCCTCATCCACAGGAGAGGGAGAGAAAGTCTGGGGGGGGGAAGAGCCTTCCTCAAGGACTTCCGGGGAGCCAGCTTGGCCCTGGGAGAAGTTACCACGACTTCTACACCTCTCTTCCTCTTCAGTGGGGTCAGAGCTGCCATTGATTTGAGGCACAACTCGGAGAAGGCAGGTTTGAAATCCTGCATGACGGCTCTGACAAGGGACCCGAACCTTGGCTGCTTACTGACTCCCTCTAGAGGGAAGGGGATTGGGCGATCCTTCGGAGTAGAAACTACA
Organism: Palaemon carinicauda; assembly: GCF_036898095.1. Taxonomy (NCBI): domain Eukaryota; kingdom Metazoa; phylum Arthropoda; class Malacostraca; order Decapoda; family Palaemonidae; genus Palaemon; species Palaemon carinicauda. The sequence continues at coordinate 32,147,864 of NC_090749.1, read as the reverse complement.
ACTGGGCCTGCCTGAAAAGAAAGGGAAGAAGGTTGGTTCCTGGACCTATCCGGAGTTTTCCCCTTCTCCTGCGGGAGCGCTGATCTGCGCTTGCGGGGGTGTGAACGTGAAGATGACGACCTAGAGGCGATCATTCCTGAAGCTCCGCGCGGGGGCTCGCGCTGTGAATCCAGATGGGAATCCAGATGGGAATCCCGATGGGAATCCCGTTAGGGATCGCGGTGGCGTTCGCGCGATGGAATTTTCCCTGGTTTGCGCGTGGGCACGCGGAGATGAAGGCGAGGGTGCGCGGGCGAACGCTGGCGTGCAGGAGAGCGATGGCGTGCAGGAGAGCGATGCCGTGCAGGAGAGCAATGGCGTGCAGGAGAGCGATGGCATGCAGGAGAGCGATGGCGCGCTGGCGAGCGATGGCGCGTAGGTGAGCGATGGCGCCCAGGGTGTGCAGGCAAGTGACTGCGCACAGGCGAGGGGGCGTGTGGGCGCACAGGTGATCTACAACGCGTGGGCGAGTGGCGCGTTGGCGCGGTGGCTAGCAAAGGCGTGTAGGTGATGGAGCGCGTGGGCGCGCAGGTGATTGGTGGCGCACAGGTGCGCGATCTGACGAAAGCAGAGGGTGCGCTGAAGGGTGTGCAGGCGCTTGTGCGCGTGGAGGCTATTGCTCGCGCGCGCGTGGGTGCGATTGCTCGTCCGCGCGTGGGTGCGCAGGATCTCGCTGAGCTCTAGAAGGCGTGCGCGCACGCGCAGGGGAAATAACCCAAGCGCGTGGGCGCGCAGGAGGGCGCACAGCAGGAGCTGGAACAAGTGCGCACGATGGAGACTGCGTGCGATGGCGCGCAGGTGAGGGCTAACGAGCAAGCGAGTTCCGAAGGCGCGTAGGAGATCGCTGACGGGAAGGAGAAGAAATATTCTTCCCTCTTGCCCCCAGATCCAGAGATCGTGGGCGCGCAGGCGAACGTTGGCACGCAGGCGAATGCTGGAGCGTAGGTGAAGAGCGCTGGCAAGAAGGAGATCGTGGGCGCGCAGGAGATTGTGGGCGCGACGCGCGCATCAGGATGAGGGCGCGCAGATGTGCGCTGGCGAGGAGAAGATCGCTGGCGTACAGGAGATCGCTGGTGCGCAGGTGAGATGCTGACGTTCAGATGAGTGCTGGCGAACAGGAGAGCGCTGGCTCGTAGTCTCAGATACAGGAGATCGCTGGCGCGTTGTCCCTGGAACAGGAGGTCTCTGAAGTGATGTCTCAGGAACAGCAGGAGAGCGCTTATGCGCTATTGCGCGTGGGCGTGCAGGAGAACGCTGGCGCACAGGGGATACCTGGCACTTAGAGGACTTACTCACAATGCGAGAAAGCCCCTTTTGCCCCGAAGAGACCTATGCCCATTGGATAACGGGGTGCGTGGGCGCCCACAGCGCGTCAGCGGCCAGGAACGGAGATGGGAGGTCAGCAGGTCTGGCAGGCGAAGGAGATCGTGAACGATCTGCAGAGAGCTCCAGGGATACTGCTGCAACGGTCAGTGCACAGCAAGGAGGATCTTCTGCGGGGACTGCGAAGACGAAGAACTGAAGAGGCGCCTCCTAACTCTCTTGTGGGGAGAAGGAAGGCCTCTATGGCGAAGATGAGGGTGAGCTTTCCGTCTGATACGTTCTCTGGGGGCAGCAGGCAGACCATCGGCAGTCCTCCGAAGTGGAGTCTCTGTTAGTGAACTCCCCCAAAGGGTAGAATCACCTGCAGGAGAGACCGTTGGACTTAGCTCCTCCCTTGAAGGATGTTTGAATCACCCCCTTCTAAGCTTTCAGCTACATCAGGAACCATAGCAGGGGTTTGACCTAGCCCGTCGGAAGCCCCTGCCACGAAAACGTCGACAATAGACAGAAGATCAACCTCTGCTTCTATCAGCAACTGTTTGACAGCAGCTCCCAACCTGATTATGTCAAACAGGGCTTCCTTAGAGGGTGAACCCTGAAGCCCCAAGGAACCCCAAAGCTATAATAAATCATTGTTAGATACATTGTTATCAGAAATATCCTCCCCGGGGGAGGAGGAGGAGCTGCGTCGCTATGGGAGGTAACTCTCTCTCCCGAACCCCGAGGTTGGTGAACATAAGTACGGCCTACGCTATTACTCGACGGCCTCTCGGGAGAGACCAATCGAGTGGGAGCTTCGGAAGAGGTTCGGGCTACGGAAGAAGAGTCCTTGGCATTTTCTCTCTTCAAGGAAACCCCTGAAGAAGAAATATCCCGTTAGGACTTCTTCTTCCGGCGCCGGGAAAACCTCTCCCACCGGGAGGTACACCACTCCCTACACTCACCACATACTTAATTTCTTTCACACTGTTGGCCCCTTCAAAAAGGACACAAAGTGTGAAGGTCGGTGTCCACCGCCGACATATAAGTTCCGCAAGGGCGGTCTGGTAAGCCGGGACACTTCCGCATGGTAGAGGCCTACTTCCAATTACACTGTATAAAAGATCAAAGGCTGTCAAAGTAAGCAAAGGTGGGAGCAGACATGTCTGATCGTCACCCGAGCCAGAAGTAAAGTGAGCTAATCACAGGTGTGTGAGGGGGGGGGGTAGGGCAAGCTACCCCTTCCTACCCCCTCGCTAACTAGCGAGGGGGTAGTAAACCCTCGTTATAATTCAAATGGCTCGTCATTTCAGCTACACCGAAAGTAATACCCATATTAAATAGCGTGGTTTGTATTTCAGTTACGGAATAAATATATATATATATATATATATATATATATATATATATATATATATATATATATATATATATATATATATATATATATATATATATATATATATATATATATATATATATATAGTACATAAAAATTATAATTTCCTTACACTGAAGAATTCAAACCGTGAAACCTGCATACATTCAACAAATGAACTAAAACAACATCTAAAAGAGGCCGCCATTATCATCCCCTTTAATTGTGAAAAAAAAAAAAAACAGACAAGACCAATTACAGAACTCCGATTAAACGGTTCCTCTTCAAAAACACCCTCCAATTGTTGAAAAGCTAAACGGGGAAAAAGAGGGAGGGGGGAGGGGGAGAGTGAGGAAAGGGGGAGGGGGAGGGGGAGAGGGGAGAAAGGGGGAGGAAAAAAATAACGATTGGTGAAAAAGGAAGGAGGGGGAAGAAGACTTGGTTCGAGATGTAATCTAAACTTTAAAGAGATTTGCTCTATTTATAAAAAGTTTCTGACGTAAAGCGGAGACTGTTTAACGCTATTACCGAAAGAGATAGAGAGAGAGAGGGAGAGAGAGAGAGAGAGAGAGAGAGAGAGAGAGAGAGAGAGAGAGACTTTGAATAAGGGCAATTTTCCTTATATGAAAAAAATAACCTAAAGAAGGAAGATTGAAGATCTTAGTAGTGTAGGGAGTTTCCTGTTTGAATTTCATTTTTATTTTCTGATTGGTGGAAGCGGTTGTTAGTTCGTGATTTATCTCCTATTTTCATTGGTGAAATAGTTGACGGTTATGGAATTTCTTCACTTAATTATATAGTAAGAAATGTAATAATCTATGATCATTTGTGATAGTCTATTGGAAACGTTCCTGCCTAGGTAAGTGTAGATGAGACTTGGTAAGCAGCTCTACTAGGACACTCCAAAATCAAACCATTGTTCTCTAGTCTTGGGTAGTACCACAGCCTCTGTACTATGGTCTTCCACTGTCTTGGGTTAGAGTTCTCTTGCTTGCGGGTATATGCGGGTTTCTGTTCTAACTAATTTCTCTTCCTTTTGTTTGGTTAGTTTTCATAGTTTATAGGAGATATTCATCTTAATGCTACTGTTCTTAAAATGTTTTATTTTTCTTTTTTTTCCTTTCCTCACTGGGCTATTTTCCCTTTTGGAGCCCCTGGGCTTATAGAATCCCCATTTTCCAACTATGGGTGTTGCTTAATAATAATAATAATAATAATAATAATAATAATAATAATAATAATCAGCTGGATTTGAGTCCCAGAAAGGTTCAAACTCGTTATGTCTGCAACCTCACTATTCTTGTGAGCTAAGGATAACGGGTTTGGGATAGCCTATACGTACACCTGACGAGTCATCAGTATCTAATTTTTGACCATCCCTGGTCCTAGCGTGGGTGTAGAGGAGGCTTGGGCATTGATCATACTTATATATGGTATTTCTCTAGGCCATTGTCCTGCTAGGGCATTGTCACTGTCCCTTGTCTCTAACATTCAAAAGAGACTTTCAAAACCTTTAAACTATTGTATCCTCGCATGCCCAGTGAGTTAAAAATTCAAATGCGTTAATGAGCTTGTAGGTCTTTTACTAGAGGCTAAAGATTTCCGGTTTCAGCACGTTTCATCAGAATAAATGCTCACCAAAGCATCAGGTGCCCAAGCCCAACCCCATACTATGGTGCCAAACCACAGCAGTGGCCTAACCAGTAAATAGCTTACACTCATGGTACCGGGCTGGGATCAATCTGCGGCCATGCTAAGCGAGCACGTTAATTGCTCCGTAAATTTTACCAGATAACGTAGCAAGGTTGGTTGAGTGGGGTTTGTACCTTGGTATAGAGGAGCATGATTAGAGAATCTTCATTCCAAAGGTCTTGGAAGGAGAAGAGATTCGTTTTTATACTTGCGTCTGCGGGCGAACATAGATAAAGATACTTTTATCATGATAGCATAGGGTATTTTCGCTCTTTAATATTATGGCTGTGTTATCTTTCGTGATGAGTAAATTGTTAATAAACAATAATTGAATTCAACAATAAGCTGTATAGAACATGCACTATTACATGTTAGTTGTTAGGAATACTAAAAAGAAGAAAATCATCATCATCTCCTCCTACGCCTATTGACGCAAAGGTCCTCGATTAGATTTCGCCAGTCGTCTCTATCTTGAGGTTTTAATTCAATACTTCTCCATTCATCATCTCCTACTTCGTTCGTGGTTTATAGTCCTCAGCAATGTAGGCCTGGATTCTGTTTTGAATAATACAACATTGCAAGGCACGCTTAGTCTCTCTCTCTCTCTCTCTCTCTCTCTCTCTCTCTCTCTCTCTCTCTCTCTCTCTCTCTCTCTAATCCAGCACCAAGTCGTCTCCCAAACTTCAATAGAAAAATAGAAGTTCAAAACGTCGTATGAGGATTTAAACTCGACCACTTTCCGGTCACCGGGTAATGAAGAAACCTAAATAATGATGAAGAAGGGAATATTGGTGAGTGAATGTGACAGTAATGATTTTGGTAAGGGTAACAGTAGCAATTGGTGGTACAGGAGAAAATGTATATATGTTGATGTGACATGCTTTCTCATGACGACGACGGTATTTATAATGATAATCTTCCACTTACAATAAAGTGCAGGTCTTTGCACATATACACACACACAAACACACACACATATATACAGTATATATATATATATATATATATATATATATATATATATATATATATATATATATATATATATATATATATGTGTGTGTGTGTGTGTGTGTGTGTGTGTATATACATATATTACATATATATAACATATATAAACATACATATAATAGATATATATATATAAAATGTATATATATATATATATATATATATATATATGTATATATATATATATATATATATATATATATATATATATATGTATACATATATATATATATATATATATATACATATATATATATATATATATATATATATATATATATATATATATATATATATGTATATATATATATATATATATATATATATATATATATATATATATATATATATATATATATATATATATATATATATATATATATATATATACAAGTCTTAAATGTCACACTGAGTGGCTACCACTTGGATACCACAATCTCCCACAAACTGTCCAAATTGCCGTGTGGTGATCAGGAAAGGGGTAGGGGTTGGGAAGGGTTGAATCTGTGTATGTGCGTTGGCATATCTATCTGAATATATCTAAATATTTAGCTGTTATTTTTAACACGTTGCGTACACTAGTAAAATGATAATGCCCTCAGGTATACTAATCTATCCGTTTGCTATTTTCATTCCCCTAATGGACTATTTTTCCTATTGGAACCCTTGGGCTTATAGCATCCTGCTTTTCCGAAGAGGGTTCTACCTTAACTAGTAATAAGAATAATAATAATGATAATAATAATCACTACGGGGGCTCTCATTACAGCACAAACCTCCACCACGGAAGTTCATTTCTTAACCTTCTCCTCAACCTTAGCCTTGACCATTGACCTAGGACATTCATTATTGAATCAATTCCATGTCTTAACATTAAAATTCATCACTGAAAGTTTCACTACTCTATGAGTAAATTTGTGACCAGGAAGTTGTTCACAAACAAACAAATGGACAAACGGAAGCAAAAACGTAACTTCCTCTCAACCGCTTTGGCGGAGGTAACAACAACAACAGCAATAATAATAATAATAATAATAATAATAATAATAATAATAATAATAATAATAATAATAATAATAATAATAACAATAATAATAATAATAATAATAATAATAATAATAATCTGACTGGGAAGTTTCGAACCAAACTTTGAGTTGCCTTGACCTTTCCCTAGTGAAATCCAAAGGTCTTTGAATACACCACGTATTGAACTGTCAATCATATTATTGGACACAAAAGTTAGGCAAATTTGACGGACATTTGTACGACCAAATATACTTCAAATCTCATAAAATTAATTTTGAATATATTTCTATAAAGACGCACATTTATAAAAACTAAATATATACCAAATCTCATGTTATGAATTTGATTTTGTTTATCTTAAAATTTTCATTTAACAAAATATCTATTTACACTTCTAAAAATAAAATCTAAATTAGTGAGTTTTACAAACATGAAAGAACAAATCTAAGAAAAAATGTTCATTTAACAAAGCTTTCAATAGACCACTTCTGCATGGAAATACCTTAACGTGGTGAAATGGTTTGCGTATCGCCATGACCAGTAAAGCTGTACTAGTCAGGGCCACCCATACTACGTTGCTATGATCGATCAGGCTGAAATCTCCCGTCATCACCAATCCGCAGTGGTCGGCGTGGTGATGAAAACTGGCAAAACCCCAGAAATGGGTTGACATTTCTAGGACCTTGTCCTGCAGTGGACTAGAAAATGCTCCAATTTGTTGTTGTTGTTGTTGTTGTGTTTTATGTATAATCGACCACAAATATATCGTACGGAAGAAAATTGCACTGAGGCTAACTACTTAACTTTCTTTGAGAATAAACATTGCATTTATCAAATGTCCCTTTTATTATTATTATTATTATTATTATTATTATTATTATTATTATTATTATTATTATTATTATTAAATGTTAAGCTACAACCCTAGTTGGAAAAGCAGGATGCTATAAGCCCGGGGCCCCAACAAGGAAAATAGCCCAATGAGGAAAGGAAACAACATAAAAATAGAATGTTTTAAGAATAGTAACAACATTAAAATAAATATATCCTATATAAACTATAAAAACTTTAACAAAACAAGAGGAAGTGAAACTAAATAGAACAGTGTGCCCGAGTGTACCCTCAAGTAAGAGAACTCTAGACCAAGACAGTGGAAGACCATGGTACAGAGGCTATAGCACTACCCAAGACTAGAGAACAATGGTTTGATTTTGGAGTGTCCTCCAGCTGCTTATCATAGTTAGAGTCTCTACTAACCTTACCAAGAGGAAAGTAGCCACTGAACAATTACATTGCAGTAATTAACCCCTTGGGTGAAGAAGAATTGTTTGGTAAT
>NC_090749.1:32130080-32132580 GCF_036898095.1 Palaemon carinicauda | reverse complement strand
TGATATGATATTGAGCAGCTGAAGGCTAGAAAGGAGAACAATATTCAAAACCCAGGTAAACTGAAAATTAAAGTTCCCTTCGGATACATTGATTATAAAAAAAGATGTGGAAAGGAATTTCTCAATATGCCTGTTTTTTTTTTTTTTTTTTTTTTTTTTTTTTTTTTTTTTTTTTTTTTTTTTTTAAGTAAAGAGGTCAAAATTTGTTTCACAAAACTAAATTTATGGTTCAGAATCACAACTAAGGTTTGAAATGAGTTGTAGAGTCTATAGTTGAAGCGACAGTTTTTACAAATACCTTGATGGTGAGAAGAGTGATTATTACCTAACTACAATCATACTGAGTTTGGTTACTGTCATAAAAAAAGTATCTACACACACTCCTACATACAGAAACACTTACACAACTCCACTGACACTATATACTGTATATATATATATATATATATATATATATATATATATATATATATATATATATATATATATATATATATATATATAGATAGATAGATAGATAGATAGATAGATAGTTAGATAGATACATTATGCCCTTTTTAACCCCTTCCTTGTCTAATTGCAACCCCTCTCACCATGTGTGTCTATTTCCTCTCCCTTCTAGCCGAGGAACGGGGAAATCAATTAGTTACAAGTCTAGTAATGAGGTTTATATATATATATATATATATATATATATATATATATATATATATATATATATATATATGTGTGTGTGTGTGTGTGTGTGTGTATATATATATATATATATATATATATATATATATATATATATATATATATATATATATATATATGTGTGTTTGTTTGCTTGCTTGTGTATGCGAGTACGTACAAAACTTGGAAGAGGCTGCTTACAGCTATTATCAATCTGCCGTAGTCTCTCTCTCTCTCTCTCTCTCTCTCTCTCTCTCTCTCTCTCTTTATGTATATATATATATATATATATATATATATATATATATATATATATATATATATATATATATATATATATATATATATATATATAACGTCATTATCATCATCGTACAAAAGGTATATCATATTAATTACAAACAAAATCATTTTGTGGACTGATAATGAAAACCAATTCCTACCGGATTGATATCAACAGTATGTGCAGTGATCATAATCCGACTTATTAGTAGATTTATTACCATTCTATCAGAGAGAGAGAGAGAGAGAGAGAGAGAGAGAGAGAGAGAGAGAGAGAGAGAGATTCCGACCGCGAGTTGTATGAACCAAATTTTGCAAATCACTTGTCTGAAACCCTTCGTTTTACTTCGCCTTTGCCAGTACAATATCCAAAACAAACAAACGAACGAACGAACAACAACCCTCTCTTGTCCGATTTCATTTTTCTTTGCCGTTGTTTGGCTTGAAATATTTTACTATTTCTTTTTACTGTGTCTTGGTCACAGACTCACAGCCACAACGGAAACGAACACGTAACACTACGTTATAGATATTCAAGGGTTAAAAAAGATGATCTTTTTTTTTTATTATTTGTTATTGTTCGGATTGTTCGTTGCATGCACCAGTGTAGTTTGGTTTTGCTTTGTTCACTTTTTGTGTGATATTGTTTTATTCGCTTCTCTTTTATATGTCAAATAATAATAATAATAATAATAATAATAATAATAATAATAATAATAATAATAATAATAATAATAATAATAATAATAATAATAATAATAATAAACATCTCACAACCCACCAGCAGCATTTCTGAGGAAATCTCAAATTCATTCAAACAGAGATATTATTAAAGCTGTCGCTCTAACTTGTCAAACATCGCATTTCCAAATGTGCCTTTGGCTGTACTACAAATTAATCCCATTTCAGTGTGCTTTTACCTCGACTTTGCCAAACGTAGGCTTCAGCTTGCATCCAGACACAGTCTTTGAAATGCTGTGGACTTTGAAGATGCTTGCTGAGAGAGAGAGAGAGAGAGAGAGAGAGAGAGAGAGAGAGAGAGAGAGAGAGAGAGAGAGAGAGAGAGTTAAATATGTCTATAATAGTGTGTATATAATGTATTTATAGAACCAAATCTTTTCTAAGTTGAATAACTTAACGCAGTGAAAGGGTTTGTATATCGCTATGACCAGCAAAGCGTTGCTATTTAGGATCATCCGAACTAAATTAGTTTGCTGTGAGCAATCAAAAAGATAAAAAAAAACATTTCCCGCCATCACCAATCAGCACTGGCCAGCACAGTTATAAAAGCTGGCCAAACCCCAGACATGAATAAAGACACGTCTTACGCCTTTATCCAGCAGTGGACTATAAACGGCTGCATATATTGTATGAATATATGTAGAATGTGTAGTCAGCCAATGTGACCACATGAGTGTGCGGCAAACCACTTTTATAAACAGAGAGATCATGTTCCTATGTTCTAAATGTCATAATTACCATGCATTCTATTATAAACTTAACAACAGTTTATAATAACGACAAATATCTCGCATCGTGATGT
>NC_090749.1:32117580-32120080 GCF_036898095.1 Palaemon carinicauda | reverse complement strand
TTATTATTATTACTACTACTATCCAAGCAGGATTCTATAAGCCCAATGGCTCCAACAGGGAAAAATAGCCCAGTGAGGAGAGGAAATAAGAAAATAAAATACATAAGTACTGAAATATTCTAAGATCGGCAACAACGTTGAAATAGATTTGTCATATAGAAACTATGAAGACTGACCTATAATCAGCCAATTTAACATAAACAAATTATATGCAAGTTTGAAGTTAAACATATTCAACTACCTGATTAGGAAGATCATTCCACAATCTGGTCATATCTGGAATAAAACTTCTAGAATACTTTGTAGTACTGAGACCTTCGTTAGAGAGGGCTTAACCTTTAGAATTATCTGATAAGAGCAAATAACCTTCATAAACCACAAATTTCTAAAAACTTCAAGAATAATTAGGATAAAAGGATAAAAATAATAAACATAAAATGATATAAGGGTTGGCAAACTGAACATTTTTACATTTATTTTCCGAATCTGTGCTGATTTTTTTTCTCTCTCTTTCATCGACCATAAATTTTGAAGATTAATCAGGCTTTTAATTCATCTTTTAACCAAACTTCTAGATAAAATAGATACCTACCCTCACGAATAGCATTATTTTTTAAATCATATAATGTAAAACCCGGCGGACTATATCATGTTGATTCGAACTTATGTTGCAAATATGTATTTGCCAGCGTATGCAAATAATGCGTTTGCATAGTTCCATGATCAATTAAATTCCGTCAAGCTTGCAAATGCATATTGTTAATTTTCGACGGCATTTCCTATTGTGTAAATATATAATTGCAGTTGAATTATATATCGTTTTTTAATCATAAATCATAAGTTTTAAAAATATAACAGGAAAAAATAAGTGATTTTAAACCATGTAAATATTAATTTTAATTTTAATCTCTTCTTTATGGATGTTACAGAAGATTTTTCATAGTTCGGATCTTCTCAGACAGTACCATCCTTTACCTAATACTAAATATGCAGTTAATTCTAACGTTGTAGCCATCTCCATCATAAAGCTCAATACTACATAGTATTCATGAAGTTTGATTCCAGCTACGACCATGTTGTGGAATGGTCTTCCTAATCAAGCAGTTGTGGCAGAAGATGTGATAACGTCCCTGACTGGTGAACGCCAGACTGGGGTTCGAGTCCCTCTCAAACCCATTAGTTCTTTTGGTCGCGGCAACCTCACCCTCCGTGTGGGTTAAGGATGGGGGAGTCTGGGGGAGCTGATAGGTCTATCTGCTAAGTTATCAACAGTCATTGACTGGCCCTCCTTGGTCCAAGTTTGGGTGGAAAGGGGGCTTGAGCGCTGATCGTATTTATGGTCAGTCTCTAGGGCATTGTCCTGCTAGTTAGGGAAATGAAACTGTCCCTTGCCTCTGCCATTCACGAGCGGCCTTTAAACCTTTAAACTTCATGAATTCAAACTTGCATCAAATGTTTCTATGACACGAATCTCTTCATAGTTTATGTGACATCTATTTCAACGTGGTTACTGATCTTAAACTATTTTATATTAATTATTCATTACTGTTCATATATTCATTATCATTATTATTATTACTTGCTAAGCTACAACCCTAGTTGGAAAGCAGGATGCTATAAGCCCAGGGGCTCCAACAGGGAAAATAGCCCAATAAGGAGAGGAAACTGTGCTGCTTTTCCCTATTGGAGCCCTTGAGGTTTTAGCATACTGCTTTTCAAACTAAAGTTGTTGAGATACTACCGCTAGAGAGTTGCGGGGTCCTTTGACTGGCCAGTAAGCACTATATTAGATCCTTCTCTCTGGTTACGGTTCCTTTTCCCTTTGTTTACACACACACTGAATAGTCTGGCCTATTCTTTACTTATTCTCATTTGTCCTTATTCATCTGAAAACACTGAGATTGCCAAACAACCCTTCTTTACCTAAGGGGTTAACTACTGTACTGTAATTGTTCAGTGGCTACTTTTCTCTAAGTAAGGGTAGAGGAGACTCTTTAGTTGTGGTAAGCAGCTCTTCTAGGAGAAGGACACTCCAAAATCAAACCATTGTTCTCTAGTCTTGGGTAATGCCATAGCCTCTGTACCATGGTCTTCCACTCTCTTGGGTTAGAGTTCTCTTGCTTGAGGGTACACTCAGGCCTGCTGTTCTATTTTATTTCGTTTCCTCTTGCTTTGTTGGAATTTTTATAGTTTATATGGGAAATATTTATTTCAATGCTGTTACTATTTCATTTTTCCTTGTTTCCTCTCCTCACTGGGTTATTTTCCCTTTTGGAGCCCTTGAGCTTATAGTATCCTGATTTTCCAACTTGGGTTGTAGATTAGCAAGTAGTAGTAGTAATAATAATAATAATAATAATAATAAAAATAATAATGATAATGATAATAATGAAACGTCCAACTACAGTCAGGGTCTTCATCCTCCCGGTGTTGAATTTCGCAATGATTCCAATCAATCAATAATATACTGAACTGGTCCCCTAGTGAGTGTAATCCAGAA
>NC_090749.1:32102580-32112580 GCF_036898095.1 Palaemon carinicauda | reverse complement strand
ATGCTAGAGAGACAGACAATGTCACAGATCAAAACCGGAGACATGATCATTCAGGTTCTTTTTAGTGCGAGGGAAGAGCGCAGATACAAGCATAATATATACAAAAGGAATTATGTACAATTGTGTGACACACGTTGGTACAGGAATGTCAGTCTTTATCAAAGAAAAAACACATCATGCCCTAGGGCATGTGGCACTCATGTGAAGTCTATGACATTTCACCTTGGTAAGAACAGTCTATTAGAAACACTAAGCGTCCATGAAATCACTATGTATCACACGGGGGCCAACACAGGCACCCGTAGAGTTAAAGTCCCAAGTAACTCGCTGTTCTATGCAGAGTTAAACGGCAGGTTTCATAACACTACCTGCGGCCACCACGAAATGTTTGACTTAATGCACTTGCTTCGCGTAGTGCTTGAAGAAAACGCGCGAAGATTTCCATCCTGTGAAGCTCTTGAGGCTTTCGAAATCCATACTCTGGAAGAAATTCAGAGAAGACGCGACTTTTCTAGGATCGTGACCTGCGGGTGTACTGTCAGGATCCGCTCTGCGAATGAAGTAGGTGATTTTCGCTCTTAGTTGTTTCAGTGACAGATCGCTACCCGATGTTTCTCCTTTGAAGAATTGACCTCCACCAAAGTCTGAAGTTCTTCGAAGATAGACCTTGAGACTCTCTACTGGACATAGAGAGACATCTTCCTTCAGGGGGCAGATTCTCCAGGGGCCCCATCTCTTGGTGGGTAATTCGTTTTTTGCGAGAAACGTCGGATCAGGGAAGAGGGTAAGTTCTCCTGTATCTGCGAACAGGATATGACCCTCGTCTCTTGATAATGCCACTATTTCGCTGACTCGGGCTCCCGAGGCGAGAGCAAAAAGGAATATAACTTTTTGAGTCAGATCCTTGAGAGGGCACGAATCATTGTCCAAGTTAGAGGCAAAATGGAGCACCTTGTCCAGGGACCAGGAGATAGGTTTTGGCAGAGGTGTTGGGCGTAGTCTAGCGCATGCCTTTGGTAGTTTATTGAAGATATCGCTAGACAGATCAATCTGGAAGGCGTACAGTAGTGGTCTAGTCAAAGCCGATTTGCAGGTAGAAATCGTGTTGGCTGCTAAGCCTTGTCACTGAAGGTGAATGAAGAAGGACATGCTAAAATCAATGGTGATTTCCGTAGGATTTTTTGCTTTGACGAACGAGACCCACTTTCTCCAGGATGATTCGTATTGCCGTCGTGTGGATTCGATCTTGTATTCCTCGAGGAAGTCTAGACTTTTCTTCGAGATCCCAAACCTTTTCTTTGCGGCTAGGGAGAGAAAATCATGAGATGAAGGTCCCTGACTTTCAGTGATGAAGCGAAGACAGTCGACTTCTGTACTTGCTGAGAGAGAACTGGGCCCGGGAGGGGATTCAGCGTGGGCTGCAGCTCCAGGACCAGGGCGTACCAATTGCTCCGGGGCCACTTGGGAGCCACTAGGGCCGCTGTCCCTTTGAAGGTTCTCAGTTTGGAGAGGACTTTCAGCAGAAGGTTGGGGGGAGGGAACAGGTATATCCTGGACCATCTGTTCCAATCCAGTGACATGGCGTCCACTGCTTCTGCTTTGCGGTCCTCGTACGGGGCCACATAACGAGGAAGTTGATTGTTGTCGCTCGTTGCGAAGAGATCGATCTGGAATTCCGGGACTTGGCGAGAGATGAAGGAGAAGGATCTTGCGTCTAGAGACCATTCCGTGATAGAGCGTCCGCCGTCACATTGCGGAATCCTTGTAGGTGAACTGCAGACAGGTGCCATTTCTTCTTTTCTGCCAGACGGAAGATCGGAAGAAACACCAGATTTATCTGGGGCGATCTAGAGCCCTGACGATTGAGACATCTGACTACCACCGAGTTGTCCAGAGTCAGACGGATGTGGATCGAGGGAGGCGGAGAGAGTTTCTTCAGGGTGAGAAGGACCGCCATGGCCTCAAAGATATTGATGTGAAACGTCTTGAAAAGGGGAGACCATGTTCCTTGAACCTGTCGTTGGTGGGAGTGACCTCCCCAACCCTCCAGCAAAGCGTCCGTGTGGATGTTGAGCGATGGAGGTGGGTGATGAAGAGGAATGGACCTTTTCAGGGCCTTTGCTTCCAACCACGGCTTTAAGAGTAACCGAAGTCTGTTTGGGAGCCGTCTCTTGAGGTCTCTTCGAGCGATGGATGCAGAACGTCTCCAGACTCCCGCGGCATCCTTTAGCTGTGCACGAAGCACTGGGTTTGTCACAGAGGCAAACTGTAGAGAGCCTAGAACTTGTTCCTGCTGTCGTCTTGAGATCCGTTTGGATTTCAGCAGTTTTTTGACAGACCCTGCTATTTCCTTCCTTTTCTTCTGTGGGATGGAAAGGCGGTGTGACTGAAGATCCCAATGGATTCCTAACCATTGGAACTTCTGAGCTGGAGAAAGGCGAGATTTCTTGGTGTTTATCTTGAATCCCTGTGTTCTAGGAATTGGGTGACTTTGTTGAAGGATCGTACACAATCTTCGGGCGATGTCGCCCAGACCAGCCAGTCGTCTAGGTAAGCCATCACTTGGACGCCGCGAAGGCGGAGCTGTTGAACGATGGCGTCTGCCAGCTTGGTGAAGATCCGTGGGGCCACGTTGAGCCCGAAGGGCATGGCCCTGAAGGCGTAACTTTTTCCTTTGGAGTCGAAATCCTAGGTAGGAGGAAGCGTGATGGTTCATTGGAACGTGCCAGTAGGCATCCACCAGGTCTATAGAGACCGTGTAGGACCCTTGAGGCAGGAGGGTCCTTATTTGTTGAAGAGTCAGCATCTTGAACTTGTTGTTCGCAATGAACTTGTTGAGGGGGGATAAGTCTAGAATGACTCTGAGTTTGTCGGAGTCCTTCTTGGGGACGCAAAATAGTCTCCCTTGGAACCTGGTTGACTTTACCCTCCTTATCACCTTCTTGTTCAAGAGTTCTAGGACGTACTCTTCCAGGAGGGGGGTTGACTGTTGGAAGAATTGCTGGAAGGCTGGGGGTTGTTGTGTCCAGCTCCAGCCGAGTCCCTTCTTGACGATGCTGTGTGCCCAGGGATCAAAGGTCAAACGATCCTGGAATTGGCGGAGTCTTCCTCCCACCGGAAGCACTTCATTGCTTCTGGCTTCCCGAGGGTTTGCTACCTCGGCTGCTGGCTCCCATTCCTCCTCTGCCTCTGGAGGGGCAGCGAGACACATCTCTGCCTGAACCTCTGTTTGAGCCTCTACCTTTGGGACGAAAGGTAGTGGTTTGCTGCTCAAATGCAGGGGTGAAGACCGGTGACTGAGATACCATCGCTTGGGTGACCAGCTGAAAGGTCTGTTGTGGCTGAGCTGCCACTTGGGGAGTAGCGGAACCCGGAAACTGCCGTCTCTGTTGACGCTGCTGGGGTTTGGGCTTCTGAGGTTTCCTCTTGGGTTGAGGGCCATCGTCCTGAGAGGATTTCCTTTTCTTCAACATGCCCCACTTATGGAGAAGGTTCCTGTTCTCCGTGGCGGCTTTGTCGGCGATCTCTTTCACTAGGGAGGAGGGAAAGAGGTGTTTACCCCAGATATTGGAGGAAATCAGCCTCCGGGGTTCGTGTTTCACTGTAGCGTTCGCGAACACGAATTCACGACAGGCTCTGCGAGCCCTAGTGAAGCTGTACAGGTCCTTCATGACAGTCGCCAAATGCGTTTTGGCTAGGACCATGTAGAAGTCTGGAATCCTAGTGTCACCGGCCATGACTTCAAGCTGTACCTGGAGGGACATTGATGCGGCAAGCCTCTCCTTCGTATCTTGTTCCCTACGAAGGAGGTGATCGTTGAGTTTTGGGAGGTCCTCATTAAACTGATGACCAGCATCGTCAGGCTTCAACTTCCCCACTGTGAATGTTGACTGGACGTCTCTCCAGTGTCTATCATCAGGGGGAGTAGTCAGGGAGAAGGGCCTACACTCCTCCAGTAGAGGGCGAGGTTTCCCTTCTTCCACTGCTTTCAGTACCGCAGTGAAGGCCTTTTCAATAAAGGGGAAGGTCGCATTGTTCGGTGCGACAAAGGTTGGGTGCTTTTTACTAAGTGCCGGCATCTTGGAATTGGTGAAGCCCCTACTCTTCACCGTGTTGGCTAGCATAGCCTGGGCCTTCGAGAGATCGAACACAATTACCTCCTTTGGTTCGGTCTCTTCTTTAGAGGCGGGTTCGGACCTGAGCCGGATAAGCCTCAAAATTCGGGAAGAATTCCACTTCCTCCAACGCGATCGAGCCGACCTTCTCACTGATGAAGATCTTGCTCGTGGTGATCGGCATGTGCTCGGCATACCTCCATGGGTTAGTGTCCGAGCAAGCAGGGAGGTCCTTAACCGAAATCCGTTTCGGTTGCTTAAAACTTCCAAGGTTAGGCCTGAATAGCTCGTGGGTCTCGCGAAGTTTCTTATCCATGAGGGCTTCAAGCATCTTGAAGACCTCCTGAGTGCCTGATGGGAGAGGATCCGGGGTGGCAGACGTCGAAGGAAGGGATTCCTCGGTCGGCGTGGGAGTTGGTGCAGGGGTAGGAGTGGGAGCGACCTCATGCTCCGAATCAGGGTATTCCACCTGATCTTCCTCATAGTCGAGCTCCTCGCCCATGAGGTTCCTCTCCGTTGTTTCCGACACTTCCGACATACGTTCCATGTTGTCGGAATCTAGACGGCACTCATGCATGGACTGGGCCATGACAACATCAGGTTCCACCACTATCTGGACGGTGGGAATCTGATCACTAGGGACCACTGAGTCTTTTGATGCCTTCGGAAATAGCAAGGCCCTCAAATCTTCGGTGGCGAGATACGGTCCGGTGGCGTTCTTCTGGAAGCCACGCACCCACTTGCGTAGTTTCTCCCGAGTGTTGTCCCTTACCTCCGCTGAAGGAGGATCGTCGAACGCTTCGACCAGACGACTCTTGCAGACTGTACAGTGCTGCGGGTCCCAGAATTTCAGGTCGCCTTTCTTGGCGGCGCAGGGGGCGTGGGTCCGACATGCCTTGTGCCCGTAGAAGTCTGGACGTTTCACTCCGCAGAAGTTGTGTTCACACTTCATATACTCCTCCTGTAAAAGAAAGAGATCATGAGTATATGGAAGGCATAAGAATGACTTACATTACTCTAAGGTTAAATTGTAAGTAATCAGAATTTCATCTAACATTAAATAATTCATGAATATTGTAATGTTTGAGAATAGGAGCGGGAAAGGAAGTAGATAGACACATACTTGTGAATCCCGCCCAGTCGGTTACCGTAACCTTATCAATAGGCAATTTCATTTGTGACCGAGGGACACAAAACGGAAATCCACATGGATCACCGTGGTGGGTAGAAGCTAAGTTTCTAGCAGAGATTGCCTGTGAGGTGTATCAGGGACTAAGACCATTCAGTTCCTTGGGGTAAAGGGGTAATGGGAGACCCCGTATAGATCTAGGTTCCGGCAACCGGCCGTGCTAAGATACACAGAGTATGCTGGAAAATTGTAATGTGCAAGAAGACAGCCCAGCCACTAGTAGGATGGTAAGACAATACCTATATATAGAAGTGGCTAAGCCATCTGGCTGCAGCGTAGGACTGTCGGCATGTTGTCGACAGGTAGTAGAAGGGGTGCATGTCCCTTGGCGCCTCCGGAGGGCGCCGGCAGGCCGACGGGACGCCGGAGGCCGCTCCAGCAGGGTGTAAGGCATCAAGACAGACACATTGAGAATCTATGCATAATACCAACTTGGCGACCGCCGGCACAGCGGCGGAACTCCGGCGGGAGGCGGCAGCTCCGGCAGCCGAAGACTGACGGCTTGGTGATCAGTTCATAAGACAATTAAGTATATGGTAGTATACCCAGACCGCCGGAAATCAATGCCGGCACGCCGGAGGCCGGCCCGAAGGTCGGACAACCGAAACTAAGTAAGGGAGGGGTGGATCATCAGTTGTATGCCGACGGAAGGCGGCAGCCCCCGGCACCCGGAAGGCTGACGACTTAGAGGAGGGAGGGTATCTTATGAAAGAGAGTCACCAAAGTGTAGGGTGATATCGCCGGCAGTAGAGGCGGCAAGGGACCGGCACCAGGGTAGATGGAGAGACAGATAAGGAGGGATTGGAGGGATAAGACCAAATACCCCTCCGGCATCCCTCCGGAGAGAGTGTACACATGATAGGAGTAGATACTCCTAGCATCCAATGGCAGGGGGCCGGCAGCCGGCCGGGTGCCAGGGTAACCCAAGGGAGGGTTAGAGTACACTCAAGAGGGGGAACCCCCTGCTGGACAAATCGCTGCCAGTGGCTACCCCCATAGGACGCTATGAAGGGTATGTGTACCAGAGCGGCCTGCTCAGCAGGAGAGCAAGATAGCCCTATCACTCCACCCAAGGGAGGAGTTGTAGGACTAGGGACAGATGTGTATAGGCAAGCCTATGTATGGGCTAGCCTACACCAAAGGGATAGGTGGGGAGGGAGAAGAAGAGGGGTCTTCCATAGGGGAGGCTCTGTACAAGAACGGCCACCAAGGAAAGGGAGGACGCTCCCTAGCCTAGGGTAGGTAACCAGAATGAGAACGGTGCAAGAGTACCATCTCAAACTATAAAGGTACAGAACTAGCGCCCCCCCCCCCCAGGCCTAACCTAGATAAGGAGTGTTAATTCCCAGGCTAGGTAGGTTGAAAGACACATCGCAAGTTGCAGGGAAGGATAAGTAACCATAAGCAACTGAGGAATGGCAGAGCCGTTCCTCTTTCTCGGTCGCAACCCTAAGGGGGGATCATTCCCTTAGGGTAGACAGAGAAGTGATAAACACTCTGATTGTGGACAAGATTCCCCTATATAGAAGGGGAAGCCTGGCCACTCAGAGGGAATGCCCGTAGGCAGGGAATGTAGGGAGCATATAGGGGTTCCTACATTTAGGTTAGGTTAGAAAGGAACGCAATCAAACCGGTCCCCTATATGGTCCCTGAAGGCGAAAAACACTTACATCACAGTTAACAGTATGATAAATAATGCCACTATCTTCATAACTTAACCTAGGATCACTGGAATATATCATGCATGAACACAAGTGCTAGGCAATCTAGCCTAGGGGCTAAGCTAGCGATCTAGTATGGGGTCGAACGATGACCGGATAATAGAGCGTTAAAACACGATATATGAAGTTCCTAGCTATGAAGACTAAATAACTAACAATATCAATTAATTAAGAGGCTGGAAAAAGCTGTTCTGGCTAGCTAAATAAGGCATGCAAGAGAACAGCGACGCCATAAAATAGCGTGTCCGGTAGCAGCACAGCTCCACCACAAAACACGAAATATTACGAAAAGTAGAAGTTACTTTACGGGCAGAGCTTATTTAAACAATACTGGGACCTGGTACTCAACTTTCCAGAAGAAGGCGAGGCTGAAGGTAAAGACATAACGGCGATGCAAGTCAATGAAAATCGCACAAGGGGAAATCCATCTAAGCAAGGTAGCTACAAGCAGAAGGATGAGGACGGACGTGACGTCATTTAGCAATGGCGCCCGTTTGTTTACGTTTCGAGTACCAAAAGTAGCCACGGACGAGTGTAACTGTGGAACGGCTCCCCAGTTATTCTCCACCTTTCCATATCAAAGTGTTAACTCTATATGGGGTGCAGATAGCTATGTGGCGTGTTAATACATGTGTCCCCTGTTGATATACGATGTCTTAAAGGGAAACCTTTAGGATACTCGCACCAGAAGTTAGAATTCTGTGATAACCTGTGGTGTAATTCTCTGGGAATATCCTTGTAGTTAAATATACCCAAGGAAGCTACCGAAGGAACCTTCCATCAGGACGTCATGGCTTGAGCCCAAATATATATATATATGTATATATATATATATATATATATATATATATATATATATATATATATATATATATATATTTTTTTTTTACTAAGATAAATAAAGGTATTATTTAGTCCCGAACTTCTCTCTCTCTCTCTCTCTCTCTCTCTCTCTCTCTCTCTCTCATATATATATATATATATATATATATATATATATATATATATATATATATATATATATATATATATATATATATATATATGTATATATTTATATATATATATATATATATATATATATATATATATATATATATATATATATATATATACATATATATATGTATATATATATATATATATATATATATATATATATATATATATATATATATATATATATATATATATATATATATATATATATATATATATATATATAATTAAACGTAGAAGCAGCTAAATGCTGCGCGTGCCATTCAAAGGTCTCTCATCAAAAGAAATAACCAGGTTTTAAAACTTCCCCAAAATTCTCCGGAGCCATTTTCAGCCCCAACTAAAGAGGTCCTTGACATTTGAAGCTTATAGGAAGTAAGAAAAGAGTAATAGTAATAATTTATTTGCTGATACACTTTCCGAAGCCCAGTGATATTTCACTCTTGAAGTTCACGAGCGAAAGAAGGAATGTTCTATCTCTCTCTCTCTCTCTCTCTCTCTCTCTCTCTCTCTCTCTCTCTCTCTCTCTCTCTCTCTCTCTCTCTCTCATGGTAAGTCGTTTACGTAAGAAAGAGTGGCACTAGAAAAGAAAAGTACAAATCACTGTCCCGTTTCTATTTTAACAGCTGATCATAGGTGGTGCATCGTGCCGTAAACTTCCTTTGCAGTAGTTGCTTCTTACACATTCCTGGAAGATTAATTGACCGCACATTATTAGTAGTGTACGCGATCTGTCAAAAACGACTGCTAATTATTTAGATAGATATGCACACACACGTACAAGCATCCGCCTATCACCACGGTATGGCTGCTCCTTCTCCCCATATCCGAGGGACAATGAGGGCTAAGCGTGACCGGAAAAATATATATCCAGACACTTTCTCTTTATTATATAGTGGATATTATCATTACTAGCTAAACTACAACCCTAATTGGAATAGTAAGATGCTCCAAGCCTAAGGGCTCCAACAAGAAATAAAGCCCTTTTAGGAAAGGAAATAAGGAAACATAGAATAGCGTGACTGATTGTACGTACCATACAAAAAAGTTTAACACAAGACAGTGGCAGACCTTGGTACAAAGGCTATGGAACTATATAAGACTAGAGAACAATGGTTTCATTCTTGAGTGTCCTCCTAAAAGGGCTGCTTACTATAGCTAAAGAATCCATTTACCTTTGCCAAGAGGAAAGTAGCCACTGAATCATCACAGTGATTAACCTCTCGAGAGAAGAAGATATTGTTTGGTAATCTCGGTGTTGTGGCAAGTGTATGAGGAAAGAGGAGATTGAGTGAAAAATAGGTCCGACTATTCTGTGTATATGTAGGTAAAGATAAAATGAGCCGTAACCAGAGAAAGGGATCCAATCTAATATTCTATGGCCACTCAAGGGACCCACTAACTCTCTAGCGGTATGATCTCAGCGGGTGGCTGGTGCCTTAGCCAACCTACTACCAAGCG
The DNA here is from genome assembly GCF_036898095.1 of Palaemon carinicauda. NCBI lineage: Eukaryota > Metazoa > Arthropoda > Malacostraca > Decapoda > Palaemonidae > Palaemon > Palaemon carinicauda. Next base: position 32,103,095 of record NC_090749.1, on the reverse strand, counting down.
GTAAGCAATCACTTGACAGTTACAGTGCAGTAACTGAATACTGCACCAAGTTTCCCTGTCTTATGTTCACTTTAGCCCTAACTGCATATCACGAACCTTCCTTTCTTACTTGTCTCCACCTCAATCTATCTAAACCATTTCAGGCCATCTTTTCCTACTACTTTATCACTTTTAAGTTATGCACGCTATTCACCGATCTATTCCTTAACACAATGGCTCACTTATGCTACAGCTTTTACCACTTCTGGGTATCTCAACAACATTTCTCTATATGCTAACTCTATCACCCCATACACTGAGCAAACATTTCCTCTCAACAGTTTCAACCCTTTATCTTTTATTCACATACAGCATATGTAGTTCAATTTCATCACACCATTCATAAGATGTCAAGTATCCATGAGGACATAACACTACCTTACCTCAGAGTTACATTCACACCAAACCAGTCACTCTCCCACCAGCATACTCTAATATGTCTCAATTTCTTCACAAAAAGTTTTCATTGCTCTCAA
>NC_090749.1:32057471-32062471 GCF_036898095.1 Palaemon carinicauda | reverse complement strand
ACGTGTAATGGGAAGAGATAAATGGAAATAAATATAATTCTTCTACAAAATAATGATAAATCAAATGTACATTAATGTTCATAAACTGTACGTACTGTAAATAATATACAGCATAATATTAGATATCTATACACCTCCCTCCCCCTTTACGCTCGTAGCAGTGTCTCCAGCGGAACAGTAATTTCTCTGAGCTTGTCGAGGTGAATGACGAGGGACATTGGAGGGTTCGGATGATGGCTCTCTTTCCTGGCCAGAACAAGGGGACACAGGGTCTTGGGGAGAGGTGCCATCACTTATATTAGCCACTGGGCGTAAATGTCATTGGTTTCGAAACCATACACGACCACTTGGAAGGCGTACTTCATACTTTTTGGACATTCCGTGTCCAATCACAATACCAATCTTGTCCCATTGAAGTGTCGTTGCGTCCTGTATCCTCACTCGTTGGCTGATGATGAGCTTGGGTTGATGGCGGGCATGAGAGTTGTAAAGGCTCACAGCCTGGTTGGTTTGGGCAGCAGTGCGGCGGTCGTAATCATCGGTCTTGGTTTGCCACTCCTCTTTGAATGATCTGGGGTGGGCTGGAACAAAAGTGCAGAGAGGATGGACATAGAGAATCTGCGCTGGGGAGCGTCAAGCAGGGTTCGGTGTATTCCGAAGCTCTATCAGTCCTCTATCAAAGTCTTCATAATCTATGTTCCTGGATGGGGTGGTCTTAAGGATAAGGAGTTTAACAGCTTTTACGGCGGCTTCTGCGTGTCCATTAGATCGAGGGTAATGTGGAGATGTGATGATGCGATGAACTCCCTAGCGGTCAGCAAATTGCTTGAAGTTGTGGCTGGAAAATGGGGGTCCTCCATCAGTTTGTAAGCGGAGTGGAACACCAACCTCGCGGAAAAAAACAAAGAACATTCTTGTAACTCTGGCTGTAGTTGTGTCGCGTCCTAAGGGAACAACCACAGGCCAGCCTGAAAGTCTATCAGCAATAACAAGGAAGGATTTTTCTGCTACGTAGAAGAAGTCAGCGACACACTTTCAAAGGGCCGGGATGGATGGTCGTCACACATGTAAGGTTCCTGTTGCTGACTATGGAGAAGCTGTTGGCAGGCCTCACAGCTTTCTACTTTACTCTTAATATCTGCATAGATGCCTGGCCAGAATACTGTCTGCATTGCACGACGTCGAGTAGCTTCAGTCCCTAGGTGGCTGTCGTGGAGTCGATCCAAGATGCGTTGACGGAGGGCTGCAGGGATGACTATCCGGGGTCCATACAATACCAACTCTCCATCTGCGTAAAGGTTGTCCCGCAGCTTCTAATACGGGAGGGTGGAAGCGTGGAGATCATTGCGGTTGGTGGGAAAGCCGTTGGATACATAGTGAACGAGACGAATGTAATCTTGATCCTGAAATGCGGCCATGCGGATTTCTTGAAGAGACTTATCCTCTTTGATGATGGGTCCTGTTGCCTGGCGGTGCTGGCAACGATATGCCTGACATGTGCAGTCGAAGTAGTGCATTCTTCTTCATCTTCAAGTGTGGGGTGACTGGTTGGGGAGCGAGACAGGGTGTCTGGTATGCAAAATTGTTTCCCTGCTCTCCATACTGCAGTGAAGATGTAGGGGGCCACTTCATCTTGAGACGTTGAAGGCGTGGATTCTCAATAGCATCCAGAGTGTAGTGATTGAGAATCGGTATCAAGGGATGAGGATCAGTCATGAAGGTGAAATGCAGAAGTCCGGACAAGTATAGGCAGCACTTAGCTATAGCCCAAGTGACTGCAAGTAGCTCCAGCTCTATGGTGGCGTAATGAGTCTCAGTGTCCGTAAGGAAACGAGAGCCACACTGGATGAGGTGCATCTGACGTCGGCCGTTATCTTGAAGTAGGGCATAGCCGAGACCATATAGGGGTGAGGCATCTGTTTGTAGAACTACAGGTGGGGCAGGATTGAAGGGTGCTAGGACAGGAGGTGAAGTCAGAGCTGTCTTGACTTTATTAAATGCTCGCTCATGGTCGGGCGTCCAGACGAATGAGTGTTTGGGGCTCATAAGTGGGCGTAGGGGCTGTGCTGCTGCTGCGATGTCTGGAGTGAAGTCCGCAAGTTGATAGACAAGACCCATAAACGACCTGACATCTGTGACATTATATGGTGTAGGAAAGTCCCGTATAGCTGATACCTTGTCAGGGTCTGCTGAAATACCATCGGATGATAAGACATAACCACAAAAGTTAACTCTAGGGGCGGCTACAGTGAACTTGTCCTTGTTGAGGGTGATGCCATATTGACGGCATCTGGTCAGCATCTGGTGCACGTGTTATAGGTGGGAAGGGAGATCCTCGTCAGAAAGGAGGATATCATCTACAACCTTCACACAGTTGGGAACACCTTGTAGTGCCATATCTCCACAGAGGCAGTATGCATCACCTGTTGCTGAAAATCCCATTGGGCCGCGACAGTGATGGAATCTTCCGTACGGAGTTATAAATGTAGTCAGGTGGCAGTCCTCTTCTGCCAACTCCATTTGCCAATAGCCGTGCAGGGCATCTGCTGTGGTGAAGTACTTTGCAGTAGGAGAAATGTTGCGGACAGCATCATGGGACGTTGGTGATGGGTGTGTAGGGCGGGCTACCTGAGAATTTAGATGGGTGTGATCCACAGTGATGTGCACACCTTTGTCCTTGGGTACCAAGACCATGGGATGGCACCATTCAGAGGGTTTGTCGCCTGCTGGTCTGATGATTCCTTGTTGCACCAAGGAATCAAGTTCTTCTTTCACTTGATCTCTGAGAGCAAACGGAATGGGCCTGGGTGTATGGACAGCGAAGGGTGTAGCGCCAGGTTTCAGGTGAATCCTCATTGGAGGGCCTGCCATTTTCTTTAGTGGCTGGGTTTGTAGATTCTTCTTGGATATGAGGACGTCCCTGAAGTGCCGAAGAAAATAGTCCTTAATAGCTGCGGATGACGTCATAGCGGAGGCAGGAAACTGAGCGCATCTGATGACATGTGTTACCTTGAGGATAGGCTTCGGGAAATCCTGAGACACTATGGCAAGGGCTCGGCAATGTTCATGAGAGAGGAGGGGAGTCTGGATATCCTCATGGACATGTATGGTTGCTGAGCAAGACTTGTTGCCAAGACAAAGTTTTGCCTGGAAATATCCTACAGCCGGTGTCATGGGGGATCCATCTGCTGTCACGACGTCTGTCATGGGTGGAGGTTCAAGGCTTGTGCCAATCACTGTGATTTCTGCTCCTGTATCGGGGATTAGCTGGATATGTGATGATATATTGCCAAATGACAGAGAGACAGTGACTGGTGTGGGCGACTCACTACCCGAGTCATCACCCACGAAATGGCAGCTGGTGTTTGACTTAGTAGTAGGAGGTGAAGCTGTATATCCAGTCTGACTTTTCTTGGTAGACATACACATCTTCTCAAAATGTCCCTGTTTCTTGCATCTATTACACTGAGCTTCCTTAGCAGGGCATTTCTGAATGCGGAGCCAATGACCTGTTCTTCCACAGTTATTGCATGATGCACCAGTGGCTGGGCATTGTCCGGAATCGTGTTTGCGAGAGCAATATTGACAATGGTCACTGTTATCAGACTGGTGACAGCGTTGTTATGATGAGAAGTCCTCTTCTGTAGACGCTGGTTCTTCTTGAATGCAGATACTTGGTTGACATGGCTAGGGGAAGATGCAATGGCTGATGCAGTTGCACGTTAAGATTCGTAGGAGCGGCAACATGTCACAAACTCTGCGAGGGTAGATGAGGGTTGGAGGGGGATAAGGCGTTGTATTAACTCTTCGTCTCTCACACCCATCAAAATTACCATCTACAATTGCCGTTCAGTGCAAGAGGTGGGGTTGCCAGTGCACAAGTCCACTTCATCAGCAACATCCTTGAGGTGTGCGTAGTAGTCTGCAAAGGATTCTCCGATAGCCTGTTTACAGGACAACAATTCCCTGCGTCATAAGGCTTCATTTCTAAGGCTGCGAAAGTGCTTCTGCAGTGTATCCAACACCTCTGTAAGGGAAAGTGATGTGCTGGGAGGGATGCCCAGTGTATGCATAAGAAGGGGCTGGACGTCCAGGGAGATGCAGGTTCTCAGGTGAATCAGCTGGGAAGTTTGATGTAATCTATCAAATCCAACTAATGCTGCATAATCCTAAAAAACGGAGTCTCCATTGGCGAAACGCTTGATACGTTGCATCTTGCTGCAAGAGAGGTGGGGGATGGACCGTAGGCTTGCTAGAAGTTGTAGGTGTATGCACTGAGAGGCCAGGGGTTAGGGGAACAGGTATAACAGGAGGTACAATTATGGGGTTAGGGTGCTGGGGTTGCGATGCCGCAATCTGTCCTGATAGCAAGGAGAAAAGGGACATGAACCACTGGTTGTCTTCTTGTCTTGATTGCTCCAACTGTAGTCTGAAGGTCTGCTCCTCTTGTCATCGCCGGTCTTGTTCTTGCATGCTGGAAGTCTGTAGAAAATGGATGAGATGAAGTATATCATTATTGTGGTCTCCTGACCTACTGGGAGTCAGGAGAGGAGGGAGAATGGTGCTGGTATCTTCATCAGCAGTGGGGAGGTACAAAGGTACTTCGTCTGTCGTCAAACCCTCCGTTTGTTCCTCTGCCTGATCTTCTGTCAGATCCATTAAATCAATTAGCTTGCTGAGCCATATTGAGTTTGGTGTCGTAAATGAGCTTGAAATCTGTAGAGAGCCAGAAAAAAATATCCAAATCGCTGTATGTTACCGAAAGAAAGCACTTTGGATAATTAAAAATTACAAAGTTTATCAGTGAGTTTGTAAAATAAGCGGCAGTTGGGCGAGATGAGCAAGTGTGTGTTGCGATCAGAGGGGAGGCGGGTGGGGTCACACTGGGGAGAGTGTGGCTCTGGAGTCTGGGCGAGTGGGCGAGAGCCTCGGGCCTCAGTCACCATTGATGTATGAAAGGAGGAGGACGGCTGGTGGGGCTGCTGAGAAAAATGGCGCCA
>NC_090749.1:32044971-32052471 GCF_036898095.1 Palaemon carinicauda | reverse complement strand
GTGGCCCTGACTAGTATAGGTTTACTGATCATGGTGATACACAAACCCTTACACCAAATTGAAGTATCCCCATTCAGAAGTGATATATATATATATACATATATATATATATATATATATATATATATATATATATATATATATATATACTAATATACGTATATACGTATCGACGTTGACTCTTCTTTGCTATAAAGGGTGCCTCTAGGGAAAATTAATATTACAGTCTACTAAATTCGAATAATATCCCTGACGTTGTTAAAGTGAACTTGTAATTATACGGATATAACTACATGTATATGTAAATATTAATCACAGTGGCAATTTAGTACCGAATTCTACCATGGGAATATCATATCAACTATCTAGAGAGATAGCTCAATTGGTAGTCCTCGCAGACATGGTTTCGGTTGAGTGGCATGAGTTCGAATCTCTGTCCAGTCAGAAGCTATTCCCATGAATGAATTCCATTGGATATACATTCCCAATGTATGATTCGATATTAAATGCCATTGAGGTTGATATTTATATTGATTAATTTCACGAGAGTTAGTGATATATATTCATCTGCATGTATATGTATGTCGTTTCTATTTTTGCGTCCATCAATAAGCAGGTACTTTAAATGACCATAATTACCACTCAAAATATTGATTATTGATTGCTATTACTGTTTATTGGGGGGAGGGGGTGTTGCATTATAACCTAATGGTTTAAATGAACTATGTTTAGTGAGTATACACTTACCTATGCATATATATATATATATATATATATATATATATATATATATATATATATATATATATATATACATAATTACATATATATGTTTGCATATGTATATATATATATATATATATATATATACATATATAAATATATATATATATATATATATATATATATATATATATATATATATATATATATACACTTATATATATATATGGATACATATATGCACTTATATACATGTGTGCATTTATGTATGCTGTAGGTATATATATATATATATATATATATATATATATATATATATATATATATATATATATATATACATATATATATATATATATATATATATATATATATATATATATATATATATGTGTGTGTGTGTGTATAGTTATATATATATATATATATATATATATATATATATATATATATATATATATATATATATATATATATATATATATATATATGCGTGTATGTATGTATGTATATGTGTGTATGTATGTATGTACATACATTGTATATATATTCACACACACATATATACATGTACATATATATATATATATATATATATATATATATATATATATATATATATATATACATATATATATATATATATATATATATATATATTATAAATATACAGTATATATATATATATATATATATATATATATATATATATTTATATTCATATATATACATATATATATATATATATATATATAAATATATATATATATATATATATATATATATATATATATATATATATGCATATTGATATAATGTCTTCTCCATTTATCTTCCATTTGGATTCCACGCTTTTGGTGATAAGGGTATCCAAATCACACGATACTCCTTATATATATATATATATATATATATATATATATATATATATATATATATATATATATATATATATATATATATATATATATATATATATGTATATATATATATATATATATATTTATATATATGTGTGTGTGTATTTACGTATATATATATATATATATATATATATATATATATATATATATATATATATATATATATATATATATATATATGTGTGTGTGTATATATATATATATATATATATATATATATATATATATATATATATATATATATATATATATATATATGTGTGTGTATATATACATATATATATACACACATATATATATATATATATATATATATATATATATATATACAGTATATACATCTTCTCTTTATTCAAACACTCCAGTTAAAACCTCTCCACCATAAAGAATATCCATTTCACTTCAGCAACTATTCTTCAAAGTCCTCAAATACATATTCCCCCAAGTTAAAAGTCGTCCCCAATTTCAGGATAAGACACCAAGAAATAATCAACATTTAACAATCTTTTAATAGCCACTATATATGGAAATGAGCTCTCATCCTTCTCAGAGTTAAGGATAGCGTTCATGTTTATTCAAGGTGATACGAATGACATATTTTCTTTTAAGGTTTCTGAGTTGTGGATTATTATTATTATTATTATTTAAAAATGCCATTATATCTTTCTATCGAAAATAACTACAATATTCAAGTTATCTTAGTAATTTCTTTGTCTTTACCTTAAACCTTATTTGTCAAGTTACTCTATATTCTAGAGATCGTGATTTTCTGATAGTAAAATTAAGATTAATCTTCCTTCATTCACAAATCATTTTATAACCAAGAAACTAAACTTCATATAATGATAAAGAAAAATACTTTGTCAATAAAGGTCATTGAAATATGGGACTGACCTGATTAATGGTAAGTGGCTTAATGAATATTTCTTTCATGTTCAAAATCAAAAATTCTCTATTTTCTGACTCAAAAACGTAGATTTATTTTCAGATTAAGGAATTTTTTTTAATGTTTTTTATCTTGAATTCATCCATGATATATCTGTTTCATGATTTCAGAAATTCTTATCCATGAACGCAATACCAATTAAAAAATCAATTATTATTTATTCTCTCTTATATTTTTGTTAAGAAATATGAATTTTCATTAAATGCTGAGATAATAAGATTAATAATTCATTGATGCTTGAGTATTATTGATATATAAAATTCTAGGATTTGACACAAGTTGTCTAGTTATAATTAAAAAAATACTGCAATAGTCATATCAATTATCTATATGTTGATAGAATAAGTTTCAATACTGTAAATGAAATTTTCTTGGGTAGGCCTATTAGTAAGATATGATCTTCCTAATCAGACAGTGTTTTTATGTTGAACAGTCTAAAATAAGTTTCTCATCATAGTTTATATATGACAGATCTATTATAACGTTGTTTCTTATCTTGAAATATTTTATATTAATTATCAATTACTTATGTAGTTTATTTATTTCCTGGTTTCCTTTCCTCACTGGGCTATTTTTCATTGTTGGATACCTTAGGCTTATAGAATCCTACTTTTCCAACTAGTGTTATAGCTTGACTAATAATAATAATAATAATAATAATAATAATAATAATAATAATAATAATAATTATTATTATTATTATAATAATAATAATAATAATAATAATAATAACAATAATAATAATAATAATAATAATAATAATATTAAAAGTCAATATGACAAAATACAAAAGAAGAAATGTATTATCGTATTGAAACTGACACCAAAATAATCACGACATGAGAGACTTGATACCTCTATTGATACCGATGATACAAATCAGAAAACGAAAAACATTCTATCATAGAAATCATAAAATGAGAAATATATCATCTTAATTAAAATTGATATAAGAAATCAAAATACGAGAAACATTATTTCTAGTGATACCAAAATATCTCGGTTCACAAATCGAGAAATATACTATCGCTACTCAAACCTACATCAGAGATTACAATACTAGAAAAATTATCGCTACTGAAACTGATAGCAGATATCACAGGATGAGAATATATTTCCTTTAATGAAACTAATGGAAAAAATCACATACCTATTGAAATAACCCAACGAAAAACTCAATACCTCTATAGAAACGGGTAGAATAGAATCGCAAAATGAAAAATATCTTATTATCTATTGAAACATAACAGAACACAACACAGGAAATATATTTTTTTTTTTTGCAGAAACTGATAGCAAAATTCAGAAAACAAGAAATAAATCATGTTTCTCTATTGAAACTGATAGTAGAAATCAAAACATGAGAATATATTTCATTTATTAAAATTGATAGCAGAATTCCCAACATGAGAATATATTTCTTTTATTGAAAGTGATAGCAGAAATCACCAAACGAGAAATATGTTATTTTGTATAGAAGCTAATAGCAAAATTCACAACACCAGAAATATATCATCTCTATACAAATAAACTCGCAAAACGATAAATATATTATTCCCTTTAGAAACTAATAGCAAAATTCACAATGTCAGAAATATATTATCTCTATAAAAATTGATAAAATCACACAAAACAGTAAATATATTATTCCCTATAGAAACAAATAGCAAAATTCACAACACCAGAAATATATTATCTCTATAAAAACTGATAAAAACTCGCAAAAACGACAATATATCATTCCCTTTAGAAACTAATAGCAAAATTCACAACGCCAGAAATGTATTGTCTCTTTAGAAATTTATAAAAACTCACGAAACGAAAAATATATTATTCTCTATAGAAACTAATAGCTAAATTCACAACGCCAGAAATATATCCTCTCTATAAAAACTGATAAAAACTCGCAAAACGATAAATATATCTTTCCCTTAAGAAACTAATAGCAAAATTCACAACGCCAAAAATATATTATCTCTACAGAAATTCTTAAAAGCTCACGAAACAAAAAAATATATTATTCTCTATAGAAACTAATAGCAAAATTCACAACACCAAAAATATATTATCTCCACTGATACCCTTCTAACATAGTGTTAATAATTTTTTTCCCTTAATTTTTTCAGATCCAACTTTGCAGTGGGATTCTGAATGTTATATGTTTGAGTCTACTAATACGGCTTCAATGATAGAATGCCAATTTGGTTGGTACCATTCTTGACTCTTTCTTTTGTAAGCATATGTTGAGCATAGCTGATCAAACTTATCAACTTCCCTCATATACTTATTGTATTCTACATGAACACATGGCTTGTCTATTTCTGTCACTTTTTTTAATGAAATTTCACTTTATATGTACCTACTGTTTCTTTTAAAGATACTTGGCAAGAAGTAGAGGCCATATCACACACATAAAAGAAAAGAAAAAAGAATAATTCTTCAACCAAGAGTTAAAGAAAAAAATTAAAAGGACAAAGTCAGCTGACTGATAAAAGCAGAGCAATGTCGAATGTTTTTCTAATGGTATAATAATGATAATACCATAATTTACAACTATATATAGAATTTATGATACTGTGAAACAAGCATTTATTAACAAATTATATCTTTATTAACAACTTGTATCACTAAATTATGGAGTTAAAAAATAAGGGACCGAAAGGCAACTAACAAACTGAACATCAACTGACGAATGTAAACAAAGATTCGGATTCTTTTCTCGTGAATGTGTTTGTTATTTGACTATTATTTATTTTATTGAGTAAAATTCTATACCGTTGTCTGAAAACACCATTCATTATCTGTCACATTTCTTAACACCCAATACTAGGAAATACGTTTTTATTGTGTAGTTGTCACGGCAACTGTTCAGCTCTAATATAAATAAACTTTTACTTATGGTAAACGAACTTTGGAAAACATGATATTACTATAACTATGAATAATATTGATTTATATTGAAAAAATAACATGCATACATATCATAATTTAATGTTGACACAACGTGAAAATAACAAAATATTACCAAAATCATCGAGTGAGTGGGAGAAGCATGACGAGAGTTTCAGAGAGTGAGTAGTTCATAAAATCGGCACCAGATGGCAGCATGTAGAAGCCAGATGAATCGTCAACAAAAGGCGCTAAGCTTAAAATTTCTTACGCGGTGTGGAGTAAAGTCGTTCTCCGCAGTGAAAGGTTATGAATCTGAGTAAACTAAAGTTGTTCTAATAATGATAATAAACACTATAAGGGCTACATTATCCCTCCTGACACCTATACAGAAAGATTATAATAGAGAGAGAGAGAGAGAGAGAGAGAGAGAGAGAGAGAGAGAGAGAGAGAGAGAGAGAGAGAGAGAGAGAGAGGAGAGAGAGTAATCTCTCTCCTGACACCTAAAATAGATTAAAATACTGTGTGTATATATATATATATATATGTGTGTGTGTGTGTGTGTGTGTGTGTATGTATGTATATATATGAGAGAGAGAGAGAACCTTTCGACAGCTCTCTCTCTCTCTCTCTCTCTCTCTCTCTCTCTCTCTCTCTCTCTCTCTCTCTCTCTCTCTCTCTCTCTCTCTCTCAACAGAGCCATAACAAAACACATCACTATTGGCATAAAGTCTCTGCTATGACCCATTAACATGGGTGATGTCAGGCAGGTTGGTTTCTAATGCAAGTTTAGTGACCGATAAAAAGGGGAGATAAAACAGGCAGACACTGCAAGCAAGATATTACAGTCTAAAATGAACGCATAATTCTGTGCTGGAATTACGATTTTCAAGAGTGCATATTAGCAATGAATTATCTATTTACTATCAATGGACAAATTGGTTTAAATGTTACTCATGAGTGTATATTAACAATAAATAATTTATTTATTATCAATGGGCAAAGGTTACACATGAATGGCAGAGGTAGGGTACAGTAACAATGCCCTAGAGACTGACCAATTATCAAAACGAGCTAAGATACAACATTAGTTGGAAAAGCAGGATGCCATAAAGCCAAGGCCTCCAAAGAGGAAAAATATCCCAATGAGAAAAGAAAATAAGGAAATAAACTATAAGAGAAGTAATGAACAATTAAACTAAAATAATCTAAGAACAGTAACAATTGAAATAAATTTAGATCTTTTGTATAAAAACTATAAAAAGACTTAAGTCAGCCTATTCAACATAAAAACGTCCTCTGTAAGTTCGAACCTTTTAAGTTCCACTGATTAACTGCATGATTAGTCACAGCTGGAATGAAACTTCTAGAATATTTTGTAGTATCGAGTCTCATGATAGAAAAAGCAAGACAATTAGAATCAACTGCATACCTAGGACCAGGAGGGCCAGACAATGGGTGCTGATGACTCGTCAGGTGGAATAATACGCTAAACTAAAGTCAAAATCCTTAGTTTATAAGGATAGTGAGGTTACAGACAGGAGACTATTGAACTTGGGAGGGTCTCGAACCCCACTCTAGCAGATCGCCAGGCAATGACGTTTCCAACACGATTTATTTGTAATTATCAACCCATGGAAAATTATAATAAAAAACTGATAATAATTATTATCATCATAAAATTGTTTGCCTTCACAAGGTGTGGTTCCCCCAAAAAGGTCAAGGTATTGATCCCTTGCCCACGTTCATTATAATAAATCATGGAAAAGATTCCATTTAGAAATATCAAATACAAGAGTGATTCATACATTACTACATACTTTTGCGTAATACTTTCCCACTGAAGATGATCTGAATATGATTAATTTAGAAAAATCAAAAACACAAATCACGAAAAAGGAGATAGACAAGCCGGACGCAATCGGAATAAAAGCGAAGGGAATCAGATTGGTATCTCGAATGGAACGTGTCCCTTTTTTACCCCCAGATAAATGAAATTTACCCTCAATTCACCTTTTC
>NC_090749.1:31992116-32014616 GCF_036898095.1 Palaemon carinicauda | reverse complement strand
AATTGGAAAAGCAAAACGGTATATGACCAAGGGCTCCAACGGGGAAAATAGCCTAATGAGGAAAGAAAAAAAAGAAATAGATAAACCTAAGAGAAGTAATGGACATTTAATATGGAATATTTTAAGAACAGTAATAACATTAAGATAGATAGGCCTAAGATCTGCCAATCACTAATTCTCATTATTATTATTATAAGTCAAGTTTCAATCGGTATCGGTCGAATAAGAGACAAATACCGAAAAAAAAACTATAAATCCGTAATATCGAAGAAAATTAGATCTCATAAATATCAAAGTAAATAAGAACTATAAAACTAGATTAACATCGCATTGCCTAACTACTAAGTACGAGAATTTTGAGTTTACGCCGAATAAACTAAATTATCAGTAATGATCAGCAAAAGCTTCGTTCAAACAAAAAATAGTTTGTAAAATTCACTGAATCAATATAAACAGTATATCTCAGTTATCAGCAAACATACGTCTTCGGGATATGCACTCCGTGTTTAACTTATTCAAACTCTTGCAGTGGAAACTCAAAGCCACTTATATTAATTGAAACGCATTATTACTTATATATATATATATATATATATATATATATATATGTGTATGTGTGTGTATAAACTCTATTCCTTCTTAGCCCAATAACGACAAAATTATATCATATAATAATTTCCTGCTAATTTCTAACGAAAAAACAATTAAAACAAGAAGCAGAAATTTCACAAGATAGAAATTTAATTTCTTTGAAATGGAAGAATATAAAACGAAAAACCTAACAAGCGAATATTCCATAAACTTAAAAATTAATAATAAATAAAGAGAGAGAGAGAGAGAGGAGAGAGAGAGAGAGAGAGAGAGAGGAGAGAGAGAGAGACCTTTGAGCATTAAAGTTTTAGGCGATTTCGAGTCCAACGTTAAATGCTAGCGAGAAAAGAACCTTGAGTAAATGGCGCTGGGAGCGAAGGAAGTACGCGATATTTTTATTACGTTAATAAAAGATTTTACTTCACAGAGGTCTAATGCGGTTTATATGGGACTCAACGGAGAATTCGGAAACTTCTTACATCTGAATTTCTTTTGCATTTGAGTCTGTTTAACGCTTTGATTTTATTATTGCACTGTCTTTATATATGTAAGTAAAATGGTACATCCAACAGGTCATACAAATTAAGACAAGATGTCAAACAGGCAAGATAATGTCAAGCAAAGCAAGGCAACGTAAAGTACAGTGTCATGTGAAAGGTTACAAGGTTCGTAAGGTAGTCGATATCACTTGGAATGTAAATCAAACAATAAGTAATACTAAGGGCACTAAAATAACGAAGAGAACAACCAACGCCATCTATTGAAGCGAACGCAAACAACACCCAACGGCGATAGAACGGACAGCCAACGCCATCTATTGGATGAAAATACAACTAACACTCAGACTCTACTTTTAAGAAAGGAAATACCTGAAATATATATATATATATATATATATATATATATATAGATATATATATATATATATATATATATTGCCGAAAAACGCATGCTTAACACTTCCTAACCTTCGATTACCTCAACAGTTTTTGAACTCATAGAATATAGGTCATTATTTTTCTTCTAGTCACCGTATAGAAAAATTAAAATTTGTATATAAGTAAATGTAATTTATAAAAATATATATATAAATACACACACACACACATATATATATATGTGAAATAATAGAAAACGCAATCATTGCATATTTTGAATAACAAACTGATATATTATCGGTTTTAAATCTATTCATAATAACGAAATGAGTACACTACTATACAATATTATGTAGGCAATAACGAGCACTTTATTATAACGATAATCAGATATACTTAGTAGGAAAAATAAAATAGGTTCTTCTTATTTAATAAATAATATATGAGTTTCAGTCATGGAATTAACTGCAAGAAAAATAAGTTCGAAAAGTTTTCCCCCATCCGTGGGATTGATTTATGTAGGCCACAACGAGAACCCAAAATTAAACGATCTTATCTCGTAACACTCATCACCACTTAAATATAATGAAGGATTCGAATAACTAAAACAAAAGGTAATTTTCCCTAAACTTACCTTCGTCGATGGACGAAACATAAGATGTTCCCAAAATCAGCAGAATCAGAATAATTCTGAGAGAGTAAGCCATGATTGGCAAGCGATTTTTATACCATTTGACTGGCAAGTAATTCCACGTTATCTGATAGGCAAACGATTTCACTTCGTTTGATTCGCGAGCAATCTCACGATATTTGGATCGCCATACGAACTATTTCACTTTTTATTTGGCAGACGAGCTATTTTATCTGACCTTCACTTCAATTTCACTAAAGATGATTTTCCTAATTATTTCATATCGAACGGGCAACTCACGTCACTTCATTTAACTACCTATTTCACATCACTCGCTTGGATAGCAATTTCACACTATTTAGATACTTAGCCATTTCGCTTTTTTAATTAAGGGGACAATTTTCCCCGTATTCTAATCGTCAAGTAGACTGACAAAAAACTTTCGCCACATTTCTCACTCTATTTTAAGGAGAACAATTTCCAATCTTCTGAGTGGTTAGCAATTTCACTCCATTCAAACGGCAGGTAATTTCACATTCTCTGGCTGATCTAAAGATCTTACGGTGTGTGAATGGTTAAAAAAAATTTACAACCGCGAATTGAGAATTTTCTAATTTGATTGGCAAGTTATTTTCCTCAACTTACCTCGCTGGCGATGTATCGAGACATTGGTAAATATATTCTTCGAGTTTTGACTGGCCAGAGATTTTACCATTGATAAGTATATCTTGTCAGGTATCAATACACTGGTAAATATATTCTTTGAGTTTTGACTAACCAGAGATTTCACCACTGATAAATTAAGTATAGATTACGTATCATTACGCTGGTAAATATATTCTTCGAGTTTTGACTGACCAGAGATTTCACCATTGATGAATTGATAAGTATATCTTGGTATATATCAATACACTGGTAAATAAAAATTTTGAGTTTTGTCTAACTAGAGATTTCACCATTGATAAATCGATCAGTGTATCTTATATCTCAATACGCTGGTAAATATATTCTTCGAGTTTTAACTGACCAGGGACTTCGTCATTGATAAACTGATAAGTATATCTTGATATATATCAATGCACTGGTAAATATATCCTTCGAGTTTTAACTGACCAGGGACTTCGGCATTGATAAACTGATAAGTATATCTTGATATATATCAATGCACTGGTAAATATATTCTTTGAGTTTTGACTAGCTAGAGATTTCACAAAAAGATTTTTGTAACTTTGGTTATCGCTGTATACTTTCTGTGTCATCTACATATATATTTCTCTCTTTATTTCGGTACGTTTATTCTACAGTCATAAAAAAATACGTTTATAGGTATATATAGATATATGTATATAGGTATTTACAGATTCACAGTAAAAAGATCGCAATGGGAGATATATAAAGGGAGAAATGAATTATCTATTCTCTATTTAAACGTTGCCTATATAAAATCTATAGAAATTCGTGTCCTTTTTTACAATATATAATTTGAATTAGTTTTTTGTCTCCAAAAAAAACTCTGTTTCAATTTCAAAAATAACTTAGCGACGTATAAAAGTTTCCTTAGAAAAACACATTTTTTTTTTACTTTTGAATTATTAGATTTTTCAAAAACATCGACACTATATTACATTTTTTCGATTTTTTTCCAGAATCATTTCAATTCACTAAAAATTTATTCATTGGTAAATTCATCGTACGTTTGAATTTCCATTAATTAAAATTTCCTTCAATGACGTCACTCTTCATTTGCAAATGTTCAAAAATATAAATAAATACTGTATGATTCCATCCATTAAAATAGCTCTTGATAATATTAATCTATGTCGACACTACGTTTTTAAAATGTCGATTTTAAAATAAGATTGTCGCTGAATTTTATAATTCTCCGATGCAATAAATTTTTCTATATTTTTTGTACATAAAATTGAGAAATAACAAGTTTTATGTAGTAAGACTTCTAGATTCTCTCACCCTCATATACATATATGAAATTTCACTTCTGCTACTCGTCCAGCTTAAGAAATTCGGCAGAGATCAAGGTAACCCATCAGTAAACGAATATTAGCCCTGTCTCTCACTAGAGCACGCGGAAAACGAAACGCAATTCTAGTCTCCCCTTATTTTTCCAGAGTCGCCTACAAACGACCCGCCGTAACCGTCCGCAGCAACCACGACACACGTCCACGGCAACAGCCGAAGACAGACTGAGTGGGGCTTCGATACTCGGCTTGTGGTGGCTCCTACCCCTCACCCGGTACCCGGACTCCTCTCCCGACCGGGACACCCTCCAAGGCCACCCTCCCTATAAGGCAAGCAGCCCCGTACTAACTCCACCTCCCTCCCCCGGGTTCTTGCACATGCTCTAGCTAGTCTCCATGCACTGTGGGCCCCGCCCTTACGAAACCTCTGGCCTCACGAATGCTTTGCAACCTCACGAAAATTGGGGTTTTCGCGAAATAGATACATATTCGTATGAACTTGCTAAATAAGGGATGTTAGTACAGTAACCATCGCGAAAATCGCTTTTTGGAAATTTACAATACTTTGGAAAAAAAAAAAAAGTTTAATTTTGCGTTTAAAGTACTGTGAATAAAAATGTATTTCTGGAGATACGTTTTGCTTGAATTCACTTTATCTATTTATATATTTATTTATTTATATATTTAGAGAGAGAGAGAGAGAGAGAGAGAGAGAGAGAGAGAGAGAGAGAGATAGAGAGAGAGAGAGAGCAAGCATGTGGTTATAAATGTATATTGGAGAGAGAGAGAAAGTTTTCCTTCTCTCTCACGAAGGAATCTATGGAGATTATAACTTTTGAATTAATGGCGTCCTACTTCATTCAGGGAGAGGAGCGACTAAGTCATACTGATGAGAGAGAGAGAGAGAGAGAGAGAGAGAGAGAGAGAGAGAATGTTTCTCTGCTATGAGTGAGAGATGATGATGCTTTGCTATGAGAAAAGGGAGATAGAGAGAGATGAAATGTTGCTTTGCTATGAGAGAGAGAGAGAGAGAGAGAGAGAGAGAGAGAGAGAGAGAGCAAGCATGTGGTTATAAATGTATATTGGAGAGAGAGAGAAAGTTTTCCTTCTCTCTCACGAAGGAATCTATGGAGATTATAACTTTTGAATTAATGGCGTCCTACTTCATTCAGGGAGAGGAGCGACTAAGTCATACTGATGAGAGAGAGAGAGAGAGAGAGAGAGAGAGAGAGAGAGAGAGAGAATGTTTCTCTGCTATGAGTGAGAGATGATGATGCTTTGCTATGAGAAAAGGGAGATAGAGAGAGATGAAATGTTGCTTTGCTATGAGAGAGAGAGAGAGAGAGAGAGAGAGAGAGAGAGAGAGAGAGAGATAGAGAGAGAGAGAGAGAGCAAGCATGTGGTTATAAATGTATATTGGAGAGAGAGAGAAAGTTTTCCTTCTCTCTCACGAAGGGATCTATGGAGATTATAACTTTTGAATTAATGGCGTCCTACTTCATTCAGGGAGAGGAGCGACTGAGTCATACTGATGAGAGAGAGAGAGAGAGAGAGAGAGAGAGAGAGAGAGAGAGAGAGAGAGAGAGAATGTTTCTCTGCTATGAGTGAGAGATGATGATGCTTTGCTATGAGAAAAGGGAGATAGAGAGAGATGAAATGTTGCTTTGCTATGAGAGAGAGAGAGAGAGAGAGAGAGAGGAGAGAGAGAGAGAGAGAGAGAGAGAGAGAATGTTTCTCTGCTATGAGAGAGAGATGATGATGCTTTGCTATGAGAAAAGGGAGGTAGAGAGAGATGAAATGTTGCTTTGCTATGAGAGAGAGAGAGAGAGAGAGAGAGAGAGAGAGAGAGAGAGAGAGAGAGCAAGTATGTGGTTATAAATGTATATTGGAGAGAGAGAGAAAGTTTTCCTTCTCTCTCACGAAGGGATCTATGGAGATTATAACTTTTGAATTAATGGCGTCCTACTTCATTCAGGGAGAGGAGCGACTGAGTCATACTGATGAGAGAGGAGAGAGAGAGAGAGAGAGAGAGAGAGAGAGAGAATGTTTCTCTGCTATGATTGAGAGATGATGATGCTTTGCTATGAGAAAAGGGAGATAGAGAGAGATGAAATGTTGCTTTACTATGAGAGAGAGAGAGAGAGAGAGAGAGAGAGAGAGAGAGAGAGAGAGAGCAGTTTGATCTGTTGATTAACAATGTTGATTGAACTATAAGAGGATATCGTTACAGATAATTTGTTCAAATGACAAAACACTTATTTCTTCATCAAGTTCTTCCTTACAAAAAAAAAATCTAGAGAAAATAATCTCTACAAAAGTACATCTAACTACAAAATTAAAAGTTGAAGTCGTTTTTACTCAGATCTATATGTTTTAGTAACTTGTATAGTTTAGATCTTAAGATTGCTAAAGCATTAGAAAAAAAGAAAATTAATTCCTTAATATCAAATAGAAGGTTGAGGAATCTGGAATTACAGTATTTTTATTATTATTATTATTATTATTATTATTATTATTATTATTATTATTATTAGCCAAGCTACACCCCCAGTAGAAGAGAGGAAGCTGTAACCACAAGGGTTCCGGCAGAAAAATGTAAGATGCTATACGCCCAAGGGTTCTAGCAGGGAAAAGCAGGATACTGTAAGACCCAGGGCTCCGACAGGGAAAAGCAGGATGCTATAAGCCCCAGGGCTCCAACATGGAAAAGCAGGATGCTATAAGCCCAATGGTTCCGACAGAGAAAACCAGGATGTTATAAGCTCAAGGGCTTCGACAGGAAAAAGCAGGATGCTATAAGCCCAAGGGCTCCGACAGGGAAAAGCAAGATACTATAATCTTAAGGGCTCCAATAGGGAAAAGCAGGATGCTATAAGCCCAATGGTTCCGACAGAGAAAACCAGGATGTTATAAGCTCAAGGGCTTCGCCAGGAAAAAGCAGGATGCTATAAGCCCAAGGGCTCCGACAGGGAAAAGCAAGATACTATAATCTTAAGGGCACCAATAGGGAAAAGCAGGATACTATAAGCCCAAGTGCTCCGACAGGGAAAAGCCGGATGCTATAAGCCCAAGGGCTCCGACAGGAAAAAGCAGGATGCTATAAGCCCAAGGGCTCCGACAGGGATAAGCAGGGCGCTATTAGCCCAAGGTCTCTAACAGGGAAAAGCAGGATGCTTTAAGCTAAGACCAAGTACTCCGACAGTTAAAAATAGGACGCTATAAGCCAAAGGTCTCCGATAGGGAAAAGCAGGATGTTATAAGCCAATGGGGTCAGACGGGGAAAAGCAGGATGCTAAAAACCTAGGGGCTCCGACAGGGAAAAGCAGGATGCTATAAGCCAAAGGGCTCCGACAGGGAAAAGCAGGATGCTATAAGCCCAAGGGCTCCCACAGGTAAAAATAGCTCAGTGAAGAAAGAAAATGATAAAATAGGTAAACTACATGAGGTGTAATGAATGATTAGAATATTTTGTGATCAGTAACTTATATAAACTATGTAGAAAAACTTATGTCGGACTGTTCAACATAAAAAAGTTCGCTGTGAGTTTGAACTTCGGAAGTTACACCGATTCAACTACCTGCCTAGGAAGATAATTCCACAACTTGGTCACAGCGGGAATAAAACTTCTAGGATACTGAGTAGTATTGAACCTCATGATGGAGAAAGTATGATTATTAGAATTAGCAGCATAACTAGTATTGCGTGCAGGTTGGTACTGTCTGGGGAGATCTGAATACAAAAGATTATCAAAATTATGAAATATTTTATGCAACATGCATAAAGAACTAAGTAAACGACGGTGTCAGAGATTAATGTTTAGATCAGGAATAAGTTTTTTTTCCAAACTAATTAAGATGAGATTTAGCAGCTGAAGACCAGATAGACTAATGGATATGTGTCGTTTAGCCACTATTCACACTGTTTTTAGTGTTAAAATAAAGAAGAAATGACCGAATATTTTTAATGACGAGATACTCACGGACGTAGTTTTCCTGAAAGAAAAATATAATCAAAAAGAGAAATAAAAGTTTCGTATAAATCTAAACCCTCTGAGGCATCAAGTATTGTTAACTTTCCTTACCAAGAGAGAGTCTGATTTCAAATATATCATTATTAACATCATTATCATTTATCAGGTATAATTGAAGGTTAATGCTGCCTCACCGGCATTGATTACATAGGTTCTTATAATTCTCTTTCCATCATTACTGCGAATATAAAAATAATATAATGTTTTTTTTACCGACATTTAAACAACACTGTTCATCATCAGGGTAGATGGAACACTAAAGGTGAAAATAGCCTAATGATAAAAAAAAGAAAAAAAAAACTTTATATGACTATTATATCTATAGTCACGTTTTGTATGTTCTGTGTAGTAAATAAGCAGTTTTTATCATACGACTTTTCATCTCATCCTATGATGAGATATGCACAATTACTAGCAGAAGTCAATAATAATAATAATAATAATAATAATAATAATAATAATAATAATAATAAATCAGATTTATTTCGAAGGTTGTATTCATATATGCAGAATTCAGTGATCTTGTCATAGTATTTTATTCTTATTCATTCAAGAGGTTAACTACTGTTCTGTAATTGTACAGTGGCTACTTTCCTCTTGGTAAGGGTAGAAGAGACTCTTAAGCTATGGTAAGCAGCTCTTCTAGGAAGACATTAAAAAATCAAACCATTGATCTCTAGTCTTCGGTAGTGCCATACCCTGTGTACCATGGTCTCCCACTGTCTCGGGTTAGAGTTCTCTTGCTTGGGGGTATACTCAGGCTCACTGTTCTATCTGTTTCTTTATTTTCTTTCTTCTCTGGGCTATGTTCCCTGTTGGAACCCCTGGCCTTATAGTATCCTAGTTCCTTCTGAGTAGCCAGAAGGATGAAATTATATGGACAATATATATATATATATATATATACACACATATATATATACAAATGTGTATATATATACATATATATATATGTTTGTATATATATATATATATATATATGTATATATATAGACATATATATATATATATACATATATATATATATATATATATACACACACACACATATATATATATATATATATAAATGTGTGTTTGTGTGTAATATGTATATATATATATATGATGAATATTCCTATCATCATCATCAGCCTTTGCTAGTACGCTAATCCACAGCAAGAAAAAGCCCTCAGCCATGTTCTCCCACTCCTGTCTGTTTATAAACTCTCTATGCCAGTCTATACTCACAAACTATCTTAGTTCCCCAATCCATCGTTTTCTCTTCCTTCTCTTGCTTCGTTTGTAATCTCTAAGGACCCATTCTGTTATTGTTAATGTCCATCTATTATCTGTCATTTTCTTTATATGTCCTGCCCATGTCTATTTCCTTTTCTTAAATGTTGTTTGAATATCTTTTACTGTAATTTGCACTCGTATCCATGTTGCTCTTTTCCTGTCTCCTAGTGTTATTCCCATCAGTATTCTTTCCATAGTTCTTTGAGTTGTAACTAGTTTATGTTATAAGGGTTTAATAAGGCTCTAAGATTATGATATATAAGCTGGTACTGGTAAGGCTATTTGGTTTAATATTTTTCTTTTTAGAGAAAGTGGTAATTTGCTTTTCATAATCTCATTTTGTTTACCAAACGCTCTCCATAGGATGGACATCATTCTTTTAAATTTAGTCTTGTGTCCTTGGGAAACACTTATTGTCTCTCCTTAGTACGTACATTCATTAACAATCTCTATTTATTGGGATCAGGCGAGTTTGTCTAAAACAATTTGTCTAAAATACAATTCGTCTAAATCAATTCGTCTTGACCAATTCGTCTAAAACAATTTGTCTAAAGTACAATTTGTCTAATAACAAAATGTCTAAAATACAATTTGTCTAAAATAAAAAACTTCAGGAACTCAACAACTCCACACCCTAAAGTGGCAATTAGGAGGATTTGAGATCATTATTTCTAGAAAGAACTTAGAATAACTGGTTTCTTGTTTATTTTTTCTCAAAAGATACTATTTACGCTTTCCTTTTTTAATAATAATAATAATAATAATAATAATAATAATAATAATAATAATAATAATAATAATAATAATAATGGGGAGTGGTAGTTCAAAGTGTGAATGAAGTAAAGAAAATTATGGTAAATAAAATAAAATAAAATGAAGCAATATATTTATTAAATACAGAATTAGATGTAGAATTACATAAAGGAAGAAATTACAGAAAAAAACTAAACAGGTAGCCTAGCCTAAAATTAATAAAATACATTCATATAGAAAATTAAAATGTAGAATTTAATACATAGAAAATTAATAAAGGTTTTATTAAAAGAATATCTTTTGAAAAATCTACTTTTATTGTTAAAAAGAAAGATTGTGGGCAATACCACGTATGTAATCAATAATATTATTTTGATCAAAAGTTTGAACAAGACTATTTAGACGTTTTGCCGAATCTTGATAGCGCTATCTTGGTGGTTCTGGCTCCATCCCTGCAACATATTGCTCAATTCATACCTCATTTAAACTTTGTTCTTTTTTTAAACAGTTGATGAACTTCCATATATTGGGGTGATGTACACCTACTTCAGTTTCGAATCCACGATGCCATGCTTCGACGGCATTGTTCGTTTTAGGAAGATTATTAAGCACTCTAGAATACATATTCCACATATGTGGAAAAAGAGGTGGACGTCGACCGTACCGTCTATTAGGCCTCCCAATCCAGGTGTCTTCAAAATAATCAAGGACATCCTGAGCTTCATGAGGGAAGGGGTTGTTATCACACAATCATTCAAACGCGTCTATTACGCTACCTACGGGTACGAATGCCAATGCTGGTAGCATCCTCATCTGTAGAGCAAAACTGGTTTCTGTTTCATATTTTCGTTTTAGGCCATTATTTTGTATTGCACGGAAAATACATTGGCTGAAGTGGAAAAAGCAACCATTTTGTTCTGTATTTGGAAATTCCTTCAGACACGCTTTCATCATAGCTTTCTCAAAATCGATCGTTATTGATAGTGGTGTGCACAAAGGTTCAAGCTTCTTTAACTGCTGTAAAAAATCTATATAAGTTTCTTCTGTTTTATCTGGCAATAATGCAAAAAGAAGTGGCAACGACACTTTTTGTTTTCGTCCATGAATCAAACGTACAGTTTTAGATGTTCCGTCAGCATACCAATGACTACTTTGTGATAAACACTGTAAATTCCGTTTGGTTGCAAATATGACAATACGCTTTTCAACCGGTCCCGAGTAATACATCAGAAACTGATCACCTTTAAAAGTTATGGTTAGATCGGGTGGAAAAAAGATTTCACTGCATGTTGATGGTAGGGCTGGTAAAGCGAGGGTTTGTTGTCTTATAGATCTTATAGTTCTCTTCATACTTGGGAAGTTTTGGAGCAACAGTTTGATCGCAATCTTCGAGCACATTAGATAAAACTGATCTGGGTGCGTCTTGTGTTGTCTTAGCCAGATGACATATTTTTGTCATAATTTCCTTTGCTGCACTTTCGGCCACATCTAATACATGATTGTGATTTGTAGATGATTTTACTATGTGATCATTTGCCGTAATTATACGAGCGCGGCATTTTGTTATTGGATATTTATCACACTTCCAATAAACTCGTTCGTCATTTTCACCATTTTTGTAAAATGTAAATCCATTCTCAACTAATTTCTTACGACCTTTTTCCGATTCGATGAATTCAAGAGGCATTTTGGGCTATAGGTGTAACCAGTTTGAATATTACCACAATAAGAACTTGTTTTGTTTATGTAAAATGAAGAAGGATTTTTTTCCATATCTGTTTTTAAGTGAACAACAGTTATAATTACAGTAAACGATTAATTTTAGTAAACGGCCATGGTTTAGAAGTAAAACGATAAGAAAAGATAGAAATTCAGGAAAGATTGTTTCCCTTTCAAAACAATCATTACAGTTCTGTAAATAACTTTTTTTTATTCACCTTTTTCAATTTTCATTTATTTGATTTGATTAGTTTGATTATTTTATTATTTTTTTTATTTTAGACAAATTGTATTTTAGACATCTTGTTATTAGACAAATTGTACTTTAGACAAATTGTTTTAGACGAATTGGTCTAGACGAATTGATTTAGACAAATTGTATTTTAGACAAATTGTTTTAGACAAATCCGCCTAGACCCCTATTTATTAACGCTCTGCATTTTCATTGAACATTATCTTAGTTTTATTCAGATTAATTTTCAGTCTTACATTTCTGGTTTCTCTATTCAAATCTTCTATCATATCTGCAAACCTCAAGTTGTTAAGGTATTTCCCTTTAATGTTTATTCCTACATTTTCCTAATCTAAATTCTTGAAAACTGCTTTCTACCTCTCATTTAGTTCAACCCTTCTCTTTTCAATTGTTAGTTACATTCCCTTTATAATATGAATTAAATATTCTTTTGAAAATTACTTTAGAATTAATATAAGTGAATAAAATACAATACAATGCTTGGAAGCAGATCTCTGAAAGACTAGATGAAAATAAATAACAAGAGAGATTAATCTATGCATACAAGATGACAAGGAAACGAGATAAAAGCGACAACCATAAGTTAGCTCGATTAATCGCTCCTCTAAATAGACAGAGCTACGAGCGTTTAAGCTATTGTTCCCTCCTCTTCGTAAACAAAGACCCAGAGATCATGAGATTAAGACTGTTTGAATGCAGCATTCTGAAATCCTAGTCACGGAGAGGATAGTCTCTGTGTAAACTGCAGTTTCTAGTTGTGGAAGATGGTGGTCCAAATGCCCGAGAATATATCTATGGGAATTTTTAAGTTTTATTCCAACTATGAACAAATTGTGGAATGATCTTTTTAATAAGGTTATTGAATCAGTGGAACTTTAAAATTTATTATTATTATTATTATTATTATTATTATTATTATAATGATAATGAGATTTCATTAGTATATTAATTTGTAATAACTGTAAAAACATTTTGACATTACAGCTAGAAAATGCATTATTATTATTATTATTATTATTATTATTATTATTATTATTATTATTATTGTTATTATTATTATTATTATTATTATTATTATTATTATCTGAGATACAACCCCCAAAATAACCACAATTGGAAATGCAGAGTGTTATAAGCCCAAGTGCTTCCACTAGGAAAATAACCTAGGGAGGAAAGGGAATAAGAAAACAGAGTAGAGTGCCTGAGTTACCCTCAAGCAAAAGATCTCTACCGCAAAACAGTGCCAGGCTATAGTACAGAGGCTATGGCACTATCCAAGACTAGATAACATTCATTTTGGAGTCTTGAGTGAAGAAGAATTGTTCGGTTATCTTAGTGTTGTCAGGAATAACAGGAAAAGGGCAAACGTGTAAAGAATAAACCTGACTATTTGGTGTATGTGTAGGCAAGGGAAAAATGAACTGTAACCAGAGATGGATCCAATGTAGTATTAACTGGCCAGTCAAAGCACACAATAACTCTCTAAAGGTAGTATCTTAACGGATAGCTGGTGCTTTGGCCAACCTATTAGCTGCAAATGGTTGTAATTGCTTCTAGAATTCCCAAATGATATAGAATGAACATAACTGATTGAATCAATTTCATTTCAAACTTCAACGTGATTATTTGAGAAGAGAGGTAAATACGAATAACAGCCATCTCAAGAGCTGTCATAAAAAAAGCCCATTGAGATTGAACTTTCAATGTTTATAAGAGCTGGCAATGGAAGCTATAAAGAATCAAATTTATGAGGTAAGAAATACAATATATATATATATATATATATATAATATATATATATATATATCATATATATACATATATCTATCTATCTATATATATATATATATATATATGTATATATATATATATATATATATGTGTGTGTGTGTGTGTATGTATATATATACATACGTATGTATATATATATATATATATATTATATATATATATATATATATATATATTTACCTATAAATACCTATATATATATATATATATATGCATATATGTGTGTATGATATATATGTATATTTATTTATATATATACATATACATACATGCATACACATACACACATGCACACACACACGCATATATATATATATATATATATTTACCTATAAATACCTGTATATATCTCTATATACATATATATATATATATATATATTTATGCATGTATGTGTGTATTATGTATATATGTATATTCATTTATATATATATATATATATATATATATAGATATATATTCCTTTATAAGTGGGTATACCTTCGCAGGCTGAAAGGGTTAGCGTATAGCCATAATCAGCAAAGCTGTACTAGTCAGGACCATCTACACTAGGTAGGTTTACTGTGAGCGATCAGACGAAAATCTCCCACCATAACCAACCCGCCACTTGATACTTCATAATGGAAGTCACTCTTCTCAAATCTATTATGGTTTTACAGACATTCAAGTGCTCATAGAATCGGGTTGATTTCGGTTACTACCGTACACATACATACCTGGTTTGATTGATTTTGTGTTATTTTGCATACTTTTTTTTCTCGGTGCAAGATAAGGCAGTTGAAGAGTAAAACCACTTCGTAGTTGGCTTCATTTATGTCTCTGTCAGTTAGAACACTCATTAAAGGTTTTGTAAGAATTTGTTCCATGGTGAAACCAGCAGGAAACCTTGAGCAAAATGTATTACATTCTGGAACATGAAAATTACTAGTTACAAGTTTGGGTTACACGTCGTGGCTATTTTGCTGGGGATAAAGTGACTTATAATGAAACACGGTAAAAATCTCTTGTATTGGCTTAAGGAACAAAATATTCTGGCCTGTGTGTAGAGTTCTTGACTTTGAACACGAAATATCCACATTGTAACCTAAGATTCATCAAACCTTTTTCTTTTGTACAACATTCTCCAGGATTCTCCGCGCGCCTGTAAGGAATCGGATACCCAATTTGATATTAGGTGTTTTTCTCGTCGATCTTCCATAAACACATTATTAAGTGGAAACCTTCAGATAATAAACATTAACAGTAATATGCGTCACCTCAAGCCAGAAAAGTTGATTTGGGCTCTCTTCAAACGAGAGGAATTTTATCGCACGGGAAAAATTTCGCTCGTTAGGAGGCATGTCGTCATACGAGCGGATTTTTTTACGAGCGGCTTCCTATTTACTATCAGCCGCTACACTGGAACCGCGCAGGTTAGCAGCACACGCGTCTATACTCAATTTATTTTAATGAGGCACATTTGTACCGACTCGCAGCGGTGCCCGTTTAGCTCGGAAAAGTTTCCTGCTATCTGATTGGTTAGAATTATCTTGTCCAACCAATCAGCGATCAGGAAACTATTCCGAGCTAAAAGGGCACCCCTGCGAGTCGGTGCAAATATGCCTCACTAAAAAAATTGACTATAGTAATTCACCACTGCTCGGAAGTTCTTCCGAGCGGGAAATTTCTGAGCGGCCAGTGTATGAAGAGCCTAATTGATATTTCAACAGCTTGTATGTAAGAAGCGAGCCTAAAGGTCATACCTGAGACTATTTTTTTCTCCTAGTATCGGTTGTGGACAAATACAAATGTTGTTTAAATCCATCTCATATACTAAAGTCCACGGTTGACAGGAAGGGATTTAATCCCTTTCCAGGCTATATTACTGCAATAATGGTTTGTGACACATTATTATTATTATTATTATTATTATTATTATTATTATTATTATTAATACTTTCTAAGCTACAACCGTAGTTGGAAAAGCAGGATGCTATAAGCCCGGGGGTTCCAACAGAGAAAATAGCCCTGTGAGGAAAGTAGATAAGGAAATAAATAAACGATGTGAGAAGTAATGAACAATTGAAATAGAATATTTTAAAAACATTAATAATATTAAAACAGATATTTCATAAATAAACTATAAAACGACTTATGTCAGCCTGTTCAACATAAAAACATTTGTTGCAAGTTTGAACTTTTGAAGTTCTACTGATTCAATTACCCGATTATTAAGATAATTGCACAACTTGGTAACAGCTAAAATAAAACTTTAAGAGTACTATATAGTATTGAGCCTCATAATGGAGAAGGCCTGAGTATTAGAATTATAAATATGATCAGCGCCCAAGACCCCTCTCCCAAGCTAGTACCAGGTAGGGCCAGACAATGGTAGCTGACGACTCAGCAGGTATACCTATAGGCTTTCCCAACGTCCCCTCCCACATCAATGATGGTGAGGTTGCAAACACTGCAAGAAACTATTGAGCTTCAGCCGGTTTCGAATCCCAGTACAGCATATTGCCAGACAAAGACTATTCCAATAGGCTTCCCCAACCCTTAAATAAAGTAAAGAATTAAAATTAGTTAGGTACTATGATATAGGTTTCTTTAAATATCACATAATTGTTCATCATTCCAATAGTTCACTTATAACAAGAGAAGTTGGATGATCTTGGAAGATTCAGGTAAGCTCACTTAACAAGGCTTTTGAGCTCTACTTCCAACGTACAGTGGTTTAATGGTTTAGATGCCCTGAACTATTGTTGTAATCTTGAAGTAATTTGATGTCTATATATATATATATATATATATAGAGAGAGAGAGAGAGAGAGAGAGAGAGATATATATGTATATATATATATGAATATATATATATATATATATATATATTTATATATGTATATATATATATATATATATTTATATATATGTACGTATACATATAAATATATATCGGTATATATATATATATATATACATATATATATATATATATATATATGTATATTTGTATATATATATATATATATATATAGATATATATATATATATATTTATATATATACATATATATGTGTGTGTGTGCGCGTGAGTGTGTGTTTATTTAGACAAAGATATATACAGAGAGAGAGAGAGAGAGAGAGAGAGAGAGAGAGAGAATCTTCATTAGCCTAAATATATTATAACTATATATTTTCATAAAGACGTTAATTCTCGAATGGGTTAGTTAAACATTTCCAACTCTCAGTATATATACAATATATACACACATATACACATACGTATATATACATATATCTAAATATATATACAGAATATTTCTATGTGGGTATGTGTAGAAATCACAACACTTAGCATTGGGCAAGCATAACATGTGCAAATATACTTTCATTGTAGTTAGTACTTTCATTTTATTAACTGACATTATCGGGCTCACAATGAGAATCAAGTTACATGAACTACTTACTATATAGAAAAGATGATCCCTAAAAGGTGATTTTCTCAATAATACCAAATAAGTCAGATTTAAGAAAAGATAGTAATTGGAAAACAGACAACTGCTTACATCCTAATAATAACCTTCGGTACATGCAATAAAAAAGTTAATAAATATTTATTTGCCCAAATGGGCAACGAAGGCATTATTAACAAACCCTATAGAGACAGACATCTTTTAGTGTTTGGCTCTTAAAGGTGTAAAAGGTTTAAAGGCCGGTCATTAATGGCAGAGGCAAGGGACAGTGACATTGCCCTATCAAGCAGGACACTGCCCTAGAGAGTGGCCATATATACATATGATCAGCGCCCAAGACCCTCTCTACCCAAGCTAGGATCAAGGAGGGCCAGGCAATGGCTACTGATGACTCGGCAGATAGGCCTATAGGCTCCCCCCAAACACCCAATCCTTAGCTCACAGGGATGGTGAGGTTAAAGCGACCAATAGAACTAACGGCAGTTTGGCGATTACCAGTCAGAGACGTTACCACATTGGCTACTAAAATGGTTTTATATGTTTGACCGATATAATGTGAATTACATTCTGTACAAGGTTTATTATTTATCATGTTATTTTAATTTTCTAAACTATTTCTAATCAATATGTTTATCAATATACAAATATGCATAAACACTACCATTATATTCAGTTTTTCAAAAAGGTGGATGACGCCTAATAGACATTCATAAAATGGTAAACGCAACAAATAATTTATTGCTTCCTTTATCTTTAACTAGACGGTGTTAAATATATTCTTTTCTTTATCTAGTCCACTTTTCTAGAAATTAATTCGGCCATCAAATTGCCACTAATCACTTGATTAGATATATAATTTGAAAATGATCAGCCAAATCCTATTAACATAAACCTACTAAAGCGATGATAACGATGAAAGTCTTTATTGATATATCCTCTTTAAGGAGACATTGCATGTAACATGTTACATGTAACGTAATTCCAAGTACTATAATTGCATACATTGCATGCATTTACATTTACATTTTTTTTGCATCTTGGTCACTGAAGACTGATTGATTGATTATCAGTTATCTGGCATCCGGACATCTAAGGTCATTGACCGCGAGGTCAATGAAGACAGATTGAGGCATGATATGGGAGGTTTATTATATTCGCATTGGTATGACTAATAGTGTAAGCGACCAGTCAAAAATGACAGTTGAATAATTAGATAAATATGCAGACACACAGATTTAACCCTTCCCACCACCTACCCCCTTTCCTGACTACCACACGGCAGTTTAGTCAGTTTCTGGAAGGTTTTTTTTTCGTATTGCTTGTCGCTCAGCGTGACAGGTAAGGAACACTCACACACACACACAAGCAGGCACACACATACACACACACATATACAGTATATATACACACACATATACAATATATATATATATATATATGTGTGTGTGTGTGTGTGTGTGTGTATATATATATAACCAGATAATTGCTCAGGATATATATATATATATATATATATCATGAGCAATTATCTGGTTATATATATATATATATATATAGATATAGATATATATATATATATATATATATACATATATAT
This sequence comes from Palaemon carinicauda, assembly GCF_036898095.1. Taxonomy (NCBI): domain Eukaryota; kingdom Metazoa; phylum Arthropoda; class Malacostraca; order Decapoda; family Palaemonidae; genus Palaemon; species Palaemon carinicauda. The sequence goes on along the minus strand of NC_090749.1, from coordinate 31,995,665 downwards.
TTATATATCCAGCCACTTACTCTTCATCAAATAGGGGTGATTATTATCATTGATTAGTAATGATAAAAAACAATGATGAAACTAATAACAAAATTAATGATTGTAACGATACTGAGCATGAGAGAGAGAGAGAGAGAGAGAGAGAGAGAGAGAGAGAGAAGGGCTTTCAAACAGACCACGAACATATTGTGTCTTTCCATCCTCATCCAAATACCGTCTTCGAATCCATGTATCCTTTAAGAGTGATTTAATTCTTTGACATTTGCTGTTTCTTTTCCAGCTGATCTTGTTACCCGTTTTCCTCTCTTTCCTGTCACGCTGAGGGGCATTGTCGAACGTATGACCTCTCAGTCTCTCCCCGTTCCTCGGGTTTGGGAGGGGGAAGTAGTCATACCCGGGTGAGAGAGGGTACCCCAAGGGGTACACTCGGAATCCACAACTGCTATGTTGTAGTTAGGAAAGGGGGAGGGGGTGGGAAGGATTGAATCCGTGTGTGTGAGTGTGTGTGTGCATATCTATCTAAATAATAACTGTCACATATGACAGGTTGCATATATATATATATATATATATATATCATCAACAACTATAATAATGATATAAAAATGTTCATCATCCTCACTAGATTTACGCGAAATGAATCTAAATAAGACAAATAAAGTTTTTACCTACTTCTTATCTCATATATTTTGAATATATGTAACTATCATAACACAGTTAAATATATATGTATAACAGTATCGCCATGAAACAGTAAAACGGGGAAAAAATAAACCCTGACAATGTCCCGTGAATGGCGCCATAAAGATGTAACGGAACCTTGTGGAAAGTATGTTTCCACACAGCACCAATAGATGGCTCCGGCATGCAGTCTAGGGTCTCGCTTCCTGAGATGACGTCATAGCGAGTCATTCATTTCAAGAGCTTAAAGTTGCTGTTCCATTAGGCTGATCTTTGGTCATTTTATTTCCTAACTTTGTCGAATTTTTTTTTTCTTTTTTTATGGTTAATGTGTTTAGAACGACTCGTAAGTAGTTTTAAATCTATATTTTACGTTTATATTGATTCTTATATGCACAATAAATTTGTTTTAAATTTGTTGATCTTGTTTTAAATGTTACACACGATCTAGAAGTACTATATATTTTTTTTAATTACTATATCTCTCTTCCTCATGTTCATTTCTCTCCCAAAAATATCTCTCTCTCTCTCTCTCTCTCTCTCTCTCTCTCTCTCTCTCTCTCTCTCTCTCTCTCTCTCTTGAAAGCGAGCATTATGAAAAATGTAGAGGCCGATGGAGAGTCTGGTGGTCTGGTCTGGTGTAGATTGTCATGCCTGTAGCATGACATGGGCTCTTGTCGCTGGACAGCCTGTAAGAGGATATTAATCTGGAAATAGGATAACTCCAAAAGGAGCCAAAAATTGGTATATTGAAAATGAAAGGTTGGATTTGAAAGGGTACTGGAACAGGAAAAACGATAAGGATGAGTGATTAGAGGAGGGATTTGACAAGGACATGAAAGGGAGGGAAGTAACCCGAAAAAAGGAGACTCCTTTTTAGGTCCACGAAATGAAAAGTTTTAGTTAGAGAAAAAGTGTTGATAGCAGCAGTTCCAGTAAGTAAGAGAGACTGGGAGAGGAGAGAAGTTTTCTGCAGTCGGAGAGAATAGGAGTAGGTTTAAGCAAAGAAGCTTATTCCTGCTCTGGAGCTGGAATGTGGAATTGTTGCAGGAGCTGCAGGAAGGGGGGGGGGGGGGGTCGAGGATAAGGAAAGGACTCTGGTGAGGATCTTGAAGGCGATGGGAATGAGGTCTTGTAAGGTGAGGGACTCAATTTGTTGAGCCATGGTTTGGGATAGGATTGAGGATGAAGGTCATTGCTGGTCCTTATGAGGAGCAGTTGCAGGTCGTTGCTGGTCTTTATGAGGAGCAGTTGCAGGTCGTTGCTGGTCCTTACGAGGAGCAGTTGCAGGTGTAGGCACAGGAACAGTGGCTGGCTGGCGCTGTCTTCTCTGGCTAGGAGGTCGCTGGTCTTTTGGTGGCTGGATTGAAGCTGGTTTCTTGTTTGGAGAGGATGTGTTCTACATAGCTGCAATGCTCTTGAGACGTTCTGGGCAGCGCTTATTCCAAGCATGGTGTGGCCTGGAACAGTTGGGGCACTTGGATGTGGTGTGTCGTCCTTCCTTGTGGGATTTTATGCACACTTCTGTGCAGTGGCACTGGCTGCAGACACCGCACATGATGGGGCCTCTGCATTCTTCTTCATGATGGCCAAAACGTTGGCATCTATAACAGCGAAGGGGCTCAGGTGTATATTCCTCGATGGGGAAAGTTCCCCAGACTCCTAGATCCAGTTTGGAGGGAACTGGACCGATGAAGGTGGTGATGAGACGTCGAGCAGGAACGTTGTCCTTGCTCATGCATCGAACAGCACAGTTAATGTTGCTGCATGAAGTTGCAATGGTGATAGGCATCGTAACAGGATACCTGGTGATGACAGCTTTCTTCCTGATAAATGCAGGATCCAGCAGCGTTAGAGTTAGGTCTTCCTGGAGGGATCTGGCTGTCTCGATGTCCTTGGGGTAGATGATAAGATCACCTTTCCTGTTGGCTCTGTCAGTGAGTTGCACGCCTGGCTTATTAGTCATGGCAGCAACAGAGGCATAGAAAAGTGCACTGTCCGTATTTGAGAGCCGAAACTTCGGCAGAGGTTTCTTGGGCTGTGTAGCTTGATGTTCCCTGCAATAGAAGAGGCATCTTGCAGAAGTTCCGTAAAGCAGTCAATGCAATTGCAGTCCGTAGAGTGGTGTACTCAGGCACGGCGGTTGAAGGGTTGACTGCTGCTGCAAATGACTGCTGAGGAGTTGTAGGGACAGACAAGGACGAGTCTGTGCTCTCAGTCCTTGGTGTCCACAGTGGCGATGGTGGGGCTGGTACTAGCGCTGGTGGAGGACGTTCAGGACTCTTCCTTCTCTTGGGAGGGGGTAGTCCCTTCCTTGGCAGCTGATTTCGCAAATCTGTGGTATTTAATAAGCTTGATAGAGCTGTCTTTGCACCCCTTGCAGCTGCATCTGATATAGGGATTTATCAGGGTTTTGTCAATTATGTCGGTGGTGCAACGGCCAATGGTGTTGAACATGTAGGCACGTCGCTGCTGGTATGACGTACAACAAACACAGTCGCAGTTCGGATTATTATAGAGGTCCTCGCAGTGTCTGTCTTGTTCTGGATAAACGGTCCATCCCCAGTCTGAGATAAAAGACTGATATGGTGGCGAAACTCTACGGGGACCACAATGAGAATTTTACTGAGAGCGCCCCGAGAGTGAAGGTGTTGCAGGAGTTTCCAGCCGATGAACGTAGAAGTCGGCTCCGTGGTCCCGAATGAAGGCGAGTCATCTTTGCCTGACACTTGTCTAAAACGCAAAAAATAAATGAAGACCGGAATTGTATTTATGTTATTTTCGAATCAATAGAACTTTAGATTTTAATTTTTTGTTAAGTTTTTTTATATTTTTTATGAATATTTAACTAATATATAAAGAACAACA
>NC_090749.1:31977116-31987116 GCF_036898095.1 Palaemon carinicauda | reverse complement strand
TTTTATTGTTGTTTAAAGTGTTAAGTTTTCTTTCAGACAATTTACTTTTCTCTCTATCATCATAGAATTTCATAATGATTTTAATTAATGATTATTTGACAATAAATATTTCGCATCGAATTTCAACGAATAAATATGCACGCTACAGTTCTGGATCATATATTTACAATATCTCTCTCTCTCTCTCTCTCTCTCTCTCTCTCTCTCTCTCTCTCTCAGATGAATGTATTCTTTTCATGAACACCAAAGATATCATTAATACAAGAACTCTCTAGAATTCCCTCCGAATTTACTCCCTCTCCCATCCCCCTTCTTTATCACCCTTTGCATTCATGGTCCCTTTGACGGGATATGTACAAATGGCGAATTACTTCCTCCGCCCGGAATTCAAATGTCTTGTTTTGCATTCATGACTCCAGCATCAGTCTGGCTCGAGCCTTTGCACTATCCCTGTATATGTATGCGTCTGCACTTTAATCCTATTATGAGAGGCAGGATGCATTCAGTGTCCCTCATGCATCCTTTTACCAGGATAGAATGTCCTGTATCTCTGGCGCTGTGTTCAGCATCCTTTTGGTCCAAACTGTCGAAGTGGCCAGGACGCAAAGTCATTTTTTATTCCCTTCTTTTTGTGCTTGTGTGGGAAGTTAGTGCGTGTTACTCCTTTTGTGACCGTATTTCGTGTTACTTCTTTTGTGAAGTTTGTGCATGTTACTACTTTTGAGATATTAGCGCGTGTTACTCTTTTTGTGAAGTTTGTGTGTGTTACTCCTTATGTGAAGTTAGTGCATGTTACTCTTTTTGAGAAGTTAGTACATGTTACTCCTTTTGAGAAGTTATTACGTGTTACTCCTTTTGTGAAGTTAGTGCGCATTACTCCTTTCGAGAAGTTAGTGCCTGTTACTCTTTTAAAGAAGCTAGTGTGTGTTACTCCTTTTGAAAAGTTAGCCTGTGTTACTCCTTTTGTGAAGTTAGTGCCCTTTACTCCCTTTGAGAAGTTAGTGCGTGTTACTCCTTTAGAGAAGTTAGTGCATGTTACTCCTTTCGAGAAGTTAGTGTCTGTTACTCTTTTCAAGAAGCTAGTGTGTGTTACTCCTTTTAAGAAGTTAGTATGTGTTACTCTTTTTGTGAAGTTAGTGCGCTTTACTCCTTGTGAGAAGTTAGTGCATGTTATTCCTTTTGAGAAGTTAGTACGTGTTACTCTTTTTGAGAAGTTAGTGCGTGTTACTCCTTTTGAGAAGTTAGTTCATGTTACTTCTTGTGAGAAGTTAGTACGTGTTACTCTTTTTCAGAAGTTAGTGCGTGTTACTCCTTTTGAGAAGTTAGTGCATGTTACTCCTTTTAAGAAGTTAGCATGTATTACTCCTTTAGAGAAGTTTGTGCGTGTTACTCCTTTTGAGAAGTTAGTACATGTTAGAGCAGCCTCCAGCCAGGGCCCTAAACGCTCAAATTGATCTACAACAATTGGCCTCAGCCAACAACACCCTGGCACCTACCACACCCACACCCCCTAATTCACTAAACCCAAAGTCAAACAAATTATCCCAAAGAGTAGGGGATGCAGTCGGCGAAGAATCCATTGCAAAAATGTGGGTGGAATCACTTTAGCGCGCTCCTAAATTGTATAAATGACCAAAATACCCGGAATGAAGGGGATACTCTCATCAATGTCAGTATGGAATTTTAATGTAGTGACCATATTTCTCCGAGTAACGTGTGCGAGGCTATCAAGAAATTACCTGGAAACAAGGCATCCGAGTGCGATGGTCTTTCCACCGAGGCTTTCAAATTCTCCCACCCTATAATTTATATCATATTTGCTGCACTATTAAATGCCTGTATAATACACCAATATCTCCCCGAAACCCTTCTACTTGTCCACTTTATATCTCTCATGAAATACAAACTGAAGGATGCGAATGACCCAGGAAACTACCGCCCCATCGCCATCACAACAATTTCATCGAAGATATTTGAATCTCTTCTATTCCGTCGCCTTACACCCTTTCTCCACACCGCAGACAATCAATTTAGTTTTATGACTAACCATTCAACTGATACTTGTATATATATTTTAAACAAGATTTTGAATTACTATATATCCTCAGCCTCCCCAGTCTACTCATGTTTTGTAGACGTGCAGAAGGCATTTGTCAGAGTAAACTATCTGAAACTCTTTTTGAAACTACGCAAAAGGGGAACTCCTCTATATCTCATCGGCATATTATACTGTTGGTTCTCAACACAGCAGTTCTGTGTCAAATGGGACAATGTCCTATCCCAGCCATTCTGTTCATCTAACGATCTCAGACAAGGAGGCATCCTTTCACCATATTCATTTAATGTTTACACAGATGATATGAATATCAGACTGAATTCACTTCCTATTGGTTGTACGGTTAATGGCTTTACCATAAATAACCTGTGCTACACTGATGATATGGTCCTTATCTCCCCATCTGCCAAAGGCCTACAACGTCTTATCGACACCTGCAACACATACGCTAATGAACATGACATAGTCTATAACAAATCAAAGACACAGTGCATATCTGTCCTTCCTAGAGCGCTCCGATTTGTAGAAGATCCATATATTTTCCTCCAAAACCATCAGCAAGCATTTGTTAATGATTTTCCTTACCTAGGTCGTATCATTACAAAAGATTTAAAGGACACATATGACATTTAAAACAGATGACGTAAATTGTGTTTCCTAGGGAACATGGTAAAGAGAAGATTTGCCTTCTGCCGCCAAGATACCAAAAAAACTCCTGTTTCAAACCTACTGCAATAACTTGTATGGTTACTCGCTATGGGCAAACTATACACTTGAATCGATGAGATGTATCACAGTCATTCACAATGATATCCTAAGACGCCTCACTAATACCACGAGGCACCATACAGCTTCAGCGAGGTTTGTTGAAAATACACTGGATAACCTAAAAACCATCATTCGACGCTCTATAGTAAGTCTCACCTCCCGCCTATGATCTAGTGGAAATCCCCTAATTCAAAATGTGCTTGCAAGTGCAGCGAGAATAAAATCCAAAATGTGGGAAACCTGGAGTAGGGAAGCATCAGTCACATCAGTGCAATAAATTTTATCTACTAATCTTTGTTGGTGTGGTTAGGCAAAATCTTCATCACCTAAATAACTTAGGTATAATATTCAGATCATCTGTTTAAACATTAAATGTATTTGGTGAAAGGATGCCTCCTTGCCTGAGACCGTTAGATGAACAGAATGGCTGGGATAGGACATTGTCCCATTTGACAAAGAAATGCTGTGTTGAGAACCAACAGTATATCTCCTTTTGAGAAGTTAACGCATGTTACTCCTTTTGTGAAGTTAGTGCATGATACTCCTTTTAAGACGTTAGTGCGTGTTACTCCTTTTGAGAAGTTAGTACGTTTTACTCCTTTTGTGAAGTTAGTGTGTGTTACTCCTTTTGAGAAGTTTGTGCTTGTTGCTTCTTATGAGAAGTTAGTGCATTTTACTCTTTTTGAGAAGTTAATGCGTGATACTCCTTTAGAGAAGTTAGCGCATATTACTCCTTTTGAGAAGTTAGCACGTGTTACTGCTCTTGAGAAGTTAGCATGTGTTACTCCTTTTGGGAAGTTAGTAGGCTATGTGTTAGTCCTTTTGTGAATATAGTGCGTGTTACTCCTTTTGAGAAGTTAGTACCTTTTAATCCTTTTGTGAAGTTAAAGTGTGTTACTCCTTTTGATAAGTTAGCGCATGTAACTCCTTTGAGAAGTTAACGCGTGTTACTCCTTTTGAGAAGATATTACGTGTTACACATAAGTTAAGTAACGTTGTACAAAATCTGTAGTTTTATGGCTAACTATTATGTATGAGATTTTGTAAAAGTGTGTAGAGTAACGAAGCTATCATTCCGTTTTCTTTACGTAATGTTAAAGTTGAAAGAAAGAACACTAGTTTTGATTGAAGAAAGTAACTACGATGCATTTCTTGGCCGTGTCCAATTGATTTTCGCCGTTAAAATCCTACCAAAACATCGGATATGGGTCTCATGTTTGAAATAGGTATTTGAAGCCACAGCCTAATCGGCAATAATATGCAATAATGTCTAATGTGAATAATAAAGGGACTTACCAGAGAAATTGAAAGGGTAACTTAGCTAGATTTAGACGCACCCAGAGAGAGACTATGTAGACGTCATTACTGAAGGCCCTCCCACTCATTGATATTCTACTGTAGTATGACGTAGTTACTAGATACTCCAGTCGTATAACCACTTTATGAATGAAGAACACAAAAAGCTACCCTATACGCTCTCTCTCTCTCTCTCTCTCTCTCTCTCTCTCTCTCTCTCTCTCTCTCTCTCTCTCTCTCTATATATATATATATATAATATATAAATATATATATATATATATATATATATATATAAGGAGATCAGTGGGATAGGTAAATTGTTGAATATGGTTGATGAAGCTAGTCAGTGAGATAGTTTGCAGTCAAGAAAAAATCTGTCATTTCTTATTCTTATTGAGAAAATTTAGAAATACATTAATATAAACAAAATACTTTTATATCTCAATTTTTTTCCAAACTCGTCATTCAAGTATGACCCCTATAGAATTTTATTTAAGCTTTCTGTCTGAATCATTTGGTGTTTGTGCATGATCTGTTATCCACTTACCTGTTAATATTAATCATATGACGCATGCGGTTCTTTTCTTTATTGCATACTGCAAAAACACGCAGCACGACAGCAGTCTTGCAGCCACGAGGACAATTTGTCAGGCCTGCCATAAGTGAAGCACCAGACAGCAGTCAGGTAGAACAGGTTGGCTTTGACGTATGAATGCTCTGCTGTCCTCCTCCTCTTATCGGCGTGTTTACTATTGTGAATGGAAAGTTTACTGGGTATTACGTCTGATGTCATAGTTCACGTCACAACTAGCCTCTCTCTGGGTGCGTCTAAATTTAACCAAGTTAAACTTTCAATTTCCCTGGTAAGTGCCTTTATTATTCACATTAGACGTTACTGCATATTTTTGTCAATTGAGGCTGTGGCTTCAAATACCTATTTCCAAAATGTGACCCATATCCGATGTTTTGGTAGGTTTTATCGACGAAAATCAACTGGACACGGCCCTGAAATGCATAGTAGTCGAGTAAAATGTTTTCAGTGTTAAAGCTTCGAGTAAAGATTAACTTTTCTTTTCACAAAAGAAGAGAATCAAATTGGTTTTGTTGCTCTGTGGTTAAATGAGAAATTGCTCTTTATGATGTATAAACTATAAAGTTTGATTGCATAGTTTCTTTCGTTTAAGTTTTTTTTTTTTTGAGACCTTTGTGGTCAAAGATGTTAAAAGTGATTTCTGGAAGAGAAGTAAAGTCACATGTTGAGATAAATCTGTGTTAACAGTAATGAGTTGTTTAATTCCAGAGGAGGTATGTAGAAAGTTTGCAAGTTCAGTGTTAAGACGTAAGTTACGAAGTTCTTTATGGTGTCCCTTTTTGAGTATGTACTTTAAAAATTACGGAGAAAGAAATGTAAATTAGGTACATTGGTAATTTGGGAAATTCGTGTCACAATGTTTGTTGTTACGTCATACTCCGTATTGTCGATCAGTAGCCTACTTAGATCGTTATGAAATGTTTAAAAAGAAAAGAGTTAAGCTATTGTTTGCCAGTTTTAGTCTTAGATTATCCTAAATAGTGAAGATTTCTTTGTTAACGTGATAACAGAAGCGAGTTCAGTTGTTGACAGTTGTTAAGTAATTAGTAATGTCACGTCGGAGAACTGAAAATTTTGCGTTTGGTTTCTTTTTGTTACAGTGTGTCATAAGTGATTTGTTTGCCAGTGCTCGGTCTGATTGATGACATCGAGCATTGTCAACAGATTACTTTGAGAAAGTGATGTCAAATGATTTAGCAGGGAGTATGGATGTGTTATGTTAAGAGGCCGGCATTGAGCGAAAATGAATGAAACAAATATGATGTGTGAATTCCCTGAGCAAGTATTATGATGTCACAGCCACTGTTAAAGAGCACATCTTGAATAAGTTTTTTTTTTTTTTGTGTATTGAGAAGAAATCTAAGATTTTGACAAGTAACGTAATTTCTTTTTACTTAACGGTCAGAATTAGATCTTTGTTTTCTAGCTCTGTTTGTTTTGGAAAAATCGTGACTAGTGAACAAAAATTGATTGTTTTGGGGTAATAGTTGACAACATGATATAGAGAAGAGAATTTGAGTTCTTATGTGTTTGTCAGTTCCAGTTAACTCGCGAGAACAAATAAGTGATGTGAAAACTTTGAGAAATGGCGAACAAGTTGCCGTAGATTTTAATTTGTTTGTGGCGAAGCGTGAAGTAAATAATCGGAATGATTGTAAAACCAGATATTGATGACACGGTAGTTTTAATGGTAGGCCTAGTGTTGAGAGATTTGAGAGGCTAACCTGTGTTTTGAAGAATAGCTCAGTCAAGCAATAAACTCTGATTCATGTAATGAGTTCCTAAGTTGTTTACTTATTTATGAATATCAAGGAATCATATCAACCAAACAAACTTTGGGTTAGAAGGTGACAATGAGTAACCTTACCGTTGCCTTCGTTAAATAATTAATGTCTGATAAGAAAAAGTTATGTTTTATGTCAGATTGTGTTAAAGGAAAAAGGATAAGTTTTTGGTGTCAATGTATAACGTAAAAGGTGGATTTGATTGTAATTAAGTGATTTGGTGAATCCACGAGATAAGGCCTAGTATTTTGATGGCTTTGTGTACGTTCAGAGACCCATAAGAGTCTAGCTAATTGCCTTTCAGAGTTATGTAAGTCTCAGTGACTTATTTCAAAGGTCAAAACAGACTCTTTTATGTATTTTGTTTTGTTTTCTATTTTTGTTTATTCCGTAATGTCTGTTTTATGCATACGTTAAGGACGTAATTTTAAGGTTTTGAGCTCAGTTTGTTTGTTTTCTTTTCTTTTTCTGATGCGAGAACGAAAGATTTTGGTGACTGTTGGAGAGTTTGGGTCAGCAGAATTCGACCCATGCAAGTCTCTGTGTGCACAAATGTTTGCATACATGCGCGTGGAGATATGAGACGCACTAAGTGAGAGAGAGGGGTGACGGATCAGCTGATGAGTGTCCAAACGTTACCCAATCCCCCTTTTCTACTGAGAGAGAGAGAGAGAGAGAGAGAGAGAGAGAGAGAGAGAGAGAGGGAGAGGGGGGGGGGAGGGGGGCGAGATTGTGCATGCCCAGGAGCGGCCTCAGTATGTTCGCAGAATGAAAACAAAAAATGTGGAGATGACTGAGTGAGAGTTTGTTTCCGTGTGAACTAGTTCTGTGAGAAGAAATGAGAGAGTATTTTTTTTTTGGCTGATGAATGTCCCTTAAGGCTAGGGAAGAAAGTTTTTTCTTAGAGTTTTTACTTTTTGTCTGGAAATTTTTTAAAACGATCGTTTTTTTTTTTTTTTTTTTTTTTTTTTTTTTTTTCTTTTTACCTCAGTGACAGGTTATGAAGAATTTGTTATGTTCTGAGCAAGGCCAATTGGTTCTGAGTAAAGTTTAACGTAATTTGGGAACAGTTTTGACTTTGGAGAAATTCTGTGGCGTTCAGTTTTGATGTAAATTTACGTTTTTCACCTTGTGTTTTTTGTTGTTTTAGATTTAACTAGATCTGATTGGAATGATTTTCCCTATTCGTAATTGCACTAGGAAGTTTCGGTTTCAAAATAGTTCTCTGTGAAGTGTTGTTGCACTCCCCGAGAGAGATTAGTTCACCAAACGTTTGATTGGGCTCCACAGGGCACTAAAAGAATTGGAAGACCCAGGCCTACATGGCTTAGGGCTATGAACTGCAAAGTAGGTAATAATGATGTGATGGTAACACAAGAGCCTTTGTTTGTGTGATGTGGGTCAGCTTGGATGAATAAGCGTCCTAGAATGATTGTTGTTTGTTTAACAGTGTTTGAGTTCGGCTTAGTTAAGCGTGAGCAAAAGAGATGAGACAACACAAGTGGGAATGTCGCTGTTGTGAAAGCGATGTATGTACGTTGTGTCTCTGCTTTGAAAATTCTGCCAGAAAGCTTGTGTTCTGTTGTGACGCGAGCGATGTGTCAGCAGTTTGTCCACTGGAATTTGAATGATTGGGCAGGAAGAGTTCATAGCTCTGATGACGATGCCGGAGAGAGAGAGAGAGAGAGAGAGAGAGAGAGAGACTTCCTCTACTTGGGCGTCAAGATGTCCTTAGAGTTATTGATGTCCCTTGTTGTGAGTTGGCAGAGGCTGATTGAAACTTGGGAATTTGGACATCCCTGTTGTGGATGTTGAGGAATTGTTTTCCTTTCTCACCGTCTGGTAGGACTAGTGTTCTGTTTTGATGACCAACTTGACCGCGGAGATAGGGAAGAAAGGAGGCCATATTCTTTATGCTGACGAACCCTTTCTTAAGAGAGGTTGCTTTGTTGTCCTTAAGCCAGAGGCTTTCAGGAAGACCTCCGCCAGAGTTCAGGCAATGAAGGCGGAGGGAAAGGGGATCTGGGGATCCCAGGCATGCCTTACTTTGTGCAGAGTATAGGCATAGCTCAGAGGAGTGGTTGCAGTGTCACCATTCATTTTGACATTGAGTCATTTTGTTGTCGTTTTTTTGCACAGAAGTCTGCAAAAGTGTTCCAAGCGAAGGGACAGAACTTTGTTTGACTATGGTACTTTTTGTAAGTATGTTATAGTTAGTTAACTATTGATGGTGATACAGAAGTGTTCCAAGAAGGACCTCCCGCCAGGTACCCCATGATGGCGGAGGTCGAGGAAACATTCCTACAGAACGTGGGGCTCCAGGTAGTCTGATTGAGCCCTCGGGTGTACCGTTGAATACACGAGGTGGGGCTCCGGTGTGTCCAAATGAGTCCTCGGGTGTACCGTTGAATGTACCGTCTCTGGCACGGTTGTGAAGGTGTGTAACGACCCAGTTGGTGTCGCCTGTAGGTTAGTGTGCACACAGATGTTTTTTGTTTTTATGTAATAGTACTTTGGTTTGTAAATACTTTGTTAGTGTGATATAGCTATATGAGAATATTATGACTTATAACATATGTTGGTTTTCTGATGAATTGTTTTTGTGTGAAACTTTTCTTTTAGGTAATTTAAGTTTCGTTGCTAGCAACTGTTATTTTTGGGATAAAACATAATGATTGTATAATGTACTGTTTTTACCAGTACTATATCTTAGATCACTTTCAGACTGAGAGTCCGATGAATGAGCCAGTGTGTAGGCTTGACATATGAGGGCATTAATTCTTTTTGTGCGATGACTGCATCCACTAATGGACTGTAAGAATTAGAAAAGTTAAGTATTTTTTAATACAAAGGTTACTTTTTATTGTATAAGTTTTAACTTAGCGGTCACTGTCTTTTATTATATGTTCTCTTGATAAATCATACAGTATCCATACATGTTCATATGTAAAGTATGTAAATCATGAATACAGACATGTGTAGTGTTTGCTTGATAATTAGTTCTCTTTTTGAATTATCTTTAAAATACGTTCACTGATAATGAGTATATTTGTGTGATTTGTCTTAGTGATGGGAATCTCTGTTTCAGATTTCATTTACTGATATGTAACTTTTTCAGTAATTTGTTTTCTTGGTATTTAACTGCCCATACTTACCCATGTTTACCCATATTAACTCATATGTATTGGGTTTTCAGAGTTATCTGCTACATTTCTTGTTCTTTTTGAGTATATAACCTTTTGAGTATATAACCCTTGAGTATTTTGTTCTTGATTTTCAGTTAATCACATTATGTACCTTATGTATTCATGTTGTTAGAGTTCCTATTTTCTCATGATAGAAAGCACAACTACTGTTATGATATATGTGAACTTGCTTTGTTCAGACTTTGTAGTTTGTTGCTATTTGAGTTTCTTTTGTGGAAAAGTAGGGCCTATGTGTACTCAAAGCGAACTGCGGCAGAACAGTCAAGTTTGGGGTTTGAGTTTAAAGTAGAGTTTG
>NC_090749.1:31964616-31972116 GCF_036898095.1 Palaemon carinicauda | reverse complement strand
TCCCCAATCCACAGTGGTCAACGTGGTGGTGATGAAAACTAGCCAAACTACAGACATGAATTAACATGTTTGAGGCCTTTGTCCAGCACAGAACTAGAAAAGGCTGCATTATATATATATATATATATATATATATATATATATATATATATATATATATATATATATATATATATAATATATATATATATAATATATATATATATATATATATATATAAGCTAAATGAAAACCTGACTTATAGTAGACACCAACAAGTTTCGTATATTGATGATATACAGAAAATTTTAATGCTTATGTGATATTTCTCTCTCTCTCTCTCTCCTCTCTCTCTCTCTCTCTCTCGTCTCTCTCTATATATATATATATATATATATATATATATATATATATATATATATATATATATATATATATATATATATATATATATATATATATATATATCGGAATATGTTTGAAGTCAGTAATACTCCAGAGAGAGAGAGAGAGAGAGAGAGAGAGGGGGGAGAGAGAGAGAGACGTTAGATTCGAGCCAACAGATGGCTCTATGATGCAGTTTTGCTCAAAAGACAACTTGTATGATTGTATCTCGAGTTGAAGTTTCGGGGTTTGACATCGTATTTTTGTTTTTGATTTAATCTCAGCGTTAACTGTAACAAAAATAATTTCTTCGTTAATTCTTATTAAAATATTTATAAACTAATTATTTCCCAAATAGTGTATTTGAACGATAAATATTTATTGACTTGATAAAAATTAATATGAATTTATTTTGAATCAGTATGTGACGAGCCAAGTGTAGGTTGTGACTCAAAAGGCGAGATGAAAGCAACTGATACGCCTAATATCGCACGAGGGTCTGCAACTTTCTTTTATTCTTCGCCTATACTTCTCTTTCTCACTATTTCCTTAATCTTTCCCATGCCGAGTACCTGCCTTTGAGCTATAAACTGGATTGTTTCCAGGGGTACTCTTCCTTTCCCCATATTCCCCACTTCCATATTCTTATTATTATTATAAAGCAACTGAGTATATTTATTACAGAATATCGGTTTATATATACATCAATTTCGGGCATGAAGGCCATAACATATAACAGGCTGTTTCCTGTTCAACCAACAACGGTTTCTGTTAACATTTAACGGTGATAAAAACAGACAAGTTGATTCAGGTCGTTATCAGTGCGAGGGGAGAGCGAAGATACAAAGGAGACTAAATACAAAAAAGAGAAATGTCGTTACTATGTACGATCGTGTGACACACGGTTGGTACATGGCTTCCCCCCTAAAAATGACATACTGTACATTCCTTCGCGGCAGCCCCGAACCTGGAGTGGTAGTAGCAAAACTGCGGCCTAGGGGCGGCAGTAAGTGGCTGTAGAAGTCGTTGGTTGGGGGTGCAAGCAAGTGGTGTGTGATGGGTGGCTTTGTCACTGCTCCGGCTCGTCACGGGGTAGGCGTGTGTGTCCTACGGCATTCACGCCAGCTTCGGTTGACGTTGAATAGGTGTCTCTTCGTCAGGAATGGAGGTGTTGATGGAGGTCTTGAAGGTCGTGAAGTAGCTGTCCATAAGGGCGTCGACTTTGGTCATCAAGTCCTTTATGAGTAAACTATGGGCAGGCACGTACAGGTTCGGGTAAACATTAGGTTCACCTCACAAGGAGAGCCGTCTGCGGCAGGTTGCAGGTGAGCGATACTGGTTATTTCCCTGAGGGCGAGCGAAGCCTTTTGGTCCCGCAACGGTTGTTGAGAGAGCTAAAAAAGCTTTGCTATACAGGCGGCTGGCGACGGCGACTACTACTGCAGAAGGCATGTTTTTAGGGCGTCATAGTAACAGTGAAGGGGCAGGGAGGCGGGAGGAGAGAGTCGCTGTGGGGTCACCAATGTGACGGGCCGAGAGAAGGTTGTGACTCAAAGGAAGGATGAAAGCAACTGAGTAACTTTATTACAGAACATCAGCTTATCTATACATCAATTTCAGGCAAGAAGGCCATGACATATAACAGGCTGTTTCCTGTTCAACCAACAACGGTTTCTGTTAACATTAATGGTGAGAAGAACAGACAAGTTGATTCAGGTCGTTATCAGTACGAAGGGAGAGCGAAGATACAAAGGAGACTAAATACAAAAAAAAAAGGAATGCCGTTACTATGTAGGATCGTGTGACACACGGTTGGTACAAGTATTTCAATCTCTCTCTCTCTCTCTCTCTATCTATCTATCTATCTATATATATATATATATATATATATATATATATATATATATATATATATATATATATATATATATATATATATATATATAAATATATGAAATGAAATTTGAAATAAGTGATGCTCTCTAGAGAGAGAGAGAGAGAGAGAGAGAGAGAGAGAGAGAGAGAGAGAGAGAGAGAGAGGTTTAAATTTGAACCAACAGATGGCTCTGTGAAGCAGTTTCACGAGTCATAGGACATGTCACAGCTCGTGTTAAAGTTGCTTGCTTTTGATGATAATAAGAATTCGCAATTTAATAAACAGAGACAAAATCGGGACGGATGCAAGTTTGTGTTGTTATATATTAAGCCATAGGCCTACATTAATTGCGAAAGAAAATTTAATCTTTTGCAGTCGAAAAAGAATTCCCAATGATGTTTAGTAGAAATTTTCTCATCTATAAAAAAGGGTAATAATCGAGGATTGTGGTCGCCTACTGGAAACGTCCTGCCTGACAATCCATCGGACTGGGGGTTCTGTTCCCAATCAATCTTGATAGTTTCATGTAGTGTCTGCAACCTTACTATCCTTGTAAGCTAAGGATGGGGTGTTTGGGGGAGCCTATAAATCTAACTGCTGATTCATCAGCAGCCATTACCTGACCCTCCCTGGTCTTAGCTTGGATGGAGAGGATGCTTTGGCGCTGGTCATATGTACATATTGTCAGTC
The DNA here is from genome assembly GCF_036898095.1 of Palaemon carinicauda. Lineage (NCBI taxonomy): Eukaryota > Metazoa > Arthropoda > Malacostraca > Decapoda > Palaemonidae > Palaemon > Palaemon carinicauda. The sequence goes on along the minus strand of NC_090749.1, from coordinate 31,969,187 downwards.
TCTAAAACATTGTCACGATCCCTTCGCCATTGATGAACTACCTTTAAACCTTTCAAATCAAACCATTATTAGATATTGGCTCCTGTGAAATATTCACTATTCGTTCAAGGCGTCTGTTCTACTTTCTGGTCATATTACTATATCTTGAAATACAATTATCTTTGATTACTTCATTTACTTTGGGTTTGTAAAGTCCAAACTCTGTTGAATATTACTGAAGCTTGAACTCCTGGTGTTGGAATAAAAACTTCTTTGTATACAAAAAAACTCTCTTATCACAAAAAAATATGAAATTATCTTCATTCAAAATAATATACTAAACAGTAGATAAAACTATATAAATTCAGAATTGTCAAGAGAGGTTAAGAAAGGCAGGGTTCCTCTAAAATAAAATTTATTACATTAAATCAAATATAATTAATGAATAAAGCCAACTATGTTCTTTCTGAGCGGTGATACCTTAACGTAATGACTCCTCTAAAATGAAATTTATTACACTAAATCAAATAAAATTAATAGATTTGTGTATTCGCATTGATCAGTAAAGCTGTGCTAGTCAGGGTGATCAGGCAAAAATCTCCCACCATCACCAATCCACTGTGACCAGCGTGGTAATGAAAAATTACCAAAACCAAAATCGGAATAAGGATATGTCTGTGGCATTTGTTCTGTAATGGACTAAAAACGGCTGTATTTGTTTTGTTGATGTTGAGGTTCTTCAATAAGTTAATAAACATTGAGTTTATCTCCTACAGCCACAATCTTTTTATGATTCTTAAAGTCTTCTAACAGCTTCAAAGGAAGGGTTTCAGTTATGTATTTTGTACTGTAATACTATATGTGCTACGGGTATTAAGAGTAATGTTAAGAGTAGTGTTTCAACGTAGTTTAAAAGTGTAGTAGCGTATGTTATGAAGGATTTAATCATCAATTAATTGTCCTAAAGTTAAGATGTGATTCTTCTTATTTTTGTATTGCAGTAAGATTCAATCTTTTAAAGAGTGATGCTCATTTGTTAATTTTGTTTACACATTCTCACTCGAGACTCGCAAGTTGTTTCAGAAGAGCAGAGATGCAAAGCTGAAAGAAATTAAACGTATTTTAATGAGAAGTCTCTGATTATATCCCATCCAACCCCGAGGACAAGTCGGCGAAGATGCAGGGATAAAATAATTCATTCTCATCTAACTACTGTATTATTTTTCCAGGCGAGTGAGCTGATTTCAAATAAGTGTGATGTAGGCTAAACATTAGTTTCAATCTAATTAAATAGGAGATTCCTAGGTATGATAGCATTGGTCAATAACTTTTCAATTATAGATCAATATGGATTTTTTTTTTTTTTTTTTTTTTAGGGAGAGCTTTATAATATCTAAAATGTCTCCCATTATTCAGAGTACCAAAAGTTTAAGAATCTGGGAATCTCTGCAATATGGAATTGTATCTAGAAGAAGAAGGAGAGAGAGAGAGAGAGAGAGAGAGAGAGAGAGAGAGAGAGAGAGAGAGAGAGAGAATGAAATGAATTGTAATTGAGTGATACTTTTCTGAGAGAGAGAGAGAGAGATTAATTGTAAATAAATAATACTTTTCTAGGAGAGAGAGAGAGAGAGAGAAGAGAGAGAGAGAGAGAGAGAGAGAGAGATTAATTGTAAATAAATAATACTTTTCTAGGAGAGAGAGAGAGATTAATTGTAAATATTTAATACTTTTCTAGGAGAGAGAGAGAGAGAGAGAGGAGAGAGAGAGAGAGAGAGAGAGAGAGAGAGAGAGAGAGAGATTAATTGTAAATAAGTGATACTATTCTAAGAGAGAGAGAGAGAGAGAGATGTATTAGGTCAAAATTGGCCCAACAGATGGCTCTGCGATGCAGTCTCGCTTCTCCGAGATGACGTCACAGCCGGACAACCGACTTCTCAGATTAAAGTTGATGTCCTTTAAGACCTCCTTCGAACATCGACTTCCAAATTCTTCTTCCGGCCGCGAGTTGAGTCACCGGAAGCAACAGGTGGGCAAATAAGACGCTAAATTCGGTGTCGAAAACATTCTGATATTTTGGTCATTTAAGCGATAAACCTTAAGATTTTTTTTTTTTTTTTTTTTGAGACACGATCGAAAATCTATATATATTTTTTTCGTCAATTTTATTAGATTGCTTATTAAGAGAATCTACATGAAAGTTTTTAATAGTTATGAGGTTTGAATAGAATATGGATTTTTCAGTCTTTCTTACATTGGTTAAACGTTGTTGTGTGGTAATGAAAAGTACAACACAATTCTCTCTCTCACTCTCTCTCTCTCTCTCTCTCTTCTCTCTCTCTCTCTCTCTCAGTCCTGATATTTACATAATATGAAAATAGCAGATCAGAGGCCGATGGAAAGGCCATTATGAAGCAAAACACCCCATTTAGAATGTTATGTTGGAATGGACACATCTAATAATTTGAAAAAAAATTATCTACTGATGTCAACATTTCTTAGCAACGATAGAGAGAGAGAGAGGGAGGAGAGAGAGAGAGAGATTAAATTTGAACCAACAGATGGCTCTGTCTTGCAGTTTTAGCTCCCGAAATGACGTCAAAAGCAACCAATTCATACCACGGGTTAAAGTTCCTGTTTACTACTAGTCCTTGTTTTCGTTAAGAACGAAAAATATCGTTCACGTCAATTTTTTTTCGTATGGATTTTTTCTGAGTTTAACATTGATATTCTTCTATTACTATGTCTGTACTTAACACAAAATAATATGTAGGTCTATGCCTATCAGTTTTTGACTATACACTTTAATCTACCCTCAATGTTTATATATATATATATATATATATATATATATATATATATATATATATATATATATATATATATATATATATATATATATATATATATAATTCCTAACGATCTTTGCACCTAATCTTCTAACTAGGTAATTACATTACGAGAGAGAGAGAGAGAGAGAGAGAGGAGAGAGAGGAGAGAGAGAGAGAGAGAGCCTTACCTTACCTTATTGCCTTGTTTTATGTTTGGGTTGCCCCAGGTCCCTCAGTGTGAGGCACCTCGTATATCCACCAGAGAGTTGCTAATGCATCTTCCGGTGTATTTTGCATCTTCCAGTCTTGAATGATCTGGGATGCATCTTAGGTATTTATCGAGCTTATTCTTAAACACATCTACGCTCACTCCTGATATGTTTCTTAAATGGGCTGGCAGCGCATTAAATAGTCGCTGCATTATCGATGCTGGTGCGTAGTGGATTAATGTCCTGTGCGCCTTTCTTAGTTTTCCTGGTATATTTTTTGACACTATTAATCTACCTCAGCTTGCTCTTTCTGACATTTTTAGCTCCATGATGTTTTCAATAATTCCTTCTATTTGCTTCCATGCTTGTATTATCATGTAGCGTTCTCTTCTTCTTTCTAGACTGTATAGTTTTAAAAATTGCAGTCTTTCCCAGTAGTCAAGGTCCTTAACTTCTATTCCAGCAGTATAGGACCTTTGTACACTCTCTATTTGTGCAATATCCTTTTGGTAGTGTGGGTACCATATCACATTGCAGTACTCGAGTGTACTACGTACATAAGTTTTGTGAAGCATAATCATGTGTTCAGCTTTTCTTGGTTTAAAGTGTACCAACCGTGTGTCACACAATTGTACATAATTATTTTGTATATATTATGCTTGTATCTGCGCTCTTCCCTCGCACTTAAAAGAACCTGAATGATCATGTCTCCGGTTTTGCTCTGTAATATTGTCTGTCCCTCGAACATGTTATGTCCTGTTGCCTTGAGGTTTTGTATATAAAGGAGAGGTTTCCTTAATAAACAACTCAGTTGATTGCATCCTGCCTCTGAGTTCACAACCCTCTCTCGGCCGTCACATTGGTGACCCCGGAAGTCGACTCGCTCCCACCGCCTTCCACCCCCACCCCCTCGCCCCTTCATCGTTGGTACTATGACGGACTCTACGGCAGTTGGTGCTGCGGCCGCTCCATTCAAACTTTCATCGTTTGCCAGCGGAGAGGCGTTTGCTTGGTTTCAGCGGACAGAAGTCCAGTTTCGTATCAGGGGCGTGACTCGCTCAACCACCAAAGCGGATTATGTTCTCGCGGCGATACCCGAGGACACCTTCCCAGAAATATCCGACTGGCTTTGTGAACAAGGAGACACCCCAATAGCGTATGATGCCCTCGAAACATACCTTCTGCAGCAGTACTCGCCGTCGCCAGCCGCCCGTATAGCAAAGCTTTTTCAGCTCTCGCAACAACCGTTGCCCTTTGGATACGCCGTTTTCCCGAACCTGTACGCACTGCCATACCCGATGTCGATAGTTTACCCATAAAGGACTTGATGACCAAAGCCGATGCCCTTATGGACAGCCACTTCAAGACCTCCATCAACGCCTCCACCCCTGACGACGAGGATGCCTATTCAACGTCAACAGAAGCTGACATGAATGCCGTAGGACATACACGCCTACCCCGTGACGTGCCGAAGCGGCGACAAAGCCGCCCAGCACCCACCAATCGCTCGCGTCCCAATGAACGACTTCTACAGCCACTTACTACCTCCCATCCG